>NC_136491.1:69657484-70257484 GCF_053919585.1 Euprymna scolopes | reverse complement strand
TTATTTCACTAAATCATTTCATACTGAAGAATAATAAAAGTGAAGGAACTGATTTGCCTTGTCACCGCTTTTGGTAGCAGCCATGCCCGAAATTAGGACTTATCTGACAGGAGGTAAACATTTCAAACATATCATCTTGTGAAGGGAAGACATTTTTATTTCAATAAATTTCAATTCAAAACAAACAAGAAAAACAAAACAAGCAGTGATGTTTCTGAATTCATGAAATAAAAATTGATAATTTGTTTGGGATTTATTTGCAGTACTATTGTCATCTTCACATAACGCTACGGTCGATGTAACTTCCAAAGTTTTGGTAGAAGAAAGAAAAATAAAAAACAAAACTGCTTTAATAATATGAATTCAAATTTTTAAGAGCATTAGTCTCTACAATTGAAGAAAAACAAAATTCTTTCTTCACAACATGTATGAAAAAAACTATTTTTAAATAGGTCAATTTTTCAGGTTGATGCTCTATATTCCAATAACAACACGATATATATATTGGGAGCCTATGCAGGTAAGTAGAGATAGAGTCGATTACCATAAACACACAAAGAGACATTTGAAATTTATATAATAGAAGAGCATGGATATCCGGTGTTGCCAGAGTGGATATGAAGTTCAGTTTGGACATAGCTGCTATACTAAGGACTTTCATCAATACCCCCACAAAAAAAAAACAAAAAAAAAAAAACCTCCCCACCAAATATTTCAGTCGAAGGAATATGAAGAGAATTCCTCTGCCCCCTCCAAAAAATAAATATATGAATCAAAACAACTTTTCTTTCAATCAAAACAGCAGTGATGTGCCTGTGCAACAGATTAAAAAAACAAAAACAAAAAGAGCCACGGTTCAAACCTGAAACGCGAAAGACGAAAAGGGAAAAAGTTACTCGCTAGCTGTCATAGTGACTTATGGCGTCACGATCCTGCAAAATAATGTTTCTTTCAGTTTGCTATGCATGCGTGATTTCCAAAAATCGTGATGTGAAAAGTGACACCACCTCCCCTTCAAAAAATGGTTCAGTTGACCACCACGGAATTAATCTTTTCTTCTAATTTCCACATATTTTGCGTCCGAGGGATTGCTCTTTCAGATGGTATTGGTTTTGACCCGGTCTGATGCATCAGACAAACGTTTTTAGCGGACATACAAACACATAAACAAACCCATTTATATAATAGAAGGAATAATGTTCCCATTTTCCTCTTGTTGAAAGAATCTTCATTCCCAATAAGACCTTTGAATCATTAACAGGTCTTTAACAGGGGTTTATTCATCTTCAGTAACAGAAGATCAGATACTAGACGATCAATGATACAAATCGATGGTCACACACAAAGGAAAACGACAATAGAGGGGATGAAGTCAGACACACATATGTACAAGACTTTTACTTAATCAAATAGTATTTCCCTACCAAAAGATGCATGTTCTTTACATACTGATGTAAGTTTAAAGAAAGATCAATAATTCATGCCATTAATGGCGCATATTTATTCTCACAGTTAAATAAATTTCAATGGAATTTCTGCAGAATTTGAGAAAAATAAAAATTAATCATCATCAATTTAACATCAGATTTGAGAAATTGTCTGTTAGAAATTTGACAAGTATATCATGCCTCCAATTGTATTTGTTTTGGACCAATCGTGTAGCATTTCACTTTTGCGGGGTTTTTTTTTTGTATTTGCACATTTCTTTTCAGTTTCAATCAAGGCAGATGAACTGTACATGCAACCCATACGAGAAGGACGTTGAAACTCACCCCCAGAAACTCACTCGACTAGAAACTTACTGTAGTATGCATTGCCGATCGGACATGAACATTTTTCATGGACTTCAGCACTATCACATCTGAGCGAGGATTGCATCTTTACATGATAAGGCATCATATCGACCCCTTCAACGGCTGCCAACTCTTATCTTCAAAGACAGACGAACCAGCGAATAGTTCCTGTTGAAGATTCAAAGACTATTACCTTTTGAGGTTGTTAACAGCTCTGTTTACAGAGGCAAAAGCGGGCATTTCCTTTTTGCAACCAAGGATCTAATAAAATTTATGTTGAATTTAAATGTACGCCTTTGTTGTGTTTGTCTTATTTTGCCACTGTCCAGGAGAAAAAAGTAGTTAGATAAAATATCTAATAGAACTTCCAAACTAATCTATTTCTGGCCAAATTTTTATACTACAAATGAATCCTTATCACTTCCTCTCACCTTGGCCTTTCCCTATGAACTGAACCTGCTACTTCAACTGTTCCACATTTACTAACCTAAGAACTCATTTATTCTTTCACCATGTACATCACCATACCATCAAAATCTCCTGCTCTGCACACATCTTATACTGCCCAGATTTAATCTTCTTCTAAGGTCATCCAGACTAAGCTTATTTTTAAGATTCACATTACTCATATTTCCATCCATGCAACACGCATCCCCAATCCTCAATGGCCAGCTTTCACTTCCATATATTACACTGTGTACATATGCCGGATAGACCATCCCTTGTCGACAATACTTTGTTGGCTTGCCATCACACTGGATTATCATGCAAATATACTTTGTCCACATTTAAATTCTTATCCATCTTAACTATTGTTGTCCACTTCTTATACAACAAAATGGCTATACTCTTAACTTACTAAAATTTTATTTAAGTTTTACATTTTTTTAGTTTTCATTTTAGCAATGCATACTGAATTAAAAAAAAAAAAAACAAAGAAAAAACGTCTTACTACATCTGAAGAATACAAAATAAAATGTTTCCATACCTTTGCTACCTGTGATGACGGGTATGTTACGGGGTCTTGATCTACAATCAAAAATAATTGGTTTCTGCACCCACGGAATAAGGAAATGTGTTCCTTCTCCGATCACATAATCTTGGACACCACGAAATCTGTCAAATATCACAGCTTGATGACCACCATCAACTACAGAAAGACAAAAAAAAAAAAAAAAATTCAAATTAATATTCATTCAATCTCTCAATCATATTTAATATACATTTTATATGCTGGATAGTGTGAACAGATATAACACACACAAAGATTTTTAATTTTAGCATTTTTTTTTTTTTTAAACTTTTCTAAGCCCAACTGCCTCTTTCACTCTGACAACTGGTTCAATATAATGGAAAGAAAAGTGAAATTATTTGATCTAATTAAAGTGTTTTTGAAACAAGTATCAGCAAAAAAGGTAATTCTTTTACCCCCTACACAAATTTGGTCTTAAGGGAATTATTTTTTATCATACCGAAGTCAGGATCATACTGAATCCGATGATTCAATTTTATCTTGCGTAGTTTCTGATTTCAGTTGGATCCAAACAGAATTCCAACTTTCCTTTATATAATAGACTTAGCAAGGCTACCCAATATTGCTCAAAGTTCTGGAAAAAAAAAATGTCTAACAGCTTTATTTTAAAGCATTCCTTTTACCCGCACCATTTCTTTTTCATGTGCCAACTTTTACAACTGCTTAAATGTAACAGCAAGAAAATAAAAGTAATCAGCAGTTGACAGCTTAACCTAATTTCTGTTTTCTTTTGAACATCTACCAGTCTAAATGCAAGAAAATTTTTTCTGACCCTCCAAATGCCCTACTTTGGTCCATGGAAACCAAATAAATATTAGAGTAGTTTTTATCATAATCAAGTTAAGAATGAGTAAATATCCTTTTATGACATCATATTACCATTTTTATTTGTATTTTATGATATGCAATTTTGAGAGTGAACCCCCAATGATGTATTCAGTACTGATTGGAGAAGGAGGTCAAAGTCCACTGATATTTATTGAAATCATTTTCAGTAAATTAAATCTTCAAGCATCTTCAAGAAATGAATAGAGACCCCCATGCAATTTTTCTCCAAGCTCTAAACCCCAAGTTACCATTTCAATTCTGCTTTTTTTGTTCTTATAATTTTAAAGTTATAAACCAAAATAAAATAAAATCATTTTTTCCTTTTCCTGGATGTCAGACATGAATGCAGTCCTCGCATGTAGACACGTTTTAATCAAATGTGCATATACTTATCCACGTAGTCTGGGTAATGTAGCATTGCTAAATATATGTTGAAGCATGTCTTTCTTTCAAATCGTACCAGTTGGTGACATATTTTCATGGATGTTTGGTGTGAATACAAACCTCATTATTTGATCAATAGGGATTGCCAAAGAAAAGCACAGAATTGTATGTATCATCACTTTTTGTGCACATTTATGATTTGGAATAATTGTTTTTAAATTCCCAAAACAGAGTTATATTTATAGGAAGCTGTTTTGAAGAAAAATAGTTTAAAGATTAAATTATCAAACTGCGGAAAATACCCATTTTTATCTTGAGAAAAGTACAAAAATCCTTTTTTTTTCTTCTGATGTGGGCTTGGTTATTTAATGTATACACAAAAAAAAAAAAAAAAAAAAAATGAGCATTCTGATGTGATATTTTAAATATCTATGGATGGTCAGAAGTGAAAGAAATTTTTTTTCTTGCTATCTACTTGCCTTCCCACGAGGGTAAAGTTAAAGGTTGGTTTTTAATGTGGGAAAATAATAATAAGGAGGCACTCTGCACAGTGGATTCAAAGATGAAAACTAGCCAAAAGTCAACATTTTTTAAAAACTTTTTCCTTTTGGTGAATTAAAAGGAGAATTTCTGGAAAAAGAAAAAAGAAAACTATTGTATAATTTTGAGATTTTGAAGTTGTAGAAATATGTCTACAGGCAGCACTGGTTGGAGTTTGTTTTTCATAAGCAAAACTTTATCAACGCAAGGAAAAACCCTCCAAAATGACAAAATATCCTTATATGCACACATTTTATTAATTTGGTAGGTTTATAAATACTAAACATTAATTGAACATCGAAAAAAAAAAGAGATAGATATTCCCAGAAAAACTTATTTTAATTTTTCTTAAAATGTAAGAGAAAAATGTCTATTTTTGAAGAAAATCAAGTGATTCTTGTTGTATAAACAGGCAAAACATCTCTGAAAGGATTAAGCCTCATATATTGAAGTACGATTTATGGACTACTTAATCCAATAAATAAATTTATATGGGTCTTAGCCCTTGACAGAATAACTTTCCTTGAAATATTTTATGCTATTAGGAAAATTTTAATGGGTTTTGATAGTAATTACAGGTCTTTAAATAGAAAATATTTGTGGCAAATGAATGTAAAATGACGAAATTGTTAGTAGTTGCTACCAATCATAAATTATAGCATATATATCCATTTTTCTAGAAAATATTAGTATACCCCATCCCTAATTTGAAATTTGAGAAGAATTTGCTAAAAACAAATTCGCAAAACTAGCATATTCTGGAATATATTTTGATGAAATATGTATTTGTACAAAAACTAGTAATAATAGCAATTATTATTTGGACAAAAAAACGATCATTATTGTCATTACAAAGTACTAATGTTTACCAAAGAGATCAGCAGTGAACTACTTGAAGCTTGGAAAAAGTTGCATCTAAGTGCAACTTGATAACAAAAGAATCATGGTAAAGACCTTGTTAAAATGAGTGTTGAATCAGTTTTGACAGAACTGACATCTAATGGTGATTTAAATGTAAAGAAAGAAGATCAAGGATGGTGGTGATGGTGCAGGACAAGTCGTGTGCAAGTCGAAGAGCATGATTAATGCTATAGAGAATATGCTTTAGTGGAGCATCACACCACTCAGGCTACTAAAAAGAAAACCATACTCCCAACTTCTGTAAAACATTTTCTTGTGAAAAAAAAAAGAGTGACAGATGAGGATCTTCTGAATGTTGTCATCCCCCACAACTGATAAGAAACGTAGAGTTGGAAGCTGAAAGTGTGCATCCAAGTTGGCAACAAGGTCTATAATATAAAAATTAAAATTCACGATACCATGAAAAATTTGCAATTGAAGAAGCATATGTCAGGGCTAGATGATGCAGATTGTATTTTGTGTCAGCAAGCAGGCAACTGGACAAATCCTGAATTCATTTCTGATGGGTTCAACAGATTTGTTGAGAACACTTTGAAGTTGTATGAAAATCTTGTTGATAGTGTGATTCCTGTTAAAAGTGGTGACTTTGAGATCAGGAAACGAGTGAAAGCAAAACCAATGTCTGTGTCAGAAAAGTATCAGACTAACACATGGCTACGTCAATGGTTCCGCAAAGTTATGTATTGTTGTCATATTGACTATGAACAACAAATGGAGAAATCAGGGTCATTTGGTGATCCAATTTGTATCTCTAGAGAAAGAGTCCTTGACAATTTACAAGAACCCTTTCTCTAAAACTACTGTATTAAATATGGTACAAGGCTTTTCAATCTGCTAAAGAAATTTTGTTAGCCACATTGAAGATATTTGATTAATAGTTGCAATTCTTATCCTTTCACCCCCTCACCAATTTCCCAAGCAATTCTTGTTGAATATTCATCAATCTGTTTTAATGTTTATAACTGATTGTAGTAATTTGATGATTTATTCATTGCAGTGAGATTATTATTAATGATTTTTTTTTATTTCAGTTCCAAGTCTAGTACTGAAGATCCTTAATTAAGAAATTTTTCAGTGGTGATTGTTATTTTACCTATTTCACAAGTTGATAAATTTAATTTTTAACTCTCATAGTAGGATCTGAAAAAATTTGAAAATCATAAAAAAATAAAAATTAAACAAAATTAGGGAATTTAAGCCTAGCTCCAAGACTTCTAAAATTAGCTAAGATCCTTCTATGAAAGTCATACAACTTCAAATTATCTTTTATCACAAAATAGTATTCCAGAGCACTAGTTAACATTTTCTCTTAGTTTTGACCTGAACAAACCTAATGTCCCCATTTCAACAAATTAACAATCTGGGCCCACTGTGTTCTGGATTGGAACAAAAATTAAAATTGTCTCAATTTAGAAGGACTTCATTAACCAAGGGCAACATACTCAAAGTGTAGTATCAGAACAGGTATCACACTTTGTTCTTAGCCAAAATTATTGATTTTTAACAATTTAAAATGGTTTCCTCTTTTTATATGATAGTTTTCGATAAAATTCAAATTATTTTTAAATTGTGAAATTTTTTTCTTTTTATTACTGTTACATGTTTCCAAACATTTGCCATTTTTAAACAAATGCTAGTAAACACTAGTTACAAAACATCTATTTATAATCACAAATTATGAACTTTCGCACTTTTACTATTGGTAACATTCAGTTTTATATTATACTAGCAGGGGGCGCCTGGCATTGCATAAAATACGCTTAAATATATTTTAATTCATGCAGATTTCATATTTATCAACTATTGAATATTCTATTGTATCTAATATATAGTATTGATTTCAATAGTTTAAAAAAAAAAAAAAAAGACTCGGTTGCCATCAGCTAGAATTGAAACCAAAACACTTAGCGATCCAGCCATGTTCCCTACGGTTTGAGCTATAGACAGATAAAGATTTAAAATTAAACCACTTCAAGTAATGAATAAATTTGCACATGCACAAAAGTAATAGAAATATGTCGGCAAGTTTAAATGAATATTTTGCAGTTCAACTTGCCACCATTTCTGTACGTGTTATTCATCCAAACAAAGATTTTATTTAAGAGGTGGGTGTAGTTTG
Organism: Euprymna scolopes; assembly: GCF_053919585.1. NCBI lineage: Eukaryota > Metazoa > Mollusca > Cephalopoda > Sepiida > Sepiolidae > Euprymna > Euprymna scolopes. The sequence goes on along the minus strand of NC_136491.1, from coordinate 70,249,866 downwards.
CTTGAAGCATTGTAAAGTATGTAGTTAAATAGACTTGTAGAAGGCGGTACAATGCAGAAGTAATGGAAAGACATAAGCTGAAGCAGGTGAGAAATTTATTAATACAACTTATAAATACATGTGTACATATTCATATTTCATATACGCAGTATATTTATATTTACACAGTGATCACCTGGGAAAGTCGGTCTGGTGGTATGTCCGTGTAATATAATATTTCGAGAAAGATCTCTTCGTCAGATATTTACTTGACTTTTACAAACGTGCTGTTGTAAGCAGTAACTATACAGCAGCAAATCATCGCTTGGGACTTGTGGATAGTATATGGTTAGGGTTTTTTTTTTCTCAATTCTTATTTTATATTTCTAAATTATTTATTTTATATTATATTTTATTTATTTGTTTGTTTTTTTTTGTTTTTTTTTATAATAGTTTATCTTTGGTTCAAACGTGTTGTTGTAAACAGTAACAGTATCGGGCTAAATAATTATCCGGACCTTGTTGGTGGCTTTTTAATTTAATATGATTGAGTTTGTTTGTTTTTCTTTTACTTATTTTTATTTCTAATTTATTTATTTATTTATTTTTTTCTTTTATAGTAGTTTATGTTTTTATTGAGGAGATTTAATTAACTAATTTATTTGTTGTTTGTGTTTCTGCGTTCTGTTTGAGGTGGTGGAGGTGTAGACTTAGAATAAATCGGTTGGTCAAGGGAGACTACTTGATGGCTTGTTCTAAGGGGGATAATCGTTACCGATATTTCTTCTCAGATGTATAACGTATTACTTTTTGTGTATTTATTTGTTTGCTTATTTTATTTTAGTGATATTATTCTCATTCTGGGGGTATTTTATTTAATTCGTTATGTAGTGTATATATACTCATTTATGGATTCTTGTATCTTATTTATTATTTTGTTTGTTTATTTATTTTGGTTTATTTTAATTTAATTTTGGATTTATTTTTTTTTTATTTTGTTTGTTTATTTATTTTTTAATTGTATTATACAATGGTGGGATGGTGTGCATTAAGTTAAGAATGAAGAGCCTAATTCATGTCTGCAATTAATCTTGTGATGTAATTTGGCAATCAGGATTGATTCTTTGATACAAAGGTTGCCAACATTGCATTCGGTGGCTAAAATATTTACTCTGATGGATTTGTTAGTGTTGCCGCATGTGTGAAGGTGTTTGCGAACAGAAGAGGCTTGTGTTTTTATGTGTTCTTTTACTCTAATGTGCAGGTGTCTCACTGAGCTACCGACGTATGATTGGTCACATTTGGTGCACTGTATGCGATATACTGTGTGTGTACGGTGGCACATGTTAGTGGTGTTCATCGGGCAGTCATGCAAATTTATAAGTTTATATGCCCCAATATAACCCAATTGATTTCTCAGAGTAAACCTAACAATATTAATCGCAAATAACAATAAGACATAATACACCAAAAACACAAATCTAAGCTAACTCAAATAAATAAATACATTATAAAAAAAAAAATTACTAAAACTCTCGAAATAACTTCTAACCACTTCGTCATAACACATTGCATATATAAATAAATAATTATAGTTACTATATAATTGAATTAAAGATACAAGAATCCATAAATGAGTATATATACACTACATAACGAATTAAATAAAATACCCCCAGAATGAGAATAATATCACTAAAATAAAATAAATAAGCAAACAAATAAATACACAAAAAGTAATACGTTATACATCTGAGAAGAAATATCGGTAACGATTATCCCCCTTAGAACAAGCCATCAAGTAGTCTCCCTTGACCAACCGATTTATTCTAAGTCTACGCCTCCACCACCTCAAACAGAACGCAGAAACACAAACAACAAATAAATTAGTTAATTAAATCTCCTCAATAAAAACATAAACTACTATAAAAGAAAAAAATAAATAAATAAATAAATTAGAAATAAAAATAAGTAAAAGAAAAACAAACAAACTCAATCATATTAAATTAAAAAGCCACCAACAAGGTCCGGATAATTATTTAGCCCGATACTGTTACTATTTACAACAACACGTTTGAACCAAAGATAAACTATTATAAAAAAAATAAAACAAATAAATAAAATAAAAGCTATATATATAAAAGCGAAAACATATGTATGTATGTATGTATGTATGTATGTATGTACGCTTTTCCTCGATGTCCACAAAAGGCTTCTTTCAGAGAAGCGCTTGCTCGGTTCACAACTTCTTAAAACTTTTTATATCATCTATAAATTGTAATATCTCAGAGTTACCCACGGAGCTCGCCTGTCTATTTAATTTCATTGACTTTCAAACGTTAATTATTCCACAATTCCCGCATCGGCATGCGTTACATTCGGTTTTCGGTATAAAAAAAGCGAAACTCGACTCTAATCACAGGCCGAAAGCCAGTTGTCTTAAGAGAGCTAAGTAACGTTTGTTCAATGTCGACTTCGTCATGTCAGACTGTAGCTCTCATTTCGCTCCTCCTAATAAACAGGGAGCGGGTTTTTAAAAACAAACAAACCGATTTATTCACCTCATTCAAAACTGTCCCGCACAAAATGCTTACTGCTGAATACCTATCGCCGTCACGTCAATCAAAAATGCGCACCTGTTTTTTTTAACACTTTACTATTTTCCAACTGTGCGTCATGAAGGCTTCGTTTTTTTTTTCACATTTTCGGGGTTTTTTCACATACCCCGAAAAACACCCGGGCAACGCCGGGTACCCCTCGCTAGCATAATATAAAATAAATAATTTAGAAATATAAAATAAGAATTGAGAAAAAAAAAACCCTAACCATATACTACCCACAAGTCCCGAGCGATGATTTGCTGCGGTATAGTTACTGCTTACAACAGCACGTTTGTCAAAGTCAAGTAAATATCTGACGAAGAGATCTTTCTCGAAATATTATATCACACGGACATACCACCAGACTGACTTTCCCAGGTGACCACTGTGCAAATATAAATATACTGCGTATATGAAATATGAATATGTACACATGTATTTATAAGTTGTATTAATAAATTTCTCACCTGCTTCAGCTTGTGTCTTTCCGTTACTTCTCCATTGTACCGCCTTCTACAATTCTATTTAAAGATTTTATTTGTTATAAACCATCTTTGGTGTATGATTACTATTTCCTGTTAATTTTACTTGTTCTGTGATCAGCAAGTAATTTAAGAATTTATCGTTTGACTATTTTCACACAGACATACACATACATCTGTTTTATTTATATAGATTAAAATATTTTGAAAACTTCAGAACTGTTATTCCCAAAATTGATGTTTTAACATTTAAATCTCTTAAAATTAATTTTTTTTTTTTAGAATGTTTGTTTTCTTTGCAATTCAACAGATCAGTATATATTAATGCAAAAAACGTAATTTTTTCTAAATATTGAAATTATTTCCACATTTTGTTAATGAATTCACAGAAACTTTACCAAAAAAAATACAAAATAAAAAGACATAAATTGAAGATGTTGTTTCAGACACTTTTGCTTTATTTAAGATGAAAATTTTGATTGATAATATATTTGGTTCAGATTTCATGCGAAGAAATAAAGGAGATGAGATCATGTTAAAAAAAAAAAAAAAAAAAAATCACCCCATATATTTTACAAAAACAGCATAAATTTATCTGATAGTAAACAAGTATAAAAAATTTTATGAAAATATCCTACCATTAGTGGATTTTTGCTAGATTTATTAAACATGTGTTAGCGTGTAAAAATTGGCCACGAAATAGGAATGCTTTGAGACCTCAATAATGTAAACACTATTTTAGTTTTATTTTCATTATTTTATGCTTAAAACTTAGCAGTTTATCCTATTTCTTCTTTTAATACAAAACTTATAACACTAACCTGTATTATAGTTAAATTGTGTGCTTCTTATGTAGTTGTCTCCATGCTTCTTTCACTTTTTTTCGCTCACACTAAATTTAAAAAGCTATTTTTATCATAGTATTTTCAAGTTAAATTCAGTTTTTACGACAATTTTGTTTATCAAATTGTTGGGTAATTTGCTGGAACAACTTTTTAAATTTATAATCATAGTAAAAAAAAAAAAATTTTTACTTCTTGATTAAATAATTCAAAATAAGAAAAATGATTTTTGTTTTAATTTAATTATTTTTACTGCGCAATAATTTATATCAGCTTGAAATAAGTTAAACCTTAAAAAACTATATTGTTAATGGCCGCTTTGGTACAAATAAAAAAAAAAAGTCCAATGATATCAGCCAACCGTTATGAATTCGATATAGGAGCATGTGAGGAAGAAAAAGCAAAAGTATAATCAGGGAGACAACAACTACATAAGAACCAAATGTGTGATGGAAGAGATAAATTTTATGGAGGTCCCTATTGGTAAAAATGAAGCATGTATCCAAATACTCTTGGAGGCTATCTGACTTATTTTTCCTTATGAAAATATATATGTTGATCTGACAATATCATCGTACTTTATTAGGCATTATCTCCTATTTAGAAATGGGAGATATTGTCTGTGCCATGAAGATCCCTCTCCCTATTCAATGCGCACCTTTTGGTAAGCTGGACCCCCCCCCTCACTTAAAATAATAAATATAGACAATGCTTTTCTTTTAAAACCTCTCTCCCATTTACAACATACCTCTCTGCAAACTTCCTCAAGAAGTATTTTAGCAGATGACAATTCATGTTTATAAAAAGTAACCTTAGTAATTTGACCTAATAAAACTTTTTTTTTTCTAATATTTTGCAATGTATATTCATAAGATCAATCCCGGTGGTGATATCCCAATTATCAAAGGGACATTTCTTAATGCACATAAGATGAATATTAGTATCAACCCATTACTTTGATTTAATTAAACCAAAATGGTTTGTGCTAAACGTTCTTTCCATTCTGCTTTTTCTTTATTTTTGTTTTTGATAAAAACAAGGTCAGCCTGGCATTTCTGCATCCAAGAAAAGTTAATTAAAATTTTTATTATGTTATTTTTTTTTTAGCATAAAATATACCCTCCCCAAACACAAACTTTATCTCCCTTAAAAAAAAAAAAAAAAAAATTCTATATGTTCTTAAAAACACTATCTGGTCCGGAATTGGGTGATCATTACTGTTTGGTGAATCAGAAGAAGTTCATCATTTTACGTTTAATTTATATTTGAAAATTTGATATTTTTGTTTCATTTTTTTTTTTTATAAGTTTTTCAAACTGTAAATGTAATCGTTTACAAAAAATATAAAATCGCATTGATGGGTGGGAGTCTCTAGTTTTTTAGTAAATAAAAATGATATTGTCTAAATAAAAGGAACGAGATATGCACACGGATGCACGAAAAGTAGCCACATTGGAACGTGCATGGAGAGTGGAAAATAATTTGTTTATTGAGGGTGACTACTAGTTACATATTGTTGTCTTTCTTGTGAACAAATACACTTGCTACGATTTGGAGAGAAAGACCTCCACTCTATATTCTTAGCAACATTAACTGTTTGGACAACCATCATTTTGATTGAAGCTGGTAATACTGACATCGTGGGGTCTGCGTCTGAACTTTGAACTTTTGTCCGAAATGAGTAGTGAAGTTACGTGAAGAGACACTTGTTCATTTATATAGTTTTAGTTTACATACGTTAAATATTTTTCATGCTTTTTTATGAAAAATATATAGCAGAAATAAATTTTAAAAAGGTCAAGTTTTATTGCAAACTTGAGACTGAAAAGTTAGAGGAAAGCTTCTTTTTTTTAACGTATTTACAAATGAATTTATATTCGCCATTTAAATATCTTGTAAAACGCATCCCACTTTGAAACGATGATTTATATAGGACAACTTTGTTGGAATATCTTGATGCTTGTCAAGATAGAGTCGACAGATCGATTTTTTTAAATATTTTTGTTTAAAACAACAGTACTTATGTCGAAAATAGTAATATATTAAAAAATTCCCTAAATTCATCGAGTAGAAAATTATTTATAGTTATAAGTAATCTAAGCTTTACGGAAAATTGAGGGACATAACATTTTCCCTTCATGAATTCTCGTAATTTTTGGATGTATTACTATTTTCGACATGACAACTGTTATGGCTTAAACCTACATTTAAAAAATCGATCTGTCGACTATCTTAAACAAGCACCTATATCTTAGTCACGAACAGCATTGTCAGAAGCGGTGCATCATTTTACGTTTATAGTAAAGTTAACATTCATGTACGATTATTAAATTTTCCCTGGGTGTTTACGTAAAACCGCACATAAGTCACATACTTGTGTCAACGGAAATATAATTGTACAATTCTGTTCTTGGTAAATTTCTATAAATTTTCTTATTTTTAAATCTACTATAAGCTTTTGAGGTGCTAGTGCAGAGAGTGATCCGCGCTATTTTTAAAATCATATTTCCAAGTTTAATTAAAGTTTTATGTTTTTTTATTCAATTGTAAGGTTGAAGTATAGAATAGGTACAAAACACCCTCCTCTCCCCATGTTAAGAATGGCTTTTTAAATAATAACGTTATTATTTACGTCCGGATCACTCTCTGCACTAGTACCACTTTTGAAGTACGGGGAATTGGTTAATATCCAGTTTGAAATATATTCTTATAAAATCATTTTACATTTCATAAATACAAAAAAAACGTTTGTTGTATTCTTGTTGTTTACTGTTTAATCCTTAGTCAATAATAGAAATTTTTTCGTATTTTTTACGACCTGCACCAGCGTAGTATAAACACCCCCAACCACACCATGTTAAGAACGGCTTTCGGAATAAACACCCTCCCATGTTAAGAACGGCTTTCGAGGTTGAGGGGTTATTCTGAAATCCGTTCTTAACATGGAGAGGTTGGGGTACTTGTAATACGCTGGGGCACGTCGTAAAAATTTACCAATTTTTTTTTTAATCTAGCTTTCATTGTAGTTTTATAGAATAAGAATCACTCCCGTTTCCAATTATGGAGTTTTCCCGTGCTCTAACCTTATTTAGCTTTAAGAGCGCAGTTTAGTATCTGTTTTGTTTCTGCACTTCATCTTTTCTGTTCTGACAGAAAATAAAAAATCCTTACAGACTGAGGCAATTTTTATTTTTGTCCCCATCCAGAGATTAGTCGGTGTTACTCTGTTACTGTTGTTCATATCAGTCAAATATACGTCCTCAGAACAACACTCAGTCCGGCAGAGGCTTTGCTTCCGTCGGGTTGAAGTATTGTTTTGTTCAATCCTAGGATTCCCCCCTCTCAGGCCTCACCATCTCTTTTTGAAAAAGGGAGTAGTTTATTGCTAATTGCCTGACTCAACTACCGGGGAATGCTGACGAGACTGCTCAAGTATTTGTTGTAGGCAAGAGTGCACTTCACCTAGTGCACTGGCTTTTCAAAACTTCATCTGACCTTGTGTCTAACCTCCTGGAAAGAAGGTATATAAACCCAATCCAGGGTGCCTCTTGTGGGGGGGGGGTATCTGAACCCACACACATTAAAAATCGACCTTGCGTCTAATTCCACTCTCGTGGGGAGGGAAGAAGGCACCTTAATTTTTCATTTTTTTTTTTTTTTACGGTCCAAGATATGAAAGAAAGAAAAAAAACACGGTTTGCATATAGAAGTGATTATTCTATGAAAAAATACCGATTTCAAGGGAGAAAGGTTGACTTTATAACAACAAAATTATTTGCTTGAATTGGGAGACAAGATACCGGTTATATTTCACCGGCAAAACTGAAAGAGAAATTTTTAAATAAATTTATTTTAAAAACAGAAATAAATGCGATTAATATTAACTTTCAAATATAGTTTATCCAAGTTCAAAGTTCTTATTTTGTTGTTTTTTAGTTGAAAGTATTCAACAAATGCAATCTCCTCCCTAAATTTCATAATTCAATCAAAGAATGACCTTCATAATAAGAGGGTGAGCACGTCTTTTCACGTGCAGAAGGCGAGGTCTTTGACGGAAGATTTATTTTTCTCTTACTTCCGTTTTCGAATTTAAAACGTTCCAATTATAAAAAATATACTTACCATTGAATAAAGCTGACTGGATAATACTACCGGTTGCCACCAAACCGATGCCAATTTTACCAATTGTATTGAATATTCTCTGCGACATATTCATGCTGTACGACGTAAACTCTTATGAGTAAACACGGCGCAATTAAATCGCTCGCTCTGTGTACACGCCAATCCACTGAAAATAAGATGATACCAAATACAATGTCTTGATTATCAAAGCAATTCGAATAATAATAAAAACTGGAAATAGTTGGTTCTGTTTACAAAAAAAAAAAAAAAGTGAAATACACACACGATTGATGTGAAAAGGTGACCTGTAGTGAAACACGTGCAGTCTCCACTCTCCAGCGTGTGTACAGCGCCACCTACGGAAGATGTATCAAAAGAGTCACTTTGATAGTTGTCTCCCCCTTTTCATGATTTTTTTTTCATTTTTAGTTATTTTATAAAATATTTTAAGAGAAAGTAAATAATCTACATCTCTATGTATTATATAAAAAGAATATATATTTCTATTATTATTATTATTATTATTATTATTATTATTATTATTATTATTATTATTATATAAAAGCGGTGTGACTGTGTGTGTGTGTGAGTTCGTTCTCTATAGACTCGAAAACAGCTGGGTCGGTTTTTATGAAATTTCACACGAAGGTACTTTATGTGCCTGCCAGTGTTCTGAAATAGTTTTTTGTGTCGGAATCACCACACAACCGGTAATGCCAGGCATATAAAATCATTTCTTGATATGACAAGGCCGCATTCGAATTGAATGTTTCTGCTTCAAGCACAATTGAAGCATGATAGTTGACTTTTACATTTTAAACTTTAATGCAAGCCATTATATATAAAAAATATATTTTTCAATCAACAGTAGGTTCTCTATAGTGCAATGTAGACTACAATATATTTTGAAATTAGTCACTGTGAGAGGCATTTGATGCTTCCTCTATGGGCATTGCAATGGGTCCCCAATTAGAGCAGGCAATCAATCAATTTGATTGAAAAATGGGCTATTTCATCAATTTCGATGACAATAGAATTATGGAAGCGTAAAAATTTGTTGATCATAATTCAATCCCAGGCAGTGTCGGGTCACCCTGCTAGTGAAATAATATAATTTTACCTTTTAGAAAAGAGTTCAGTGCTTGTAAGATTTCAGCGCTTGGTGATATTTTAAACCAATGCATTTTACATGGAAACATTATAATGTACTTACGTGTCATGTCACAATTAGTATAAATTCCAAAAATTCCAAAATATGATCCAGTAATTGTGCTAGATGCATTTTTAACACAAAAATCAGCCAAAATTATGTTCTGAGATCTTATCTTGTGTTTAAAAATGGCAAACCCTTAAACTAAATGATGCTTGTTAAGATAGAATTGACAAATCGATTTTTTTAAATGTGTGGTTTTAAGCATATAGTAAATGTGTGTTTTTTTAGTTTGGATCGAGAGAAAGAGAGAGAAGTGTGTAAATTATATTGTAGACACATTGACCGGAAGTCAGGGTCAGCTGATTGGATTGCGTGTGAGTCACGTAATCAGGTTGGCTGAATCGAGGAGATTGCGTTTGGACTTAGAAGGCGATGGATGGCTTAACAGTCGTCTCCTCCCCTTCACTGGGGAGGGATGCTGACGTGTGTAGAAATGAGACCAAGAGTAAACCACACAAGCTAGATATTCACTTTCCATCCTTCTGCGAGACATCTGGAAAAGTGAATAAAAACTATAAAACCAATTCCTTGTCTTGGAGTAAAATGAATCTTCGTCCAAAACAAGTACCCGTCTCCCCTCCAAGACACGAGATGATTCTAGATAGACCAACATCCACGACGTAAAAGGTATGTTTAAAATACATGTACCACACACACACACACACACACACACAACGGCATATGAACAAATAGACAGAACAACTAGACGATCACACGACGTTCCCCCTTATTAGATATAATAACACAACAGTTTTAAGCATATAGTTAAAAGTAATTTTTACAGAAAATGGAGGAATTTGTATTTCCTTAGATGTTACAACCTTGAAGAGTGCTGTATCAGAAGTCTTTGTCTAATGCAAAGCAACAAAACGTTTTGGTTAAAACATCAAGCAGAGGTTCGTTAGTCACAAGTTGAGTCGAGTAGAGTTTGTTGTTCACAACATAAGATACACGTCGACGTTCTCTATTCGCATGTCTTAAACGCTTCTTCCACTCCTCCCAGCGACTCGCCTTTTATAATGTTTCGGGCAAACCCAATTTACATATACCACATGAGACTGTTCGAGATCTACGCATGACCGGAGGCTTTTAAAAACAACAGCCACCATCTTGGGCCTCTTTTTTTTCTTTTCCTGTCTTTCAGCTGCCGAGACAGATTCTCGCCCGTTTCTGAGGTAGGTCCTCTCTATGTCTATCACAATTGCCATTATAGGGGACATCTCCCTTTTCGCCATTTTAATGGCTGACGGGTTTCAAACCATAGTGATAGACTTTTGTTTTACTAAAACCTCAAAAGCAGTTTTTCTACTCAATGAATTTTCATAATTTTGGGATATATTACTATTTTCGACATGACAAGGAAGTAGCTGCTTTTGCTTTAAATGACATTTTTAAAAATTTAAGTGACGGGCGATAAGTCAGTTTGCCATAAAGAATTGGTCACACTACTCTTCCACATTAAAACATACGAAAAAACTCAATAATTTTATAAATTCTATCTTTACTCGTAATTATCTTTTTTATTATTATTATTTTTCGTAATTTTTCGAATTTATATTAATTTTGACATGACACGTAAGTATGCTATAATGTTTTCATCCAAAATTCACTGGTTTAAAAGATCACCAATCTATACAAGCAGCAAGAGTTATTTTGTTTCACTATAATCATCTCTGTCAAGGAGGTAATGCTTTCAGTTGAGTTTGTTTGTCATTGTGTTTATTTGTTTGTGTAGCACTTGACCAATCACTTGACCAATCATCACCAAACTTGATCAAAATATCAGCCATGGTCTACCTCATAACAGATTTAATTTTGGGATATTTGGGTTAAGGTCACAGAAAAGGTGAAAGTAACATTTTTGGTGATATTTTTGGTTCTACTCAGTATTAGTGAATTTTCTTGATTGGAGCAATTTTGTTTGACTGTTTTCTGTTTTGTACAATTGTTACGTAGTTGGGAACACAAGAAATTATCTTTTATTTATTTGTCCATCGATCTATCTATATATCTATCGATCTAGCTATCTGACTGGTGAGGTAAACAAGAAATGAGATGTAAAGCTATGTTTTGATAAAAGTTGTTAAAACTTATTGAAGTATAAAATGGACAAGTTGCACCGGAAGTTCTAAAAATAGCTGACCGGAAGGACATTGTTGCTACCACGTGATCAGATTGACTGGACATAGAGTCAATTTGGAATTTGGACATCAAAGAGAGAGGACAGTTTAACAAGCTGTCCCTCCCCTTGTGGGGTGGAGATAACATCTCCAAATTGGAGACTAGAATTAACCACAAGCAAAGATACTCACTTTTCATTCTTCTGCGACCGACACCTGGAGAGTGAATGAAGACTATATATAAAACCAACCATCGTTTTGGAGTGAAATGCATTCGTTCAAACAGGTCTCCAGCTTCCCTCCAAGAACAAATGAAATTCTAGGTGGACCACGCAGTTGAATAAGGTATGCCGAAATATTAAGGATTATGTCACAACATGTATGACACACACACACACATACACACACACACATACACACATACACACATACACACACACATACACCCGCATAAGAACATTTAGACGATCATGGAACAAACTCAAACAGGTCACAAAAGTAACTTCAGATAAGTTCAGATAGTGAAGAACATCACAATAGACATTAGATATGTCACAGACAATAACATGATGTATAAATGAACCACCCCACAATGTAACACAATCTTCTTTTACTAGAAAGTCATGTTTGTACTCGATATTAACTCCTTCAAAGCACTCATTTGTATCAAATATTTTAAATTCTTTCATAACCGATATTATTTTTTATTCTTATTTAATCATTGTAATCATGTTCGCATTGAATAACCATGTGAAAAACAAAGCAGGGGCTATCAAATTCCTGCAAGAAAATCGTATTTTTCTGTTTTGTTGTCTTCTACTTTTTCCTTTTACAACGAGAGTCAACATCAAAATGAACGATATGCACTGTTTTATACACCCCAAGGTCTACACTTATGCAAATGTGTATGGACCTCGCTTTCAGTCTAGTTGTGAATACACAGTGCCATTTCTGCGTCCGCCCTCATGATGTCATACATTATCTACATTTTCATAAAACTTGATACTGTGATGTTGGACATCAAATGGTCCTAACATTTTCAAGCAGAGGGGATATATGAACATGGTAACATGAACAGCTGAACAGTTGACAAATGTATGAACAATTGTAGCATTACCTAATTGAAAAATTGTCTATAATTTTTCATGACTAAACGATATTTTAAGGGAATTAATTCCTATTTCAGTCACGTTAATTCTTTCGAGTTGAGAATAAATTGCACATTCGAGTCAGATATTTGTCTTTTTTTCTCCCTTGATGAAATGTTCACTTATTCACCAAAGCAGCAGCAGCAGCAGCAGTGCCCTTCTTTTTCCTCTCCCAACTGACAACAAACTCACATGCGAACGAGACAACATTCAAAAACATACTTGTGTTGAACAAAAGTTCCACCTGTTTATGCTGCCACCTCACACCCCTAACAGCACTTAAATTTGCATATTTGTATTATTTCTGTATCAGAAGGGTCCAGGTTTAAGTGACAGTGTTTCTGTATAGTGGGCACACTACAACTGTGGGTGATTATCACTATGACTTTCCACACCGTTACTCCACTACCAAGATAGCAATCCAACTCAATTACATAGACAACTCATCAGGGGTTGTTTTTAAACTAAAGTTATCACACTAATGATTATAAAAAGTGCTACATGGCAAATACACTCTCTTTCTTACATCCAAACTGGTCTTGACAGAACATGTCACAGACTATTTCTCACTCTTTGTTTATCCGGATAGTAACTGAAAACATTAACAACTACATCATCCCCGTCTCTTCCTTTGGTCTGACTACTAAGAAAATACCTAGTCAACATGTGTACGCCCCAAATAATCACACTCTACCAGTACATCAACTTACACATGCACACACATGCATCATTCTACTCAAACTTTGTTGAACACATTTTGTGGAATCGATTTCATAGCAAACAGATTTCATGCAAACATACTCTTTTCTGTACATAAACTTTTCCTCTCTGTATACACACACACACACACATACACACACACACACACACACACACACACACACACACACACAATTTACAAACTTACTTTATATACATTCTCAAATACATATTTTCATAATGGACACAGTCGGGTTTGTGAACAATAAATTTTTATTGTTTTGTTATCAGATGATGGTTCTGAACATATCTGACTGGAATTGAACATTGAATAAGAAAAGGGTCACCATCTTCTGCAGAAAACACTGAGATCACCATCAAAGTATAAATCAACTTTATTCAAGCAAAACATAAGAATATAAAGAGAGTTGTTGTTGAGGTGTTTGTCAAAAATAGAATTTGGTATCTTGGAGTTTCATCTTGTCTTACTGCATCTAGCCAAGAACAAGAATAGGAAAGGACATCTTCTCATCACAACATCTTAACAGGAACTGAATCATCTTTGACATTAACTCTTTGAGCAAATATTCAAAATTTAAATGACGAAAAAAAAAAGTTAAAACTTTTTTTGAAGTTATTTATTTATATTATGTTGGTATTTGTTAGGGGGTAGAATTATTTCCATGTGGTAGACGCATGTTACTAGAAATCATTTTTTCATATTTTATCTTTTAGGCACACAAAGTCAAAAGTTATTATATTGGAGAAGGGTGATCTCACATAGGAAGTGAGAAACATTATGGCATGTTTTGAATGCTGCAGGTGAAGGCTGTGATTAAAATGCTTGGAATAAATGCAATTTCAATAAGCAGTCGACAAAAATTACCGTTTTACAAGATAAGAAGTTTGTTGAATGAAGATATTCTGAATATAAGCCAAAAACCACAAATTTTGAAAGATAGATTCTCCTGACAAGAGGGGATTAAATAAGGAAACATTATGCTGCCAAAATAATTCAATTATTCAGGGAAAAGTTGAAAAATCTTTTATTTATGTCCTCTTTATTTTTGTTGTCTCAACATGAGGAGAATGAAAATATTTATTCTGGCATAAGAGTAATTTAGCACTAAGAGTTTTTGTTTCCTCGACAAGTGGGATTGGGGGAAAATCCCATTAGGAGGATATAATTGGAGGATATTTTGAATTTGAAATTAATTTTAGATTTATCACTGGACATATATCTTTCTTAAAATATATTTTTAGAGTGAGTTAAAAAGCATGAAAATCTTAAATAAAATACATATTTTACAGCGAATATAATGCTGAACCCCCCCTCCCCATTTACTTATGCTTCATTCCACCATATTTTTTAAGGTACTCTCAAGATAAATCTTGTTTTATATATCTGACGTCAGGGTATCGGATTTGTTGATGTGCATTTTTCATAATGTCTGGGTACTGATCTGTCTTGTTGAAATCAATAGTTTGAGGATAGAAAGTTGCCCAGGAACGTTTTTCTCATTTCTTTTTATGTGTGTTGCATTGTTAAACTGATGAAGTTTGAAGGTACAACATGAAAGTTCTTGTGGAAAGCTGTGTGGTTATATGCATTCATTGGTGTCAGCATTTTATTTTTAAAAAATTGTTACAATAGAAGTCGAGGTCATATGAAAAAGTTTGACATGCTTTCTTTGTTGAGATTGCTGTGTTCATATCATGTTAAGGTTACTAATTTTAAGTAGTTAGAATGGGTCTGGATAAGTGTTAGGATGAAGAAAGCCATTTGGCAGAGTTGGCCGTTTCTAAACATATCTGACTCAAATTGAATACTTAATAAGAAAAGGGTCATCGTCTTACATGGAAAACACCAGCATTTCCATTAAGATATAAATCAACTTTATTCAAGGAACACTGGAATATAAAGAAAGTTGTTTGGCAGTGTTATAAAACAAAATAATAAATATTACCTCCGACTGACAGACAAAAGTAATAGTGCCACCGGAAAAGGAACTGTGTCTGTTATTATAACCAGACGGATAACAAGCAGATATGAAGATGTTAGAAACTGATTTTTTTTCCAGATTGTCGACATAAGATTATAATTCTATTTAGCAAAGAAAAATCATAAAAATATCTATTCGATTTTATTGTTTTAAGTTTGAACAAACGCCATTATGATTTTGATGACCTGACAAGACATCTTGGTATTGAAATAACAAATCACAAAAAGCGTTTAAGAATATAATTATGATTAGAGAATGTTAGCGAAATCGTTGGGATTAATCTGAAATGGTCAAGTAAGTGTTTTTAAAGGAGATAACACCTCACCAAATGATAAATGTGTAGAGAGGAACACATGCAACATCGAACAATCATCATTTCCTCATCATCACATTAGTTCTATCATATTCTACAACTACATCCATGCATTATATATGAATAGAAACGTTCAACACATTACAGGTCATTCCAGTTCGCAGCATCAAACCAGCCACCAATACAGTCGGGCCAACAATCAGTGGCACAGCCAATAGGTCAACAAGAAGACCTGCTAACCTCTTGATACCAAACTGAGAATAAAAAGTATAAATTTAACCCCTTTGTCTGTATTTTTCTTGCAATCATATGCTTATTTATAACAGCAGACTGGCTTTTATCAAAAGCAGAATTTGGTAGCTGGGAGGTCTATCTTGTTTGGGTGTTCCTAGAGAAGGACGAGAATAGGATGGCGTGTCATCGCAAAATCTTAACAAGAACTGAATTTTCTTTGGCGCCAACTTTCTAAGTGGAAATTCAGAGTTGAATCTGAGCAGGACAACCGAAACTGTCCCAACACCGATCTAAAACTATCTTCATCATTCTAAATATTCTGTGGATTTGATTACTGGATCTCACACATAAAATATAGAGGTTATATTGAACCATGAATTAAAGGTAAGCAAAATAAAATCCAGCATGATATTTAATCAAAGATTATCTTTGTGAATTTTTTTGGCCACAAAATCACAAAGATACAAACATTTTAAATCAAATTTGTAGCAATATAATTGCATTTTAATGTCCGTAATTTTTTTTTCAACATTCTTTCTTCCTAAAAACATTTTTTGTAAAACATTTCAATAAATTACTTTTCATCAATAATTTTTTTTTTTTTCAAAATATTCACCAGTCTTTTAACATAATCCTAACTGGCAGCCACTAGTGGGCAAAAGATTTTATTAGTTGTCCTAAAATACTGGAATTACCTGGAAATGGAGGATCATTTTATGTTAAATTTATATACGAAATTGATCCCCAATTCTAAATTCTGAAAAAATAAAATAACCACCTAAAAGAAATAAAAGTTTGTTGTTTCTAAGTAAAATAAGTGTTGCGGACCAGGATATTATAATCCTAACTCGCTACAAAAAGAAAATAATGAAATGAATAGAAGGAAAGAAAGAAAACTCAGTTGCTGAATAAAATAAACATGTCGTTTATTTTCTGTTGAAAATAAATGGTTTAGGTGGAACACATGTTCAGTTCAGTCGTTAACGAGTACATGCGTGGAAAAAAAGAGGAATAAAGTAGGGGAAAGAGAAAGGGCAGTCTGGCATGTAGAAAAAGAAAGAGAGAAGAGGTTGACCTCAATAAAGCCGCGTGTGCATGGGAGCAGTCGTCCACGTGGAAGTGTCTTCAGGCCATAAGCTGTGGACGCAAACTTGTCTGGTTGACGAATCAAGGCAAAAGGGAAGAAAGAGAAAGTTAAACGTTGTTTTTGGTTTTTATACTGGGGTCAGTGTTCTGACTGTGAATGTCTGGATTTCCTTTAAAGGGAAGTGACGTTGCACATGTGTGCGTATGTGTGCATACATGTGTGTACGTTAGTGTGTGTGTGCATGCACGTGAATGTGAGTGTATGTACGTAAACATGAATATATGTACATGTGTATGTGTGCGTGTGTGCATGCGTACATGTATGTGAGGAAAAAAACATGTTCGAACAAGACTTCCCCTCCTGAGGAGAAAATATATATATATATACAAGAGAAACGTATTTCGTTTTTGTTCATGTATATTTTTTATGTATATATATATTTTTTTTAATAAGTTATGTATTGTTTGAAATGTTTTGGCCAATGAACTTTTCAACCTGTTTTTGTTGTTGTTTGTGGTGTGTTGTTTTTTGTAATTTCTTTGTCAGTTTGTGGGTGTGTATGTTCTTGTATTGGACTAGGAGAAATGTGTAATTGTTCGTCTATGAATGCAGGTTTAAGTCTGTCTATTGCAATAGTGTCTTTTTTTCCTCTTTTTAAAATGGTAAAGTACTTTTCACTTCTGTCGAGAACTAGATAAGGTCCAGAATAATTTGGACAGAGTGGTTTTTTGACTGCATCGTTCCTGATAAATACATATTTACAGGTGTGAATATCATTTGGAACGAAAATGTTCGTGTCTGGCTTTTTGGTTGGGGTGAATTTTAATTGTGAAATTTTATGTTTTAAATCTGTTATAAAAGTTGTCGTTGGGGAAATGTCTGTATTGTTTTTGCAGAATTGTCCTGGTAAAATCAGTGTTGAACCGAAAACTAATTCTGCAGGTGTTCTCTGCAAATCTTCCTTCACAGTGTTGCGAATTGCTAGGAGAATGAGTGGCAAATTGTCTGACCAGTCCGCTTTGTTTTCGTTCATAGCCAAAGATGCTTTTAATTGTCTATGAAACTGTTCAACCATACCATTTGCTTAAGGGTGGTAGTCAGTAGTTTTAATGTGCTTTGTTCCCAACAAATGGTTGAATTCAGCGAAAATAGTTGATTGAAACTGTGAGCCCCTGTCCGTTGTGATTACGGAGGGCACTCTGAAAATCACTATCCAACCTTGTAAAATCGCTCTGGCTATTGTTGCAGCTGATATGTCTTTCACTGATATTGCTGTTGGCCATCTGCTGATTCTATCGACTATAGTAAGGACGTGGGTGTGTCCTTTTGAAGTGGGCAAGGGTCCAACCAAGTTGATATGAACATGAGTAAACCTAGCATCTGGTACACTAAAAGTTCCTGAAGGTGATTTTGTGTGCCTGTGAACTTTATTTTTTTTGGCAAGGAATGCAAGTTTTAGTCCAACTATGGATGTCCGTATTCATATTTGGCCAAACAAAACGTTCCCCTATTAATTTCACGGTGGTACGTTTTCCTGGGTGGGACAAATTGTGAAAGTGCTGGAAAACTTGTCATTTGAGGTTGGGTGAAATATAAGGGCGAGGGTGTTTTTGTGAAACATCGCAATAGAAATTTGTTGTTCCGAACGGTATCAGCATTTCTTTCAGCTTAATTGCAAGGTAAATTGCAAGTAACTTTCTCGAGAAAGGGCTATATTTAGTCTGCGCTTTGTTTAACTTGGCAGAGAAGAATGAAATAGGGGTCATTTTGTTGTCAGAAATTTGGTGAATGACAGCTCCTACTGCTATTTCCGATGCATCCATCCTAAGTGTAAGTTCCGTTGTATCGCTATCTTGGATATATGTAAGTTTGGTGAAGTTTGCCAAAGCAGTTTTCGATTGTTCAAAGGCCTATAGTGCAGGTCCTTCCAAAACTAACTGTTGGTTTTTGGTTCGGTTTTTTAACAAGTCCATTAAAGGTGTGAATAACGTGGAACAATTAGGTAAAAAGCATCGGTAATAGTTAATTATGCCTACCAAACGGCATACTTGTCTGACAGATGTTGGTAGAGGGAAATTTGAAATGGCACTTACTTTTTCAGGCAAAGAGGAGATTCTATCCTTGTCGATTAAATGTCCGAGAAATTGAACTTCCTGGTGGCCAAAAACACATTTATCTGTGTTTAGTTTCAGACAGAAATGTGACAGTCTTTCGAAAGTTTGTTCCAGGTGTAGTCGGTGTTCTTTGAGGTTTCTACTGGCGATTAAAACGTCGTCCACATATGCGAATATGAACGGCAGACCTCTCTGAAAACTTCGTCAATCAAACGTTGGCATCCTTAGGAACTCATAAAGGCCAAATGGTGTGGTCAGTGCAGTTTATGAATGTCTTCTTCTGCTACTGGAATTTGAAAATATGCCTTTACGAGGTCCAGCTTGGAAAAAATTGTGGCACCTTGGAGTCCATTGGCGAAGTCATGGATATGGGGGATAGGATATCTATCTGGATTTGTTTTCGCATTTAAGCGTTTAAAATCTCCGCACGGGCGCCATGTGGTGTTGTCAGCTTTCTGCACCATGTGGAGTGGTGATGACCAAGCACTTTTCGAGGGCCGTATTATCCCCATGTGGAGTAAATTTTGAAACTCGGATTTTGCCAATTTGCATTTATCCAGTTTCAAGCATTTGGGGGTTGAATAGACGGGCAGTCCTGTGGTCTTAATATAGTGCTTAGCGCTATGCTTGATGGGGTCCATGTTTTTAAATGGCTGGGAAAGTTGAGGAAATTTTTGGAGTAACCAACGGACATGTAAATCTTAAGGTAGGGCAGCGCTGATTCCCGTGGTTAAAAATTTCGAGGTAGTTCCTCTCACCAAAATCTTTGTTTCGTTGTCTGTCAATGTGTGATGAGTCATGTCGATAGACAGGTTGAAATGGGCTAAAAAGTCTGTCCCCAAAATTAGAGTGGTCATGCTGGCTATGGTGAAATTCCAGAAAAAATTCCTTCGCATTCCTAGGTTTAAGTTTAAAGTTTTTTCGCCAAAAGTTGATATTTTTGTACCGTTGGCTGAAAAATGGAGCCCTTGTTGTGTGGCCATGCGGTGTTGGTATGATGCTGATTTCCACTCCGGTGTCTATTAAAAAGTTATATCAGTGGATTTTGTCACGGATATAAAACAGATGACCTTTCTTTTGTGCTCCAGCTACAGTCGTCGTCGTTACTGGCTGGAAGGTTTGTTTCCCTGCGCAGGGTGTAGTGCATTTTCTCGCATCGATGCCGAATATCCTGTGGTAGAAGCAAACATCTTGTCTATCTCATGACGTGGATCGGTTCCTGCTTAAACTTCTTCACCTGTAACTTTGTCGCGTGTCATTGTAGTTTCTGGGATAATGTCGACGCGTTTGAAGTACGTCGGCGAGCTGCTTTGAAAGCTTTTCAACCATAGACTTTAATTCAACTAATTCTTCATCTCAGTTTTCGTCAGGTTGCCGTTGGTGAGCATATACTTGTCGGCTCCGGGAACTTTCATGAATTCTGTCAGCTATGTCGGCAAGCTTTTCTGTTGCCGTCTCCTCCGATATTGGAGCAAGGATTTGCTTGGTAGTTGGGGGTAATTTACCTAACCAGAGACTCCTCATGATGCTGTCTGACATTTTGTTGTCTCCCAGCAAGGCCTTCATATGGCGAAGTAGTTGAGAAGGCGTACGGTTTCCTAACTCAACTTGCGTGAATAAGTTACAAAGCATGGCTTTGTTGGAAATACTGGTTCGTGTCAAGATTGCTTGCTTCAGCATGTCGTAGGTCTTTCCTCAGGTACATTTTCGAGAAAATCTGTGACATCTTCAACACCCTCCAATGGCAGTTTTTCCGCTAGGTAACAATAACGCGCTCGTTGTGACGTTACTCGTTTAGCATCAAATATGGCCTATAATTGGACAAACCATATTTTTGTATTTGTCGGGTTGAAGGGTGGAATATTTAATGCCATGGTTTCGTTGTAGGAGTCTGTCTGTTGAAGTTCCATTTTGTTTTTTTGTTTTTTTTAGAAAAATTATTTTTCATGCGTGTTGTGGATTTGTGTGGAAGAGGTTAGTTTGCACCGCGTGTTTCGTTCAAACACATTCATTTCATTTAAAATTAAGGGGTCACCATCTTTTGTTGCGGACTAGGATATAATAATTCTAACTCGCTACAAAAAGAAAATAATGAAATGAATAGAAGGAAAGAAAGAAAACTCAGTTGCTGAATAAAATAAACATGTCGTTTATTTTCTATTGAAAATAAATGGTTTAGGTGGAACACATGTTCAGTTCAGTCGTTGACGACTACATGCGTGGAAAAAAAGAGGAATAAAGTAGGGGAAAGAGAAAGGGCAGTCCAGCATGTAGAAAAAGAAAGAGAGAAGAGGTTGACCTCAATAAAGCCGTGCGTGCATGGGAGCAGTCGTCCACGTGGAAGTGTCTTCAGGCCACAAGCTCTGGACGCGAACTTGTCTGGTTGACGAACCAAGACAAAAGGGAAGAAAGAGGAAGTTGAACGTTGTTGTTGGCTTTTATACCGGGGTCAGTGTTCTGACTGGGCATCTCTGGATTTCCTTTAAAGAGAAGTGACGTTGCCCATGTGTGCGTATGTGTGCGTACATGTGTGTACATTAGCGTGTGTGTGTATGCACGTGAATGTGAGTGTATGTACGTAAATGTGAATATATGTACGTGTCTATGTGTGCGTGTGTGCTATACAAAATCCCAAATTAATTGAAACAAATGTTCAAAAGTACTGTCTGTTCATCATAGGGACTAATTACTTGGACCATATCATAGCCAATTATATATGGGTTTATTTATGTGCTAAAACATGCAATAACAACTACATGAAAAAATAAAGCCATCAATGAACATTTAACGTCTGAGATAGCCTTTATGCACAATAAAATTTTGTTAACATTTGAGTGTAAAAGGTTCAATTTTATGCATCGGGAGTGATATGCTTGGAAGGAATTCATAGACGAATGTTTGTAAGAGTTGGGGGGGGGGATATCTGCTGTTCAGTTTTTAGTGGTGTTGTAGTAGTTGTTAGCAGAAAAGTGTTGTTGGTTTTTCTTCTCATTGTGTCTGCCCCTTGTTTTCTCTTGATCTTCTTCTTTTCTTCTCCCTTTCGGTTCACAAAACCTCGGCTTGTAGTAGCAGACACCCACTACATCACAGCTACTTCTCTCAATGAGATTTGAAATCCATTTTTTCCCTGGCTTGTCCAATCACAAGTCAGCTCTCTATCATGTGACAAAGTATATAAAAGGCAAAATCACGAACCGTTAATCCTCTTTCAACCTGATCCTGCCTGGGAGCAGACTTCGCCTGGGGCTTAGTCCCCAGGCTGAGCATAAGTACAACAAGCTTGCTATGGCTCTCTTCTAACTACCATTTATTTCCACGTGCTGTACCCACACAAACTTTATTTATCATTCTAAAGAACATACAACTCACACACACACCTTTTGCTCTGTCTCTACTATTGGACACATGCTCCTACATACGTATATACACTGAATACCTGTCTCTTTCTTTCTCCTTCAACAGGCCTGACCTATATCTAATTGTCAGATATCTAATCTACGTCTCCACACAAGGAACTCTTCACAACTACCTATAAACACGTGTAAAGGGAACTGAACTATTCTCTTCTTCAACCAGCCAGCATGATATTAATTCTATCTTCACACAAGAACACTTCAACCTACTAACCCATTTCTCTCTTGTACACTCTACTAACGAAAATAACAAATAAAGTTGTTTATTAAATGAGACTTCTTTTCATTGTCTATCATTATTAACTAAAACTTCCCCACTGGCTATCCATCCCATTGGCCAGATTAATTGTTGATTATTTTTCTTTCTGTGACCGGAAGGATGTGTGAAGTCGATGTGCAGAGATGCTTTTGTACACATTCTATATAACAACTAACGAGTCAACATCCGATTGGGAGTTTTATTATTTTTATTCATAGATCCCCACAGTTATGATTGAAATTTTGATTAATTTTCTATTTTTCCAAATTTGATCTGATGCTTTTTGATATCAGCAACCGCCATGTAAATTTTCACTCCAATCTGATAAATAGTTTTTCAAGTTATCAGCGTTTCTATGGTATAAGTTCTGGAATACTTCATACAAGATGAAGAAGTAAGGCTCAGATAAGACCCATCCTTACATTGTCAGATTGAGATATGTGGTTTCACGACTGATTTATGTTCTTGTTTAAACATAGACATGTTTGCTTTGAATGTACTATTCTCATCTTGGTTGCTAGATTCATGTTTCTCTTGATGTAACCTCCATTCAGGTTCATCTCTTTGAACTTTCTAATTGAACTTGATAATCCATATGTCAAACTTAGGAACCTGGACGGAATTTAGAATAGAACTCTTAATTTAAGTCATGGGGGTAGATTGCTTTCAAATTCGACATTATATAAAAATTCAAGATAAAAATATTAGCTCATGTTACAAATTATCACCTTAGTAATTATTACTAGAATGCATTAATAGCAATAGGAGTGCGATTTATTTGTTTGAGCAGTAATAGCAACAATAACAGTAGCAACAGAGAAACGATCTCGATAAAAATATTCAATGTTTATTTGTTGAAATATGTGATGTGGCCTCTGACTGATAGAGACCATCTTGGACGATGCTGAGATCTTCGTGTATAGCCAAAAACTACACCGACAAGCAATATATATTGGGTATAAAAGTTATATTTTAGTGAAGGAATAAAATGAAGCATATATATGTAGACATGCATTCATAATAAAATGCCACCAAATGAATACATGGAGAGAATAGAAGGGTCATCATGTAACAAGTGTTATGTACAGCATAAACATAGTTTCATAAATGAAAAATGAAAAAAAAACGAAATTTTATGACAAAACATTTTTATGAAAGAGATAAGAATATAAAAATTACTTTCAATAATGAAAATGTTCATTTGTGCAAACGTGTCCTTGGTGAAGAAAGTTGAGTTAGTCACAAGTCTTAAAAATGTATAGATGAATATGCTTATAGTGTGAATATGCATGCATAAGTAATATACATATGTAAGTATTTGGCAGTGTGTGTGTGTGTGTAGGTTTACCTTGTTCTTGTTGGTGTATGAGTTGATGAAGCTGGTATGGGAATCATTGAGTCCTTTTTATCTCATCCATGCCTGGCATATAGTGGGGTGTTGAGTAGACATCCTCAAGTCCTTTCGTACTGCAGCCAGCTTGAGAATTTTCTGTCCCTAGATTTTGGCTGTTTTTTTTAGGAGTTTCTAATTTTAAGTCTGCTTACTACATTCACATGTATGTGTTACTTTTGGGGGTTTTTGAAATATTTCCATTGGTTGAAAATAATTTCAGTTAATACCTTTATGTTAAAATTTGCTAGCTTTAGGAAGTGATAAAGAGAAAGACTGGAGAAAGAAAAAAGGTAACTAATTTGAGCCATTTACATTTTAGTGTTCGTCAAATATTTCACTACACATACTTAATACTGATTTCACAATTCTATTAAAACACTCAATCTTGATTGGTTAGTGATACTGATTAATTGAAGTCCAACCAATCAGAAAGAGGTGCTCTGGGAACCCAGCACCTGTTAGCATTGGCTACATAAGTAAGAACTTAAACAGTCAGCAGTAACAGACTCAACTTGTTACACAAATTTATGTTGGTCACAACACAGTTTTATCAACTGCTATACAGACTCCATTGCAGGAAAATTAAATCTGTCTTTGGCAACTTGGCATTTTAGAAAACAACACAAGATGCGGTCATAGACAACAGCTTATACACACAATCTCATATACACATACACACAGTCCCAGATATTCGCTCACACCCAAGTCTACACACATACAAACAAAACAACACTTTCTTTGTCTAGACTCCTCAAACTCTTTTTAACTTTTTACTTTTGGCTGTTCTATCAAGTTGTAAATAAATTTGATATATTCATGTCAGTGCTTTTGATATTGCCTTTTAAATTACAAATTCATAATCGATTTTTATTTTCTTTTGTATACGATCTGAGGGAAGAAGTCAATTTGTACATTTTAAATATTTTTACACATTTAATATTTAAATATTTTACATTTGTTCCTGATAAGGTTCAGAAGCATATGTATAATGTAATTGGCTCAACCGTTTATTCTTCCATGCTCTCTCTCTCACACACACACACACACACACACACACACACACACACACACACACACACATACAGATGTAATATTGCTAATCTCAGTCTTTTCTATAAATACCATTATAGCATGTGTTCTCAAGAATTGTTTGATTTATTCCTTGCTTCTTTTCTTCCTGCTTGTTTGACTCGTTGGTCTAGTAATCTTCATCAGTTTGCTGTTCAGGTACCTTCTTATTTTAGTAACTAGAACCTCCCTCCTCCTAACAGAAGAGATGTTGCGAGTTTGTCTCTGCTTTATCGTTATTTTCATGGAAAGTGTTCAACTGAGCTTCAATCTATGGTCCCCCCTCGCCAAACTTTCACAAGAAACACTAGACTAGCTGAAAACATTATCAATAATTTTCCCCACTCTTTATCTGTACCTAAACCTAAACATAGATTCCATGATCAAAGCTTCTTTCTTAGAACTGCACGCCTGTGGAATTGCCTTCCGTTTTCCTGCTTTCCAGCTTTCTATAATATGGTTGTCTTCAAGTCCAACGTGAACAAATTTCTGATGAGCCGTTCCACTTAAGTTAACAAATTTACCGAACTTCCATTACTATCGATTACTATATTGTCCTTTTCACTACTCTACACTCTTTAACCCTTATCCTTGAGTGGCCTATCGGCCTTGATAAGTGGTGACGTTTATGTAAAAAAAAAAACAAAAAAAAACTATTTTCCCCTTCTTACCTATAGCTGTGGTCTTTTCAAGACTAAGGTAAATAGGAATCGTCTACCTTTGCGTTAATCATCTTTTGTTTTTTTAACTCTTTGCATGTTGTTCCATGCCAAGGGTTTTCCCTCGTCACCAAAGTTAACAGAATATGGGCCATTTGTTATGTAATGGATGGCTGGAACCATCCGATACATAACTGAAAAGAAAAAAACTTCTTTAAAACAAGATAATAAAAGATTTAAAAGGTGGGCATCGAATAATCGATTGTCCACCAGTCGAAACGAAAAAGTGATTACGTCGTAAACAGAGAAATTGGACGACGATTTTTTTGTTTACAAAACAAGGAAACGTGACATCCTTGCAACTTTGGAATGTATAGAAAGTTAGCATGAGAGATAAATTCACGTGTATCAATAAAGTCAATAGTCGGTCAGTTGAAGAGAAATCGGTCACGATGGCTCTAGGTCTGGAGGTGGCGAAAAATTGTCAAAACGTGACAAACAGACGTGTGTTCTATTATCGAGCAGTATGATTGACAGATCGCGTGGATTGGAAAAAAAACAAGCGAAAGACATATGCTAATAGAAAAGGTGATTTTTTGGAGTCTAACCAGAAGGAGGAGAGAAGAGAGAAGAGGCAGAGAAGAGAAGAGAGAAGAGGAGAAGAGAGACGCCGATAGGAAACGTGCGATTGTCGAGAGCATAACGTTTCCACACACCCCTCTCCATCACTGAAATGAACAGTAAGCCACACTGTTAAATTTTGAACTATTGAAAATCTCTATGTAAAACGAGAAAATAATTTCAAAACGAAATATATTTTTATATAAAAAGCCAGTGTGTCTTACGCCTTGATTTGTTATACTGAGTTACGTCTGACCTTTGTGTGCATGTCAATTTCTGTTTAGTCAGAATCATTATTTTAACAGGTATGACAGCCGAAGAAAAGCCGAGAGGAAAAAAATGCACAGTCAAGGGGGAAATAACTCTGCCATCTTAGCCGTTACCAAAACAACCAGAAAACATAGACGATCAATAAAAGACGGCTACTTGGTTTTTGTTGCAGCGGGGAACTAACTAACAACGACCGTTCCCAACCTAGGAGTCCTGGCGCTATATAACACATTATTGAAATGAATTTACCATTTAATAAGCTGCTGGTCCTATGCAGTTCTAGATCTACCTTTCCAGGATTCACCTTCTCCTTTTAAAAAGAGGTTACTTTATTGATAATCGTTTGAGGCGCTCTTACCAGGAAATGCTGATGGGGCTGCTCAGGCATTTTTGCAGACCAGAGTGTTCTTAACCTAGGACGCTGGCTCTTCTAAACCCAACGCTTGTGGGAAAGAGATAAATAATCCAATTGTAAATTGCATTGTTTAGAGTAACTTTCATTAAAACAAGGGAAGCATGCACGGTCCCCTGTGATTGCACAGTGAATGAGGCATAAAAAAATGACTAAGTTCAGCATTTGCCCCACCCCCATTTAGCCTCAAAAGTCCCCAGAGGATGTCAAATCCTGGTGGAAATGAACAAACGGTGCAGTTTTAGGCCCTAACATATGTAAATTTGACTTCTGTACCATGCAAAAAAAGAAATGACTGTCCATCATTTGCCCCCGCCCCATTTAGCCCCAAAAGTCCCAAGGCCTTCACATATTTAAATATGAGTTTAGCACCATGCAAAACTGCTAAATAGACATACACAGAAAATTTTGGACAAATATGGTAAAATAGTCTAAAAATTGTAGTGTTTTTATTAGCCCTAAAAGAGCCCCTGGGACACACCTAAGAGTTATCGTGAAGAATAGACAAACAAAATTATACAGAACTCAGTTAGTTACAACTTTTCAGAAAGTTTTATAAAAATCCGAGGCATCAATTTTTTTTGTAATAAGCACAAAACTTTTGTCAATTTTAGCCATTTTAACCCAAAAGGCACTCCTGGGAGGGGGGGGGGCAACCAGAGTTTTCCCGGAAAATCCGTTTTGTTACTTTTTTTTACTCATATCATGTTTAATGTTTGTGCAAAATTTCAAAAAATTTCAAGGCGCAGTATTGAGGAAAGTGCACACAGACGAACGGACAAGTGTGAATTTACAGGTCCACCCTTCTTTTGTTGGAGGACAAAAAAAACAAAACATTTTTAATTCAAGTAGACTTGAAGGAAGGAATTTTTAATCGGTTCATAAAATGAGTAGCACCGCCTTATCGCTCTCTAAGAAAGAGAAAACAAATTTAGCCAAATATTTCTGTCGGTTCGTATCTTAATATCATGTTCTCTTATTTCATTTTCCTTCTTGTCCTCTTTATGTATTCTCATTTTCAATGTTTACGCTTATTTTATGAACAATATTTTAAGAGATTTTTTATAATGAAATGAGTAATGATGGCACATAGATGTTATTGCTTGGGGGGGGGGGCAAATTGCCTCTTTGATTACGAGAAAGGGCAAGTGTTAACTTGAGATTCATAGAGCGTTCTTTTGAACGATTAGAATCTACTTGTTTTTAATTAGAATTTCGATAATTCTAAACTCTTGCCATGTTTCGTTTTCGAATATAAAAAATGAGTGACGTCTTTCATCCATGAATTTTGATGTTTGGAAATATGCGACAATATGCCTTAGTAATTCAGTGTTGGTTGGTGGGGGGGGGTTATAATACGCTGGGGCAGGTCGTAAAAAGTACTAAAAAAACAACAACAAAGGTACAAAAAAATCTTTATGGTGTACGTAACCGTCATGGAACGAAGATGTCACATTCCAAAATTCACCCAAATTGGTAGAGTAGGTTTTCTTTAACTAAGAAAATAAAAATTTACGATGTTTAGCGAAACAAAAATTTAAATTATTTTGAATACAAATAAAATCTTGGTAATCGAATTGAGTTGTTGCCCTTGAATTTTAACACATTCTAAAACAACATGACGGCAGTAGGCCTAGGCCTCCCTCCCGCTTATCATAAATATTGATTTTCTTAGTTAAAAAAAAATAATAACTGATCAATTGATGCTATTTTTGGAATATGACATCATTCAGTAACAGGTTCGTACATTATAAAGATTTGTCTGTATTTTTGTCTTTTTCAATTAAGTCAAATTCTAAATAAGAACCAATTAAAGACAGGTTTTTAAACAAAATATTGTTCCAGTAGCAAATGTCAAACTATTATTACAGACCAAAAGCGAAAGCGATAACTCGATTCAGTAAAGAAAGCACACACAACGTTTCCTTCATTTATTTATTTTTTCGTATTGTCAATTTGAACCTAGTGTCAATGAATGTAGGGCATTTTTTTCTGAAAAGTTTTTGTTTTAAAAAGGGGGGGGGGGTCATTAACCCTACTCTGATTCTAATTCCAAAATAGAAATAAAATGTAAAATATAACAGTGTTTGTCAAAGAAGAAAAATCTGTATGATGTGTGACGGAAAGAAAATATTGCGCACCAAAAATCATGTAAATTGATTAAGTTTTATTTTTAAACAAGAAAATCAAATTTTGTGATTAAACAAATAGCGACGATATTGCATCGTCATCTTGAAAACAGGTCGAAGAAATAAGGGAAATAACTCCAAATAATTCAAACTTGTGAGATTTTAGAAAACCATTCTTTACGTAAAGAAATGGGAGAGCATTAAAAAAAACTCAAATTTGCTAAAAAAAAAATTTTTTCATTAAGATAAAACTACTTGATTAATTTACATGATTTTTTTTGTGTACAATATTTTCATTTCATCATGGGTACATACATTATACAAATTTTTCTGTTTTTATTCAAAGAAGAAATTCTGGATAAATGTCTAATACGAAATTTGAGAGATTCAATTAAAACTAATCAGTTGAGCAAATTAAAAAAAAAAAAATGCGCAAATGAAATATTTCCCATGCTTCACCAAATCAAGTTATCACCTTCATATAGACTGTGTTTGCTTGTATTCTAACTCATAGGAAAAAACTAACCCGAGACAGATGTTCCTGGCATTCCACAACTCACAAAGGGGCTACAATTGCTGAATCCACATGCAATGAAGAACACAAGAGAAAACGCGTCATTAGAAAAGGCAGAGCAGTCAGCACCTCTGCTACAGAATCATCCTATAAGTGTCCAACATGCAGGAAATACTTCAGAACTCGAATCGGTCTAACTAGCCATCTTTGAACCCACAGAACAATTGCATAGTCATGGTCATCTTCGGAAGCGATGGACGAACATCATCATCATTTGGTTGTAACCTTCATAAATCACAATCAAAGTCTCTCCTGCTTCTGCTGATTTTAACGTTTTGACCACCATCTCTGAATTATGAGGCAAACCGAATTTAGGGTTTTGACTCCAATTCCAGTATTCTCAACCGCCACCTTAAACAGAATTTTTGTTGATGTAAATAAGGTGCATGTTTTCATCAGTAAATTCCAGAATAATGAAAAATCATAATCATTCATGATTTATTATGGCTGGATTTTGCTGATACACTCACAAGTCCTATAAATTGTTAAGAGTGGTGTGTCCCTATTATATACTTCCCTTTCCACGAGGGCAAAGACACAAATTCAGTCTTTAATGTCTTGAGGAAATCCAACTCTCACAAAAAGAAGCAAAAATAATATTGCCTCAGTTCAGAAGGATATCTATTTCACTAACAGAACAGATGAAGTGTAATAGATACTATATGTTGATCTTAGCAAAACTTATGACGCAGAATATAAAATATTAAATCTATGTGAACAAATGCTTGTTGGTCCACCTTACCTTAGTTTTAAACAGTGAACTCTCCTCAAATACCCCTCCTCTAATTAAACTATTTTATTTTTTTTTTAAATTTCCTGCAAATTGAAAAGTAAAATTAGTTTGAATTACAAAATAAAAAAAAATGTCAATCTCAATCTAAAGTAGATGAGTGCTGTAATAATAATGATAATAATAATAATGAAAAAAATCACATTTTTTCTAATATGATTTTGTTATTGTTCAACTTGAATAAAATACTAAACACAAAATCGATTTTATAAATTAATGTTTATTCCTTTGTTCGATGTTACATAAAACTAAGTTACAAAAGCTACAATCAGTATTACAGGTACAATATATTCCTCATATGTGTTCATATAAATTTATAGTTTCAGTATATACTACAAGAATATTTGTCTCAGAACAAGTAAAATTACTCCCCCTCTGAAAAGAACATTTCTGCACCACTTTTATGTTCAATTAGATTAAAAGCAAGATATAATGATGCAAAAACCTTATGTTTATAATCCTTATTCTAAATTTAGTCACCATCCATTACATTTTAATCTTAATTCTAGAAGATGTTGAAAATTTAAGCTTAAGGAGTCTTAAGAAAAAAAATTGTAATTCAAGGAATCTTGTTTAATTGTTGTCTAATTAATATGAATGAAATCCAATGTAAATCTAATAAATTTTGATTTTCAAGTTAAAGGTGATGCCCATTTTATGTTTCTTAAAACGCTTTAAAATACTCGAGAAGTTGAAATTTAAAGAATACTTATTAAATTAATGTCTAATACCTATTGTTAAAATTTTACAGAAACCAGAGGTATCTGAATTTTCATAAACAGCTTCCACTCTCTTTCTTACCCTCTTTACATAAAACTAAATTAAACTAAATATAGCCCACATTTTGACCACTTACACCAATAAACTGTGTTCTGAAATTCATAATTGATTAATTAGTTTAGGAGTTAATTGTGTACATACTTACCTGGCACAACTTGAATAGATGTTGTTTGTACTCGGTAGAGATATGTTCTTGACAATCAGGCCGACAGTGGTTTTGTTGTAGTCGGCTGCGATATAATTCTGTTCAGTTCTAGGCGGTCCATTCTCTAAGCTTTTACGTTCTCTCTGAGAAGGAGTAAGTTTATTGTTTATCATCTGAGATACACTTACCAAAGAATGCAGATAGGGCTGCTCAGGAATTTTTTGTAAGCCACAGTGCACGTCATCTGGTGCATTGGCTTTTTAAAATCCCACCTGACCTTTTGTCTAACCTTCTCTAGAGGAAATAAATAAATATACAAACATTTAAACATGTTTATTTAACTTAGTTTAAACATATCTCCTTATCAGAAGGTTAGTGGTTTTGAAAAGCCAGTGCATTGGGATTAGCACACTTTACAAAAATGCTTAAACAGCTCCATCGGCATTCCCTTAAAAGATTTTATTTAACATAATAAAAAATTTACAAAAAAACAATCACAAAAATTTGATTATGCTTTGGCATAAAGCCCAATTTGTTTTGTACGAAAGTGGGGGGGGGGGTCACACATTTTACTAATTATGTTTTGAATTTAACCTATGCTAGATGGTCCTAGATATGACCTTAAACTATATCCAGTGGTGAGGCCCCAGCTTGCGGGCTTTGGGGAGTGTGGAGCCACCCTTTAATTACCATTGCTCCCAGGTTCACTCTGACCCGGAGTGGTAGTACCTGTTAGGGTTCCAACTATGGGTTAAATAGAAACCAACTTGAAAACAACAAATATATTCTATTAAAAAATTTTTCTTCAAAATCTTTGGATTCGGCATTAAATAATCTGAAAAGGGTTGATATGCTGTAAAACAAAAACAACCAACCAACTTATGCTAGATACTCCCACCAAAATAGCACATTCCCTCTATGGGATAATCCTACTTAAGTGAATTTGAAATGGCTTAAATGAAATTTTATTTGCATGAAAAAAAAAAAGATACATGAATGATGATTAGGAGTGAGAAGACTAATAAGCACCCAAACAGAAAGAAAAATATACAAAATAAACAAAATGACTGATGAGACAAATATGTAAGGCCCTCTCAAACCTTAACTAGGTGTTAGATTGCCCAATTGTTTTCCAGGTAATCTAAAAACAAGCAGGTTCATCTCTAAATAGGAGTGGAAGCTAAGTAGAATGTCAAAACTAAATAGTTGATGTTTAAAGTAAACAATCAAATCCCGATGAGAAACAGATCTAATCCCATGAACTCATCAAAACGTGAAACCATGTCACCATTCTCACTACAACTAGGATAGCTAGAAAAAAAAAAAATTCTTTTATCCCTATGCCACGATGGAGTTGTGTTGTGGATAACAAATGTTACATTCAAGATCATTGAATGCTCAGCATCAATATGAGTCATTATTTGGCTGACATGCTTCCAGAGTCGTCAAAGTGCACTGCAGATGAAGAAGGCATGCTCGAACTTTTCTTCTTACTTACTTTTGCAGTATGATCAGTAAGTGTCAATCCTCAAGACCTTCAGGACCAATTGCCTAGTCAAAGAGTACTCAGAGTTGTTGAAGTGACTCTGGCCTGTCATCCAACTCCACTAAGAGTGAATCTCCTCCTTCAACCATCTCAGTCGCTCTCCAAATGGATCCAAGATGGAACCCACTACTAAGTCCAAATATAGCCTCTTCCTAGGCGGTACAAGAGTCCTGATTCTTACAATGCTTTAAGTGCAGCTTGGATTTTGATGTAGGACCATTTTTTTTTAATCCTGTTTATAAAGGAGAGACTAGTGATAGATGCACTAGTGCAGATATAGCAACTATACACTGTATGCATGAGTGAATGTTGGTTTTGCAGAGATACAGGATACTGTCAGATGTGATTAGTTTTCTAGCATAGCCGAAAGACTCAGCTAATGTGCCTACGTTATTTATTGTTGACTAGAATATATATTCCATAATTCATACTGGTGTTTTATTTTTCTACTCTACCATCCAAAAAATTACTACATGTGTACAGTAAACAAATCCCAGTTTTTCTTTGCATGCGTTTGACACTCATCAGACCAATTTCTCTTCCAGGTTTTGGTATCAGCTGTCTACTGACTAATTCCAGCTAGCAAATGCCCCAATGCTAAGCAGAAGACATCATGAGGCAGGTATGCATGTTAACACGCTGCCAACTCCTCCTATGCATCGGACTCTTAGTGAACGTGATCATATTTTTGTATCTCCTTAAAATACAAAATGATTTACAAAATGGCCGGCTACATAACCATGATGCCAACAAAGTGGAAAGAGTTCAATACACAGGACTCACCGATTCTATAACTTTGGTGATTCGAGAATTTGAAGATTTTGAAAACTATGTGACGGCCACAGTAAAGTCAATAATAGATATGCTTCCAGATTTAGAGGTGCTGATCATCGCTGACAGGCATCCTTACCCACCATTGATGTTAAAGGAATTTCCTAATGTTCGCCTCGTCATCTTGCATCCTAATGCTGACCAATCGTCATCCTTGTCACTCCCACAGACTTACGTCAAATCACAGTTTCTGCTGCTTTTACCCGATGCCGTGGAACTGACCAACCCGAGCAATCTGTTGGGAGCCTTATTTTATCTTAAGCAACATTCTTATCTGTCATCACTTGCTCTATCGACTGGTCGTGACCATGCTACCTGCTTGAACCTTCAAGTTGATCTGAAAAGATGGACACTGGTCTATGAAAATCCTGGCCTGCATCAGGAGTGTGATGCTGTTGCTGGTGAGCATGCCATTCTGACACGCACCGAGAAGTTTCTTGAGTTCCCGTTTGCTTTCTCCAGGCCGCTTGATGTCTCATTCTACATTCAAGCTGCTCTTCGCCGATGGAAAAGCTTCATCTATCGAGAACCTGTACTCGTGAGCAATCGTATATTGTTCACTGACCCGCACAACAAGTGGAAACACAAAAAAGAAATGGGAATCAGAATCAGAAATCTATACAAGCTGCTGCAAATCAAAAAGGTGGTTCTTCCTGAAGATGGACATACAATGTGGTATGGATGTACGAAAGAAACTTCTCGATGCTTTGGGACTGTCA
Source organism: Euprymna scolopes (assembly GCF_053919585.1). Classification (NCBI taxonomy): domain Eukaryota; kingdom Metazoa; phylum Mollusca; class Cephalopoda; order Sepiida; family Sepiolidae; genus Euprymna; species Euprymna scolopes. The sequence goes on along the minus strand of NC_136491.1, from coordinate 70,215,301 downwards.
TCAACGACATGCCAGAGTACATCTACAATAGGAAATGGACGCCTCCCTGTTGCTTAGAGGCTCTTCGTGCTACATCAAAGCATGTGTTTCAGATTCTTGATAATTGTAAAGTCCGTTACTGGTTGGAAGGAGGCAGTCTGCTTGGTGCTGCTCGGAATGGGGACATCATTCCCTGGGATTACGATGTAGATATTGGTATTTATCGAGATGATATAAGAAAATGCCAGCCACTAGTTGAATGTGAAAAGGAGAAATTTGTTGATCCGGAAGGTTTTTTATGGGAAAAAGCCACGGAAGGAGAATTCTTTCGAGTTCAGTACAGCAGTTCTAACCATATGCATGTTGACGTTTTTCCATTTTATTCCAAAAATGGTACAATGACGAAAGACACTTGGATTCAGACTCACAGACAAGACACAGAGTTTCCTGAAACATTTTTGAAACCATTAACTAAAATTCCTTTTGCCGGTTTAATGGCATCGGCACCAAATAACATACAAGAATTTCTTGAACTAAAGTTTGGTAAAGGAGTTATTGAAAACCCTCGATATCCAAACTCAGATAGAGTAATTCGAACTTTATAAGAAAAAAATAATTGGATTATTAAGACTACATTATTTTTTTATTAAATATACATTTTCTTTTTCTAAAAAATTGTCACAAAGAGTTTCAATGATAAAAAACTCACCTCATAGTATATTATTTATATTAATTGTACATGTGACATATTCCAAATGTTGTTTATGAAGTATACAAAAAAACATCCAATGTGGTGAATGTAAATAATACATTCCAGAAATTTTAAAATTTATTTTTAATGATTCAATCAATTAACTGATTCAATTAATTTTTAATCATTCAATCGATTGAATCAATCAATTTTTTATGATTCAATTAATTGATTGATTCAATTAATTTTTAGTGATTCACTGATGTAATTAATTTTTAATGATTCGATCAATTGATTGATTCAACTTATTTGGATTCTTTGAACTACTGTTCCCATCTTGAGTGAACAGTAATCCAAAGAATCCAAATAATACGAACAATCAATCCGTATCTGAAAAATTCAGAATTGACTGATTCAATTAATTTTTAATGTTTCAATTGATTGATTCAATTAATATTTAATGATTTAATCATACGATTGATTCAATTTATTTTAATGATTCAATCAATTCATTGATTCAATTAATTTTTAATGATTCGATCAATTTATTTAATTTTTAATGATTCAACCAACTGACTCAATTAAGTTTAAACGATTCAATCAGTTGATTCAACCAATATTTAATGATTCAATTAATTATTGAATAAATAAATGAATTGGTTCAATTTTTAATGATTCAAACAATTGGTTCAATCAATATTTAATGATTTAATTTATTGATTCAATCAATTAGTTCAATTAATTTTTAACGATTTAATCAATTCATTCAATTAATTTTTTAAAATTCAATCAAGTTAAATGGTTTAATTAATTCAATTGATTTTTCTTGATTCAATGAAATTTTTAGGTAACCTGTTATGTTTTTTGTTCTAGTTTACCATGAAAGTTTAATGTAAACTGATCTTCCCTTTTACTCTTCGAGTTGATAATCCCAAGGATTTGGTCACAAACTTGTAAATCTTTTGTTATTTATTTATTTATAAGTCTTTTGCTTACTTTATCATTCGGTAAACAATTTCCAGCTGATTGTTTTGATTGTTACTATCATGATTGTGTGTTGAATTATGTCCCTTGGTTGTTAACCTGAATGTAAACAGAAAGTGGCAGACAAGTGTTTTTTTCTTATTTCAAAAAAAAAAAAAAATTACTTGATGATTTTGTATAATTTTTGAAAAACCTAAGATGTACATAATAAAATTTTTGTGCCATTTTGTTTATTTTCTTTTTAGAAACAGTTTTTAATATTGAAGTAAAACTGGATAAACAGCTAAAATTTTCTAAATTGAAAGTGTTTGATAAGAAGCTAAATTTTTTTTCTTCCCTCCCAAAATGTTAAATTAGGTGGTAGGAGTGCTACTTGAATGTTAGTGAATGATTGTTTTACTTGCAAAAGTTTAAAAAAAATATGTATGATAGATATTGTTTACATTTATTGTCGGGTGTTGTATTTGTGTTAAATAATAAAATTGTTCGGACTACGGGTGTTGTGTACATTGTCCAAGAGGATACAAATAAGATAATTTGTTAAAATACACCATTTAGTATTATGATAAGTCACTGATTTGTATGGTTTTTCTTTTCTTTTTATTAGGCCCTTTTTTTTACTATAAATTTTAGCAAGCTTACACCTTTTTACATATAAACACGGCTCATAACTTTTATTGGTAATATTCACCATTCCTTGTTCCTATTTACTTGCATCTCCACAAGCACAGATAAAAACATTGATGAACACATAACTTGGTTTGTTCCTTTTATATATATATATTAATGAAATCAAAGGAACGTAGTGTTTACTTGATATATGCAATGGTAAACTTCAAACTAATATAAATAACAGTATTTATATATAGATAATTTAATCCCAACCAAATAAAAAAAGCTCAATACGCAATAGAGAGTAGAGCTTATTATAAGAGAAAGAAAATTAAAACTGTAAGTTGAACTTTACAATCAAAATTTATTGTTCGACAGAATACTCCAAAAAACAATTTACAAAGTCCTTATTCCGCGATGTTTCAAAGAATGCTATTCTTGTTATTCTTTTCATCAGAGGACATAAAGAAATCGGTAAATTATATTTGTAGCAATGCTAGAATTTGCTAGTTAAGGCATTAAGTGAAACTGCAATTTATTGTAGTAATAAATTGTCAAATAAAAAAGTGAAAAAATGTTGGATATGTAAAAAAATATGAAAACAAACCGTACATAATATTTCAGCATTCAGTCGAACAATAAATTTGGATTGTAAAGTTCAACTTACAGTTTTAATTTTCTTTCTCTTATATATATTAGAGGGCAGCCCAGCATTGCCTGTTCATAAAATATGTTTAAATATGGTACTTTACGAGGGGTGTGCAATAAGTAATGCCCCTGACCCACTTCCCATAGCAGTAGAGCAACGAAACTTGGCACAGTTATTAGTCTTTCTCTACATAGGAACCACCCAGAGTTATGCACTTCTCCCATCGTTTTATGCAGCTGTGGAGACCGTTTTTGTAGAACACCCCAGGTTGGTCCCACAACCATGATGTGACTTCAGAAATCAAGGCTGAATCATCTGGGAAACACTTTCCTTTCAAAAACAACTTCATGGCTGGGAAGAGGTGAAAGTCAGAGAGTGCAAGGTCAGCAGAGTAGGGAGGATGGGGGAGGATTTCATAACCACACGCCCGTGCTTCTGATCTGGCGACATGCGAGTTGTGAACCGGAGCGTTGTCCTGCAGGAGGAGGTTACCTTTGCTAATCTTGCCTCGCCTCTTGATTTTGATAGCTTCCCTTAATTTCCTCAAAAGTGAAGCATAATAGGCTCCTGTAATTGTGGTACACTTTGCCAGGAAATCTGTCATCACTACTCCGTCCTAGTCCCAGAAGACCGTGAGCATGATCTTGCCAGCGGAGGGTTGCACCATTGCCTTCTTTGGAGGTGGTGAGACCAAGTGCTTCCACTGCATTGACTGGGCTTTGGTCTCTGGATCATAGTGATGGACCCAGGTTTCATCCTGTGTAATCAGTTTTTTGAAAAACTTTGACTCATCTTCTTGGCACATCTCCAAATTCATCCTCGAGCACTCAACACGTTCTCGCTTCTGGAATGGTGTGAGCAACCTGGAAATCCATCTGGCAGACATCTTATGCATATGTAAATGGTCATGAATGATAGTTTCCACAAACCCTGTATTAATCTTGATATCTTGGGCTATTTGGCGAATAGTAATGCACCAATCTTCCAAAATGGCAGCCTCAACTTGACGGACAGATGCCTCATCAATGGCAGAAGGGGGGGGGGTAACCAGGTCTGGGAGCTGTTTCCACAGACTTCCGGCCATGTTTGAATTCACAATGCCACTGTTTTACAAGGTCATATGATGGGGTATTATCACCATAAGTTTCTTTCATTTCATCAAAAGTCTCCTGTGGTGTGCGTCCTTTCAAATACAAAAACCAGATCACTGCTCGACATTCAACAGGCTCCATTTCAAACCAGGCTCAGTTCAAACACCTGTAAAACAGAAACCACAATTAGTTCAGATCTGTAATTTGCCACATAACCCGTAGAGATATAGATCATTGCACATGCAAAATTTCAGCTAGATCAGACAACTGGAAGTGGGTCAGGGCCATTACTTATTGCATGCCCCTCATAATTTACGCAAACTTCATATTTATTATTATAGAGCAAATTGTCTATTGATTATTTATTATATTGTATCTAATATATATAGTTGTGATTTTAAAGGTAAAAAAAAATGACTTCAGTGCCATCAGCTGGAATTGAAACCAAAACATTCAGTGCTCTAGCCATATTCATTATTTAGTATTTCAACCTTCATCATTATTATCTGAGCTATTGCCAGATAGATAAAAAAAAAGTCTAAAAGTTAAGCGACTTCAAGCTAAAAATGTAATTTACATTTAAAGTTGATTTACTCCTGCCATGACCAACTGCTTGTTTGTTTCAATTTTGACCCCTTAGTAGCTATTTTTACAGGCTAAAAACCAAATTGAAAGTATTCCCAAGATCCAAATACCCTATATACCAAGTTTCAAGTCTGTAGACCAAATATTTAGAGTAGTTTGGTAGAGTCGTTTCACGCTCTCACACAGACAAAGTCACTTTTATGTATATATATGCATATATAAAAACTTGTGCTAATTCTATACAATTATGCACGATGTAGAAACTATGCATGAAAAAAATTAAGCGTAATAGTTAAATGAAACCAATCACTTTAAAAGAAACCATAAAAAATGATTAATTGATTAATGAATACTCGTTTTACAAATGAATGTGCAAATTAGTTAACCTTCATGAAATCACTCGCATATCCACGACTAAGTATATGAAGGAGTTTGTTGAAATAATTGTGAAGTAGAAAAACTAGGTTTTTAATCTCAATGACAGAGTGAGAAAAAAATAAATTTCATAGGTGTGTATATATATATATATATATATATATATATATATATACACTGATGATTGACCTAGTACTAGTGTTCTTTTTTAAATGTTCGTCAGTGAGAATGAATTAATAGGAAGTAATTTTTTAACCCACTCACCTACCTGCAGTAATTTAGTCCATGTTTACCTCTAAGTGAATAAATATTAGAGTATGCTTTTTTATTTGTTTATGTTTTTACAGTAACCAGCTTCAAATCAGAATATGTAAGGTTTGTAATTGTATCCTTGGTAGTTTCTGTGTTTTAGCAGGACACACATACACAAACAGAAATGCAATTTGCTTTATATAATAAATAAATGTACAATGATTTTTCTATACAGAGAAAAGAAAGTGTTTATATGTTGTTGTTGTTTTTTTTTTTTGTTGTTGTTTTGTCCTTTTCTACTTTTTTTCACCCCAAACAAGGCATATTGTCACTGGACGTAAGATGTTACTATTTTAGATTCTGTCTAACAGGGGCTGTGGCCAGTTGAGCCGGCACAGCAGGCACAAAAGTTTTTTTAATTACATTAAACATGAACAATGGAGAATTAAAGATTAGGAAAGTAATTTTTAAACATTACTTCCATTTATATACATAATAATTTAAAGGCTTTTAAATCGAGTTGATGCAAAAAAAAAAAAAATTACATTATTAGCTTTTAAAATGATTGGTAAGAATTTAACTATGGACTACAAGAACGGTAGAATAAGATATCATTTATGTTACATCCGGCCCTCATGGGAAGGCAAGTAAATGGGAAGTAGAGAAACATAGCTCTGAGATGTAAATTACCTTTCGCGCTTCATACAAGGGAAGCATTTTAGCATTAAATAAAATATTCTCAAATTTTGTAGGTAGGCTGTGGGTTCAATCCCTGTGCATAGCATTGTATTTTTACTTTCTGTTATTTCACTAAAGAACATCTGAGAAGGAACAGTGATGTCAACAGTTCATTGTTTGATTGTAAATAAATGTTGTGATATAAAAATAATACAAATCTTTTTCATTTTTTGATGTAACATCACATCGTTGTTTTTTTTTATATGAATATGTACTTAAGATAAATGACAGCAACATTTAAAAAAATTGTATATGTATACATACGTAAGAAAAAAATAAAATGATTCGTCAAAAAATCATTTAATTAGGATCCAAGAATTCAATATCAATAACCAACCAGTGTACAAGCGTTTCTGAGATGATATCAACAATTATTTGAATAAACTCTCACCAGTATTAGACATCAAATAGAACCCTTAAATATATGATCAGCACCATGATCAAAAGAATATACAGTAAATCACAGTTATAGTTTAAAAAGAGATAAATATAATCTACTTAGAAAAATGCTTACAATGGCTATATAAGGCAATTACAAATACTATTTAAATACATAGTTAACACTTAAGTGAAGACATTAAGATTATAGGCTAATAGGAGGTAAAAATAAACTAGTTAGATAATGGCTATATTATGCATGTACACATTATTTAAATAAGGGATGACAATAATTTTTATAGGCTGTTTACATATCAAGTCCCAAAACAAACTGACAAGCAAGATGGCAAATGGCTGATAAGAGATTATTCTTTGATGAGAGCTCATCAAAAAAGAATTTGCCCATTAATCAGTAAAATCCAAAACAAGAAATAGACAAAACTGTTATGATGTGAAGGAATAGACGATCTGAAATATTAAACAGTCTTCAGCAGTGGCAAAATGTCTGTTTAGCTTGCTAAAATATAGAATCTTTCTTGAATTTTCTGGAAGTGTCAAAATCAGTGTCTCATAGTATAGCCACCCAAAGGTTAACTCCTCGGTTAAAACAAAATCTTCTGCTGTTTTTTTTTTTTCTTCAATTTTCATCCCTTCTCACTTAAAAAATATACATTCCTGGATCTCTGTTCACGTGATTTCTTCCCAAAAAGGGAGAGTAAAATTATTTGAAAAATCGGGTTTGACATGACTTTTCTGCAGAGAGCAGATGAATTTTCAGACTTCCGGATGGTGAAAATCTGAGCATGTTGTCCATTCTGGTAAACTGTCATTTCACGTCATCTTTCTTTTAATTTTTAATGCCCATTTTTCAAATTTTCATTTCTGTTTCACTTGACCAATTCTAAATGTATTATTGTCTCAAAACTGTTTTTACATTTTAATATATAGTGGGTATCAGAAGTAGTACATTAATTTTTTTTTCATATTTTTCAGAAATATCAAGTTAATTTGTATGAAATTTACACTCAATATTTGAACAGATATCATCTATCTAAAAATAAAATGGAAATGAAGATATGCTTAGTCGACAAATATTTATTAACAAAAAATCAAATTACTCATATGCAAAAGTATTTAACACCTTGTCAAATTTCATTCTTAAGCAGTTATTTAATCTTGCTACAATATTTTAACCAATCAGAAGGCACCCCAGAGTTCTGACTCCTTATCAACTTCATAACAGCTCTCAGAAACTATATAGGTTGTTTCTTTCATTACTATTTTAAAATGGTTAAAACAAAGGAATTGACTAACAATATATACCAGGAAATCATAGCAAAGCATAAAGATTGACAGGGGTACAGGGAAATAGCTTCAGAACAAAATTTGGTGGTGAATACAGTTGGGCTGTCATGAGAAAGTAAAAAACAATAAGTGGTAATACTAAAAAAATCTAAGAAATGGTGGCTACATAAATTAAATACATTGCTCGTAACGTGAACAAAGAACCATTTCTGACTCAAGAAATTCAGAGGGATTTGCAGAAAACAGATATTGAATTAATTAAGGACACACAAGATCATTGAATCGTACAGGCTTGAATTCTAAATCACCAAGAAAGACCTTATTTTTGAGTCCTAGACATTTGAAATTTGTTTATAATTATCAATGTGAATCAGATGACTTCTGGAACAAAGTTATTTGATCAGATGAAATAAAAATTGAGCTTTTCAAAAGAAACATGCACACCCGTATATGAAGGGAAAAAGGGCACAGAATTTAAACAATCTAATATCATTCCCATTAAAATTTGGAGGTAGAAGTGTGATGATTTGGGGCTGCTTTTCTGCAAATGGTGTTGGAAGAATGGAAATCATAGAAAATGAATGCAGCAAAATACACAAAAATTTTGTCAACACATTTGTTCAAGAGTGTTGCAGATTTAGGATTGGCTGTGACTTTATCTTCCAGCAAGACAATGATTCCAAGCACAAGACTAAAAAACTATGAAATGGTTTAAGGATAATGAGATTAGTGTCCTACAGTGGCCTAGCTAGTTACCCAACCTAAATCCCTATCAAAAATCTGTAGAAAACTGGAGTTCCCAAGAATATCAAAAAACTGAAGAAAGTTTGTGAAGAAAAATCACTAAAACTACCAGCAAGTGCTTGTAAGAAACTAGTAGGCATTTATGGAAAGCATTTGGAGGCAGTAAGGCAGAAGAGAGGATATACAATTAAATATTAGTAAAAGTGTTAAATACTTTTGCATATGGGCAATTTAATGTTTCGTTAATAAATATTTGTCAACTAAGCATGTCTTCATTTCCATTTTATTTTTAGATAAATAATATCTGTTCAAAGATTGAGTGAAAATTTCGGATCAAGTAAAGAATAAATACCCTGTAGCAGACGATGCCGCCTGGCGGTGACCGGCACACATTTCAACTAACACCGGTGATTCGACCTTTACATTAGCACAAGCACATGGCGTCGGTTGTTTGTAAACACGTCAAATAGCAAACATGCTCGAATATTCGCCAGCAATTTTTTTTTTTTTTTACAAAACTTTTGAAGATTTAAAAGAAAAAATATATATTTACAAAACATTTTTTTTAAGTAAGTAACAAAACAAACGTATTTAAATAAAAGATTTAAATAAATGGGTGGCTTTCTGTTTCAGATTTTTGCGACCAAGATTGATTTTTATGTACCATGTTTTTTTTTTGGGGGGGGTCTGTGCGTTTTTAAGACAATTCAATATTTATTTATTATTCTTTAAAATATTAACTTCAGCGACAATTAATATACTTTTAAAATAATATTTTTAAATATTAAATTTGGACGAATATTCGCGAGCAAGATTTTTTTTAAAATAAAAGATATTTAAATAAATGGGTGTCCTTCCGAGTGCTTTTTTAATATATTTACAGAACTTTTTAATAACTATTTTATTCTTTTTATCAAACAAAAATAGAACTTTTATAATGAAATATATATTATGGACTGTTTTTCAAACATCGAAATTTTAAAATTAAAGTTAGTTTTATTTTAAAAAAAAGACGTGGGTTTTTTTTTTTCAATTAAATTATCAACTTTATTAGAACTTTTAACAAACTTTTACAAGCATAAAAAATAGACTATAGATATTTTATAATAATTTTTTAAAAATATATTTAACGAAAAGTTGTTTTTTTATCATTTCATTGTTGAATAAAATTTTAAAGTGATAAATGGTGAAAAAAAAAATGTCTTAAAAAGAAAAAACACGTCATCTTTTTTTTTAAATCTTGGTCGCAAAAATCTGAAACAGAAAGACACCCATTTATTTAAATATCTTTTATTTAAATACGTTCGTTTTGTTACTTACTTTAAAAAAAATGTTTTGTAAATATATATTTTTCTTTTAAATCTTCAAAAGTTTTGTAAATATATTTTTTAAAAATTGCTGGCGAATATTCGAGCATGTTTGCTATTTGACGTGTTTACAAACAATTGACGCCATGTGCTTGTGCCAATGTCAAGGTTGAATCACCGGTGTTAGTTGAAATGTGTGCCGGTCACCGCCAGGCGGCATCGTCTGCTACAGGGTATTTATTCTTTACTTGATCCTAAATTTCATTCAAATTAACTTTATAATTTTTCGTGAAATACAAAAAAAAACAATGTACTAAATACTTTTGCGACCCACTGTGTGCATGTGTATATATATATATATATATATATATATATATATATATATATATATATTCCTTTCTTATCAAAGAAATTATTGTTGTATACTTCTTATTTAACTATCAATTTGAAAACAACCCTTGCATCCATAAATATACTCTTCCATCCAAAATTCACATTTGCCCTCTTATATATTTTATATTTTCTGCTAAATAAATTGAATTTCTCGTGTTAGAATTTTAAAATTCTTTTTTTCTCATCTTAAATCACTTTGTGTTCCACATCATCCCATAAATGGGGTTCCCTTTCACCTGGAAATTATAACATAATTGGGGCCCATCATCAATATTGTAATACATGAGAATCAGGAAAAGCAGGGAAGCAGAAGAAGAAAAAGAAATATCGCACAAAATTTAATGTTAAAAATTTATAAAATAAAGAAGAAAAAAGACAAAGATATTAAGTTATGTAAATAGTGTTGAACAGCCATTTTATTTGGAGACAAAAGGACTTCTTTTTTTTTTTTTTGAAAAGCCTTAACGTTCCATCACTAGTATATATAATTTAATATTTTTTCTATTACATTTTATCCACAGCATCTCAGTTCTTGTTCACTATTGTAGCAAAATTCGAAAATCAAAATATTGAATTTCAAGCGAAATTAATGGTATCTAGTGAATTGTTATGTCACAGTAATGAAAATATTCAAAAATTACGAAAAACAATAAGGTAGAAAATTAATTATTAATGAAAATAGTTTTCAAAGAAAAATTAGCAAAAATTAAGTTCGGCAAAGATTTTCAGTTTTTAGAAAATATTTATTCCCCTTTAATCATGAGTCGAACTCTCCCGTTTCCTTTGTTTTTGCAAAACTCAATTTTCACTCATTGCCTACAAAAACTATTTTTATCAACAATTAATTTTCTACCTTATTGTTTTCATAATTTTGGGATATTTTTCATTACTGCGACATGACAATTTAGTAGATACCATTAAAATTCAATATTTCAATTTTCGAATTTTGCTACAATAACAAAGAAGAACCAGCATCTCTTTAACATTTTATCAGCATCACTATAACATTTTGTTTTTTCAATGGCTTCTTTTGACAATAGACAATTATTTTCAAATAAAATAAAATTTATTGGCAAACAATAGCAAAGTGCAATAAACCATGTAAAAAAAAAAAAAAAAAAGTAAATGTACAGTCCGAATATCTGTCCACTTTAAACCAGATATATTAGGTCTTGTTATTATCTCCTCTGTTCATTAAAACATAAACACAGACAGACGATGTTGCTTTTCTTCTATTGAGGTTAAAGCAGCTATGGCATATCTTTTGCTGGGTCTCGTGGAAACCACAACTTGGCACTACGATGAATAACTTCTCAAAAGGTATATGCAAATTCTTGTTGATGATGACATCTGGAAATGGATCCCCTCACATTCTCTGCTGCACAAGTGAGGGGTAATTATCCACACAGCAGTTGCCATAATGCATCCAGTGCTGCCGTGAACTGTTTGGACACCTTTAAGTTCACCACTAGTAAGACTGAATTAATTGTGTATAAAATATGACAAAAGTATATTAAATGTTTACATATGAAAAATTTGGTTGGTTTATACATAAGATTAAAGAAAACAAATTGAGGAATTATTGGATGTGGAAATGTGTCATTATTTTCGAGTTACACATCTAAAACATTTGTGCTTCAAACCTTCAAAATAAAAGTTACTTGATTATGGTAAATATATGTAAAATAGATATTTAAATTTAGATATTAAAGTGTTGGTCATTTGTCATATATTCTTTCTGCCATGAGTCCAGTAGCTTCATTTGGATTTCCATGTTTAGACAGTTGTAACATAGCTGTTACATGTCAACACTCGGGACCCACACGTTGTATACAGACAGTCGCAATGAAACAAATACAAGGAAAGAATTTGACTCACTTTTTTTCAGTTGAAACGACAGACATTTATTTACAGGTACTCCCAGAATAACACTTGTCTCTTGTTCAAAAGTCTTCTCATACTCCAATGTGCTTAACAGGATGTGTCAAACATGTGGTACTCTGTCTTTGTCTGGCCATGTTTAGAACATGTCTTTTCCTGTCGCTCTTAGACCATGTGTGTAACATGTCTATCTTTCCTTTTTGGGCCACATTTTTCTTTTTTTATAATCTTCCTTCCTTGCTGTGACCTCACCTTGCACACAGCTCGGTTATTTGCATAAATTGGTCATTGTACAGCTGCTGCTGCCATACATGGGTCTGTGCTTTGTTATATAGTGTCATGGTGGCCATGTTATTATCTTTTTTGTAGTTGGTATCTGCATAGGAATGACTACACATTTTAACAACAGCCATTGTGGCCGATTAATTGTATCATAAATTCTTAGAATCTTTAAGTATCATTTGTTTTTCTAGTATGTTATAAGGAAATGCATTCTATTTGCATAGTGTAACACTTTGACTGATGTCAGATCCAATGCCACACTGAATCAATTCCTTTCACCTGTTCTGATAAGTGAGGTGCTGAATGTACATATGGTTCTTACCATGAAAATGAAAATGTATTTCATCTCAGGAAGCATTTTATATATACACTTCAACATTGAAGTTACATTATGAAAAATAGTTTCTGAAAGCATTTATAATTTCACCAAATAAAAATAAGGCAAATAGAAAACAAACATTTTTATTTTATTTTTGTAAACAATTTTCCCGCAGCACATTAAAAACAAAATGTTCAAATTTCTCTTTTTAAGTCTAACAGAGGATATAATATGGGGGGGGGGGGGTCATATATGCTACAAATTTAATCCAACAACTAATTGAACCATATCAGTACACATATTTTGCAAATCAAAGTTGATCTAGTCAGTCACTTAGCAATATATTGCAAGAGTATATTGAAAGAGTAGTTTTCCATCACGTTTTATATTATCTGTACATTTTTCATATTTTGTGTATGGAAATCTATGGTGATTCTCCAGTTTCAATCCAATATTTAAAATTTATAACTGCAGAAAAACTTTATGATGTACTTCCCTGTTAGGTTACAAAAAGTCTGTACACCAAAATTTACACAAATTCATCCAGTATTTTTGTTTTCAAAAATATTAAATTAAATCATCCCCCCCATACAAATTTAGGAAATCATTCTTAACATGTATGGAAGGGGGGGGGTATTCACTACCTCCTTGCTTGAATTAAAGTTTGAGTTATGTCCCTTGACCTTAATGAAGGTCGAAAATGACTGTTGCGAAAATTCACTGGTAAAATTTGATATATTTTTTTTTAAACAAAAATACTGGATAAATTTATATAATTTTTAGTGTATTATCTATTACACGTACATAATAAATTTTTTGTACTATTTTTTCTTTCTTTTTACAAGCAATTTTAAACGGAGGAATCGCCAAATCTAGCTAACAATACAGGGTGACCCCAAAAAACGGGCCCCAACTCTAATTAGGCCCTGTTTCTTAGTGTTTTGTCCGAATGAAATGAAGCTTTGGTCATAATTAGTTTATTAGATTCAAAACATCACATCAAAACACTAGGATTTTTGGCCTTTTTCTCTCCGTTCTAAAGCATATGTTCTAGATGGCCTCCATTTAGCTTTTGTTTTTTTTGGGTCACTCTGTATGAAGCATTAAGAAGTTCTAGGTCACCCAACCAGAAAGTGTACAATTTATTTTGAATTTGTTTTTTGTTTTACGGCATATCAACTTGTTTTGAGTCCTTTTAATGTCTTAACAAATTTATTATAATTATTACTTGAACAAAATGAATATTTTACACATGCCTAAAAGGTGGTAGTGGCAAAGTGTAGGTTCATACCTTTTTTAATGACAATAGTGCAGGATTGAATGCAGAAGATCAATGGGATTTGAAATTGGTATTATGCATTAGGCCTATCATGCATGTTCCAAGCACTTTGTGAACCACTAGGTTAAAGGAATGCTAATGCCATTCAGGTATCAAGTTACTTTCTAAGTTGAGTGGTTGAGTTTAACAAAACTAAGACCTTTTTTTTACTTGTCAATTTTTGTTCATATGTAATGCCAACACAACAGCCAGTTCCCTGCATTGCTATAGCCTTCTTATACTCCTCTATATCTATTTACCAGCAATGCTTCAAGCAAACTACTTTTCTCTAAACATTCAGAATTTTTCCTTGATAGTTCTTTTATATAATTTTATTCAATTTAGATAAACAAAATTGCCATAGTTTGCTTCAGTAAATTTACTGTTTCAGTCTTAAAAGGCATTGTCAGGTGACAATAAACGTTTATTTGCATAAATGTGAATTTAAAATGTTAAAGTAATTCAATAAAATGACGAGAGAAATAATCCAAATATTATATAGAAACTGGTTTGTAAATAATAAAGATTAATTTGAAGCCATTTTTATGCCGTTATTTTCAAAAAGATTTTTTATAAAAATATCATTCCATGATTATTATTCTTTTGCTCGTATAATGACATACACAACACATTCAAATCACCCTTTTTTTTCTTTTTTCTTTTTTTTACACAGGTTCTCGAACAGTACTAAGAACTTTCTCCAGTTTTGCAATTTCTTGTTGTTGTCGTGCTTGTTTATCCAGAACTGGCCGCCCTTTCTTTTCCTTTATATATAAAAAAAATAATAATGTTTATTTTATTTGTTTGGTTCATTTTAAAAGTTGTCTTCACTGAAAAGTAACTGCAAAAATTGATACATTTACATGCAAAATGATATTAATCAATCTTTAATTTTAAAAGGTCATGTGACTTATTTTAAAGACTGCAGTTTATAATGTTTATGTTAATCATAGAAAAAAAAAATGCTTGCAAAATTATAAACACAATGAAAATAGACAAATTCAACAAATACAAAATAAGTAAGAATGAGAACATGTTAAAGCATTGAAAGAAAGTGAGACCATAGGCTGGAGAAGCCTTACAACATTGTATTAGTCATTGTGTATTTATTATTGTTTGTACTTACTAGGAGTTATCACACAGGTTTTCATCAGAGATTACTCACTAATAATAACTGGTGGTATTCCTTGGAGCCTAGGTAACAAGTTGCTGTAAATTTCCAGGATTTTTCATAACCTTTGCAAATAATTTTACGTTATCACAACAGCCACATACCATTGACTTTTTGCTGACAACAACTATTGGTTTTCACTGGGATTTGAGTGGCAATAAACTTTTCTAAGGTACTAGTACTTTCTGCACTTTTCTAGTAGAGGTCTGGTTAATGCTCTCCCTCCTCGGTCTTTCTATCCTCCTGAACCCTTCATAGCTAATTTTTTTTTTTTTTGGGGGGGGGGGGGAGCACAGTTTATAAAATATAAAATTTCTTGTAATTTCAATTTCCTTGGTTTCACGTGGTTATACTTCCATCTTTTTGTTTTACTTCTGTTGCAGTTTCCATTTATTATTATTATTATTATTATTATTATTATTATTATTATTATAACAATAATATAATGTATAGTATCAAAATAAATGATGCACGTTGAGTACAATGTTGAGATCAAAGAAGCATTTTCACATATCTTTCAAACATCCTCTTCAGTTGTTTTACATGCTGACATGTGTTGAACAGCTTGCAGAATTTGATTCTCAACTAAAGTTAAAGATAGTAACTTATCTCTGTCCAGGTCTTTATTTATCCCCCTTTCTCTTAAATTCATCTTCATCACCTTCTCTCATGTTTTCCTCGGACTTCCCTTGACAACTGATATTTTAACTACTAATATCTACTAACCCAAGAACTCTCATCCATTCTTTCAATATGGCCATACCATAAAAGATTCCTGTTTTTCACACATCTCCCTATACTGATCAAATTTAATCTTCCTCTGAGCTCATGACTAGGGTTAGGACAACAGAATATTCTTTTCATTGTTTTTACTCTCGAGTATATATCCGACACAGTTAGACACAATTAATCAACCGAGAACCACATCACTCTAAATAAAAGCATATAAGATATCAATGGATATATATATCTGAGAGTCAAAACAAGGAAAAGAATATGCTGTTGTCCTAGCCTTAGTTATGACATCTAAGCCTGGATTAAAGACTCATATTGTACATCCATCATATCATTCTCATAACATATCTCTCCATGCTACACATATCCTCGACCCTCACTGACCAGGTTTCACTTGCATACATTATCACACTGATATTGGATACTCTACTAATATCGAGTCTCTTTGGTTGCTTGGGGACTTGGGTAGATTGTCGGACTGAGTTACACCACTTGGGTAGTGCCTAAGAGGTCCACCTTTCGAAGCCTTTCCACCCAGCTTTTGGGTGGAATGTTTATTGCTTACTCCCTGAGGCGCCCCTACTGAGGAATGCTGACGGGGCTGTCCAGGCAATTCTTGCCATGTCAGAGACCTCCTTTAGGAGTGCTGATGAACACCTCACCTTTCGACTTTGTGTCACATCTTGCTGAAGAGGACAGCAAGTAAATATCTACATTATCACACTGCGCGCACATGCCTGATATCCCCTTCTCTTAGTCGACAGTTCCAATGCTTAGTAAAGGTAGAAGTTCTTTAAACTTATTCCATCCATTCTTAGCTCTTGCTATCACACCAGCTCCAATGCTATCATTTAGGTAACAAAAATTTTCAACAATCTTAACAGCCTTGCCATCCAACTATATTTTCTCTACATATGAGTTTTCATCCAACTCCATTGTCTTACAATTCTTGCACAAAAACTAGTTATCATTTCTAAATTTACCTGTAATTCTACTGCACTTTCTAGAAAAATAGTTTTCTATACAAGATGTACGTTTCTTGATTTTTCACATACGTCACCCTCCCCCTTCAGTTACGAAATATTTTTAGTTAGTTCTTTATATACTAATAGTGACAGGAATCAAAACAATAACAGACACACACATGATAACAACAAATTAATATTTAAATTAACAAAACACTATAATAGAAAAATAAATAAATTTTAATACATTCAGTGCTTGTTTTCTTTTTGAAAAGGGAAGATATCTATCTAAATTATCAAATACATTTTACTATTATATTTAATTTATTCATATGTGAAAGATTTTGAAAAATAATTAGATATGCAAAGATTTATAATTTAAATGCAACCGTCACTTGTCTATTTTTGATCACACATCACGTCACATCATTTCACCATCCGAGTATCCTAGATTACTTCTTATACGCTTACATATTAATCCATTCATTTTTATTTGGCTTGATTATAATAAAGACAAGGATACCAATTTAAATAAATGATTCTGTTATGAGTAAAATATGTGTGTGCATATCAGTAACAATCTGTTTCTTCTATTCTTTTACAATGGATCAAGTGTGTTTACTAAATCGAGTCAGTAATGACAAGACCAATTAGCAGCTGAAATTAAAATCACAACAACAATGAAGACGAATGTTGGTATAAAAAACACACAATAAAAATAAACCTGTTTTGTTATAAAAAAAAATATATCAAACAACAACAACAAAAAATAAAATAGACACAAAAAGTAAACATATGAATATGCCAATCAATTAAATATATAAAATCTAAAAATGAATCTTTAATAACAAATCCAAAGAAGCTGTCAAGACAATATTCCTCAACGTTTGGGATATCATTTAATTTTATTAATATGAACTTTTAGATTAAAGCATTCAATGTATTCAAATTTTAATCAAGATTAATTTCATCTCATCCAGCTTCCTCCTCTTCAACTACTTATGCTTGGTTGTCCTTATTCCGAGCTTGCTTTCAATTTGATTGCCCCAATGTTTTGCAGCACACTACCTGGAAGTTTTCCATATCAGTGTAATTCATACTTCATTGCTAAAATAATATTCTAACTCTTCATTGCAATGCCATCCTTGTAGAAAATTATATTTGTAAATCATCTAGTAACGCGTTATCAACAGTAATACTAAAAAGAAATAATCCACAATAATTATTGAAGATGAGTTTTACTAGTTATGTTAGGTCATACTATGGCCGAATAGGAGAGAACTTGGATGCCTACTAGACACTATCCTCAAGTGTCTAAGGTTTCTCTGTACAGGGGCTTGTCAAGACAACCTGGCATAAGAATACTTCTCTCTACAAGTAAACCCTGACTAAATATTCAAAATTGCATTTGCAGCCAAAATAAGATCTTGATATGGCTAACCAATACTGGTTTTAGGAGGAAAAAGATATTACCTCAAGTAACAGCATGAAGCTGGACATTCTACCAGACTAGATGAATTTATATCCCAGAATCTGGTAAGATCAAGAGACCACAATAAAGATATACTATAATATATTTAAATAGTCAATCAGGAAGAGGAAAATTATGTTCTCAACTTCTTTGCTAACTCAGTGTTTTAGAGGTAAAGTGGAACTTTAATGGAATATTTAAATATCTACATATCTCATATAGAAATTAAGTGATACCCCCAGAATGGGGGCCCCTTGATTTCTGAGAACTTCGACTGAAGTAAAATAAAACAAAAAGTTGAATAACGTTACATTTGTGTATTCGTGTTCATTTCAAAATAACACAATTTTTAAAACATGCCATCCATAACACATTTTGCTACTCATCCTATTTTTAATTTGAAGCTTCATAAAAATCGAAATAATATCCCAAATTTTCTGCAGACTATCACAAGTTTTGCATCAATTGTTTGAGGATTACTGGTTGGCGATCACTAGTCAAGAAAGCTAAAACATAAATTCAACAAAACATAAAACATAAATTGCTTATTTAAAATGTGCTTCAGTAAAAGAAAAGAAAAAGAACATTGTTTCTGGTGCAAGGTAAAAGATTATTCTTATTAAAAAAACACTGATAAAAATCAAGCATTAAAATTTTCCAATTAAATTATTTCACTAAAATAAGAAAAAGTACAAATTAGTGAAGAAATATTGATTAGATGTTATAAAGTATTTATAAAATTTAATTAGATTATGTTATAAAGTATTGATTAGATGTTATAAAATATTTATAAAATTTAATCAGATTAGATGTTATAAAGTATTTATATATTAATAGTAATGATTAGATGTTATAAATTATTTATAAAATTTTTATTTTATATAAGATTAGATAAAGTATTTAGAAATACTGATTACATGTTATTAAGTATATTACACATGTTTTATTCTTTATAACAGTTTCTCAAATAAAGCTTCCTTTGTGAAAAGGCACCTCAAAAACATATTTGTTGAAATTTCACATTGAAAATGAATATATTAATAAAATTTTGTTATATGTCACCGTATATGTTTCTCACCTGTATGTAACTTATACATGCTTTTTTTTTTTTTTTTTTTTTTTTTTTTTTTTATTATTATTATTATTATTATTATTTACTACCATCTATAGCTACCTGGCATTTTCTGGGATTTGATGAAATCATTTTAGCTTTTATTTTTTGAACATTTTTAAACTTATACTCTTGAATTTAAAATGAGTCATCCCCTTTGCTGATTTTTAGTTTTTAGTGATTATTTAAAAAATGTTTAATATTAGCAGTTGTCTGTCCGGACTAAGTAATTCAAAATTTTAAAGATTGTATTTAAAAAAAATAATTTAATCATGAAATTAGATTCATTAGAATGCATTTGTTCTTAGTTTGGAATTATTTTGGAGATGATTAAATTGTATAATTTTTTATTTTATTATTTAGACTATTAGCCTTCAATAGCTGTTGTCATCTCACCATGGTTTGGTCAACTAATCCTCTGACTGGCTTTGGGTGGGATTGAAACCGCTATCTTCAGATAATGCTCACTTGGAATCGTAGATATTCTGCATCTCTATCCACTGCACCACGGACCCCAAAGGGCAACCAACATTTCTATCCCATTGCGGTTATCCTGACGAAGGCCAGAGGAATAATTGGCCGAAACATTGTGAAAGCAACAACTAGAAGATGAGGATAATAGTCCAAATAATTAAATAAAAAAATATGCATTTGTCTTTCCTCGTAAACAAGGCAGCCATTTTAATGTATTATTAATAGCTGGAAACAAAATGATGGATTACTGTGACCATTTGAAATTTTAAAGGAATTTGACAGTATTTAAATAGGCAAATAGAAAATTATTTAAATTGGCTTTAAAATTCTTAATAAATCCTTATGTTAAAAGATCGAAAATTTTGTAAGCTATTTTCATCCAATAATTTTACAAATACAGACTGAAATAACATTACATTAACAAAATTAGTTTTATAACAATTTGCTTCAATAAATAAATTTAATTTAGCTTTCAAAGCCCTTTTAAATTTTATAACAGAAATGAAAGCAAGTCTTCCAGGAATTGCCAAGTAGGGACAGTTAATTAATAATAAGAATAAAATTAAATTAGTATGTGAAAAAGTAGAAAATAATTTGCTTAAAATTATATTCAAATTAAGTTACATGAAGACATACCAACATTTTATAGGTGTACATTAGAAAATTGTATTGTTTATAATCTGGTCATGTGATAAGGTACATTGAAGAACATTTATTTATTATTTAAACAAGTTGTTGAAGAAAGACTAACATGCATGCAGAAACCATGAACAAAAATGAAATTTTAAATAACTTTCATTTTTTGCCTAGAAAATGAATGGTGAGATTGACAAGAGATTTCATGCAGGAACTCACAGTATTTTTCTGGATTTGAGAATAAGAGGTTGTAGAGTTACCTCCCTTTTCCTTCTCATCCTTATTGGCAGGCTTTAACAAAAACAGTGAGAAAATACAATGTTCTCTTTTTAATAAACTAAAACAATATGATTTTTTCCAGGCAATAACAAAAAGGTTTTACGTTTGCAATAAAAAGAAAGTTAAACAAAAGTAACAAAAAATATTAATTGCTACTTGTATATTCAGATAAATTTTTCATTCTTTTAAATCCTTTCTCCAACTTTTTTTGTCCTTAACAAGGTATATAGTTACTGAAGCATATGAGGCTACTGTAATAAGGGCCAAATCCTGAGTGGGGAATTGGGCAGCATGATGTTTATTGGAAAGCTGTAAAGGAAATATGTATGTGTATTGGATTGTGATCCATAAAAAAATGTAAAACATGGATTCTATATATCAGCATATGTAATATAGTCTGTCTGTCTGTCTGTCTGTCTGTCTCTCTCTCTCTATCTCTCTCTCTCTCTCTCTCTCTCTCTCTCTCTCTCTCTATCTCTCTTCTCAGGTGGGTCAGTCATCTACAACATGTCGACTTTTGTATTCACCTCATAATGTGCCTGGTACTGAGGTGCATGCTAGAGTGATGAAAACCAGGCTTGAGTGTATAAAAAAAAAAAAAAAAGATATAACTGCATGCAGCCTTACTTGTGATTGGATAAATGAAAGCAAACATGAGATGCTGCATGGTGTTGTTCACCTTAGAATCTTGGAGCACCCTAAATACCAAAATCGGATGATGACATTTATGATGAATAATGATGATGAAAAAGAAATCTTTTTTTAATTTTGGCAATACTAACTTTTTATTCGAGTAAATAGTAACAAATAATAATAAAATCTATAAACAGTTCCAGTAAATATAGGCAGGCAAATTACAGAAAGTGCACTGTTTCTCAATGGTTACAGACGTAAAAAGTAATTTTAATTATGTGGGGATTCTCTTTTATAGTTAAAATATCATACACTGTAATTCAGCACACATGTGTAAGTGTATAAGCTTCTAATAACAAGTTTATAGTTATTTATACAATTTAGAATATGTTACATAAATAATCGAAAAATAAATGAATCGATAATGTAAAAATATACTATTAAAATGAAACGATTGCTGAATAATATTACTTTTTTTCCCCCACATTGATCATTAAACGTTAAAAAGAGGTAACTTTGATCAGTAGTTTTACATTTAGTCACAAGTATTTTAACAATGGTAAGTGAAAATATTCATTTCAGTGAGGTTCAAAACTGATGTAAAAATGGAAAAAGAAAATATGAATTAGTAAACATGATTTATTTTATTTCAGTTTTTATTACATGCAAGTGTATACCCTCCTACAAAAATGACAGAAAAAATTATTCTTCATCAATTTTCAGACTAATATTCATATAAAATATGTCTTGATCGATGAAGTTAAAAAAAGAAAGGAAACATAAAAAAAATGAAAGAAGAAAATGTACAAATCTGTATGGAAAGCAGAAAGAAAAAAAAAGGATTCACTACGTAAATAGAATGAAGGCTGATCAGAGGTTGTCTGACTTGCTATTTGTTTTCTCAATTCTCTTAAGTATTTATATGGATTCGTTCAGTGATTTTTACTTGCGTTATATAATCTTGAAAGTTTTCAACCTTTAAAACTATATGTATTAAAAAAGTCCTTTATTAAAAACTCATTTGTTCCTAAATCAATTAATCTCTTGCAATCACTGCATTAGTTTGCTTCAAAGAATTTATGCTGGTCTTAATATTATTATAGGGATCATCAGTTGTTTACCATGAAAAACTGTTTCAGGGATTTAAAAAGAAAACAGTATTTTATCTCATATATATATATATATATATATATATATATATATATATATATATATATATTCATTTACTCACATAAAATTAATATACGAAAGTATAAATTGATGCGTAAACTTTAAGTATTTACTTCAAAAGTGCTCAATATGTAGGTAGAGCTAGTAAGTAAGTTATAAAATATATATGGCGATTAAGCTACACTGAATATTCCGCGCTTCATCCACTCTAGGACTCTTCAGGCTTATGCGCAAATTTTGTGGTTGTTTTTATATACGCACCTTTTATTGATATTTTAGTTAGCCAATCAGCTTTCTCATATTCACTGCACCCTTCCTATCAGCCCATGAACATGCACTTATCGGACAAAGGCCTATTTGACCTCTGGTTGACCTGTTTTTTTGTGTGTGCTCTATTTAGCCTAGATATCTAGTTTCTTGACCTGTTTTAAAGCTAGGTTAGGGTTTTTTTTGGGTTTTTTTTATGTTAGTTGTATATAAATATATATATGTACATACATATATGCATATATATATATATATATATATATACATATATATATAAATGCATATATGTGTGATCGTTTATGTATATTCATATTTATTTAATTTATTTATTTGTTTATTTTCTATTGTTTTGTTAGTTTTAAAACTATTTTGTATCACTATCCTAGAGTAAATTTTATCTTGTGAACACAGTTGTTCGCTATTTCTCTTCTACAGTTTAATAGATGTTGGGGTTCTTTAAGTACAGGATAGCAAATTTTTCATGAAGGGATAATCTGCATGGGTCGTCTAGGTCTCTACACGTGGTAGCTTGTCTTATTATTTTCCATTCGACTACCGGCGAATGTCCGCTTTCCTTGAGTTTCCAGTATTTTTTTGCTAGCATTGTTTTCATACGGTGTTTTTTATTGTTGAATGTACTTTTGTGGTCATAATATCGAGTTTTGAAATCTAAGGAAGTCATACCTACATAATATTTCTTGTTAATCAGGTTTTCTTTCGCAAATATTGTGGTCTGAGAAATTACGCCTTTGGTTAGACATTTATTTTGAAGTGGGCAAAGTGTGTGGTGTCTGCAGTTACATTCATCTTATTAGTATTTTTATTTCTAGTATGGTTGTTCTTGTCCGGGGTTGGTTTATTTATTATTATTATTGTTATTATTATTATTATTATTATTATTATTATTATTATTATTATTATTTCTGCTAGTGTTAGTTTTATTTTTGTCATGGTGTCTACTTTTTTATTGTTTATTTTGTTGTTGTTTACATTGTTTTTATTTAATATTTTGTTATTATGTGCTAAATAAAGCACACGAGAAAGCTGATTGGCTAACTAAAATCTCAATAGAAGGTGCGTATATAAAAACGACAGACAACCACAAAATTCGTGCATAAGCCTGAAGAGTCCTAGAGTGGATGAAACGCGGAATATTCAGTGTAGCTTAATCGCCATATATATTTTATAACTTACTATATATATATATATATATATATATATATATATATATATATATATATATATATTAAGTAAAGTGATTTTCAATTTAAAAATTAAAAAAAAATTTTTTAAATTTAAAAATCAAATTTTAATTAAATTAAAAATCAGTTTCATAAGAAGGAACAACAACAAAGTCAATTATCTGTACGATCGTTTCGGAAATCCGTGCTTTTTATTTGTGGTATACATGAAGTTATGTAGAACAATTATATATAGTTTTTTTGGTAAGCACGGTCTCCTCATCAGCAAATTTAGGAGGATTTTTATTGAATTTAAAAGACATCATAAATAAACCTAGCATTAAAAGTAAGGCAGATGAATCTGAAAAAATTGAAATAAAAGGTTTGCATTTAAAATTTATAAGAAAATTAATATAGGTTATAGATAGAAATGAGTAGAAAAAATATATATTTTTTGAATTTACATAATAAATTTGATTTAAAAATATATAGAGAGATAGTTACCTTTTAGTTTTTCTTTTTTTGAAATCAGGAACTGTGTTTAAAGTAGTCATTTAGATGTTTGCTATAGCTTTTTATTTTATTGAATCATGAATTTTAAAAGGGTGACGCTCGTGCAGTAAATTGTTTCCGTTAGCGTATTTTGATTTAAAGACGCTACAGTTAATATATATAGAGAGAATATTTATTTTGCAAGTTTTTAAGGGGAGATAATTGTCATGTATTATTGACTTTATTTATTATTTGATTTACGGGTCTAAGGGAGGTAATTGGTCTAACTTAATTTATTTTAAAAAAAAAAATTGTAATCTATTTTTACTAATGAGTAATTTTTAATGATTTAAGGTGGTTTATATTTATTAAATTTAAACCAACATTTATGATTACATGTCAGAAGCTCGTGTCTTGAATTTACTAGTTTGGTTGTATTTTTTATATCTTCATATTTTAAAATTTTTAGGGTTTCTTTTGTACATAGTGCACAAAATTTATCTCCTGGTTTATATGATTTGCAAGTCTCAATTATTTGCCATTTTAAGTTGAAAGAAATATTGCTATTTTTTAGTTGCCAAATATAGTTGGATAGAGTAGTTTGGTTTGATAGAGAGTTATTTTTAAAAGAATGTTTGTGCGTTGAAATTCTATGTTTTATTGGGCCAGATGTGGAACCAATATATATTACCTCTTGATTATTGTGATTATTTTCTGTTAGGTCTATTGTTGGATTATTATGTGGTGGGTTGATTAGTAATTGATCGGTAGATTGATTTAAGTTGGTGTTATTATTTAATCTGGTAGTTGAGTTATGGCTGTTAATAGGTTCTTGTAGATTTGGAGTTTTTGATACTGTGCAGCTATAGATAACATTTTTAATTTTACATGAGCCTTGTAGGGGACATTTATTTTTTCTTCTACAGTTACAGTCCGATTTATTTTGTATAGTTGTATTTTGTAGTTTATTAATTTTCTTATTATTAGAGCTAATTATTTTCTGATGAAGGTTAGACATAGTAGAGTAAGAGACTTTAATTGTGTTCTTATTGAAAATATTATTATATCTATGGGGGGCTTTAAAGTTCTTATCTAATATTTAAAAAAATTCTCTGGCTATGTTTGTTTCTAGGTTTTTGGAATACGGGGGGTTGAACTATAGGATCTCCTTGTGTCTATTCTTACGTTTGCGGGTTTTAGTTTGCTGTTTATTTGTATTATTATCTAATATTTGTAGTTTGGTTTTATCTTTTTTTGTCTCTTGGTTATTTTTCTTAACTCGTATACGGGAAGACATTGCCATATTATATGTTATTACGCTCTTAATAGGTTTATTTTTAATGCAGTTTATGTTTCTATCATTTTCATTTACTTTAAAGCCCCCCATAGATATAATAAAATTTTCAATAATTGACCAGGAATAATTATCAACTGATTTTACAAGAAACTCTTGCAGAATGGTAGTCATAACTTCCAGTATTCACCCTTCAACTTCTAAATTTCTTAGTTTAGTTGAGTAGATTTACTTTTTCAGCCAACCACAGAGAAAAAAGTTGCAGAGCATTAAGTCAAGACTTCTGGCTGGCCATTTTTGTAAACTGCGATGATCCATCCATTTTTCAAGGAATTGAGTATTTAGCATTTCACAAAAACAATAGCAAAGTGTGGAGGAGCTCCATCTTGCATAAAAATCAAATCTTCAATATTGTCTCAAGAAGTAATAATTGGCCAAATTTCATCTTTAAACACAGTGAGGTACCTCCATATCATAGATCTTTATTCCCACCCACTAATATTTTTGTTATTTGGTATGTCTACAAGAGAGAACCCATATCGATTTAAATGTTTCCAATTGCAAGTTACAAAGCAGAGAGAAATGGCTGAGCCATGGCCATGCAGCTAATTATTACTGACATTAAATGATCAGTTTCTCCATTTGGTGTTTCTTTACTGCTAATCACAATTGAAAATTGCATTTCAAGTGAAAACACTTTAATGTACTTACTTGTCATGCTGAAATAATAAAATAACCAAAAATTAGAAAAAAATGATTGAATAAAAGATTGCATAGAACTGTTTATTTTTAATAAACATCAGTCTTATCATATTTTCTTAATTCACCATTGATAAAGTGGAATTAATGAACGTTTCCATAAAGCAAAGGAGGATAAGTAATTCTTTCATTTAAGCAAGTAAAATGAACGACATAATACAATAAAACCGCAATTTATTATACAATTGATTCTTACTTGGGATTAATTTTCTACTTTATCATTTAAAAATTTTTTGGGTGAGAATTCTTGTTTCAGCCTTACATGTTAAGTACATCAGAATATTTATACTTGAAATGCAATTTTCAATTTCTTTACAACTTGCATTTGTAAAAAAGCACCCTTCATTTTTTCTCTGCCTTAAGATTAAAGCAAATTACCCTCTTCCCTTTGTGTTAAGAATGGGTTAAATAATTTTCTTTAAATCATTAAGTGAATCAACTTTATTTCTTTTATTTTATGTTTTTTAAGGAAGTTTTTTGAATTTTATTTATTTTGAGAGGCTTTTTTTTTTTTAAACTCTAATTTTAACTCTAACGTAACCTCAACCTAGTGTTGTTGCAGCTTTTAAATTGTAAACAGTTTCAGCCTTTTCCGGTTGTTCCATAAATTGCAATAGGAAACATTTGGTCTGATATGGGACCTCTTACACCTTTAATTTTTGGAGAAAAAATCTTCTGAGATTATTATAGTAATTCAAAATTAAATTCTCGTATTATAAATAAAGAATGTGGAAAAAAAATGCTTGCATGTTCAATTTTTAGCGAAGCATTCAGCATGTATAATTTTCTTACATATGGGGGGATATTCATGAGAAAATTTATCCTTATTGTGGATTTGTAGCAGTCATAGATAAAATAAAGACTCACAAATCAATGCTGACCTGCAGCATACATTGATTCCATCTATTCCCTGATGATGAAATGAATCTTATATGAACAGTCATAGCTGAATTTGTAAGATTCTCATTGATTTTAAGGATACATAAAATCATATAAAGATTAAAATAAAAAGTATCTTTCAATGCGACTATAATAAAGAAAACGTACATAAAATATGACGCATTTGAAAAATGATTAACATAAAATGCAAAAGCTAACAAAAAAGAAACAAAAACAAAAAAAGAAACACAAATAATTTCAATAATGGAGATTGCAAAGTGTTGTCTGGCCATATAGTAAACAAAAATGTCTAACTACAAGGTGCATTTGATGTACCTGATTCTCGCTGTCACCAAAGAATGTACTTTGGACCTGCAGACAAGATAATTGCATTAAAAATGGTGTCAACTCTTGAAATACCAGTTAGAAAAAGAATATTTCATATCATAGCACACACACACACACACACACACACACACACACACACACACACACACACACACACACACACACACACACACAGAACGAAAAGAAAAAGTGCATAAAAAAGTTTAATAAAAAATGTTCAAATTGCTGTTGTGGGAGTTTAAAAAAATTATAATTCAAAATTAAAATATTATAGAAAATATATGTTATCTTTCCTTGATTAAGTAGCCACAAGGGGGAGACACAGGGCCAGGATTAAGATGTCATATTTAAATGGAGAACCATGTTGGCACTGAGAGAAGCAGACGATACCTGTTACTACAGGGCATCTCATTGTCCTCATGAAAAAGCTATCCTGAATCAATAAAATATGTAATTTCAAATTTTGATGAAACTTTGTCCATTTCGATCACTTTGATACCAAAATACTAAATCCAATTTTTGTTTGCAATTTTCCTACTTTTTCACTGTTTATCCAATATCAGTATTTACCTGTGCATAAAAATCTTTTGGTACTACTTTATTTGGTAATTTTAAAGAAACAGACGACCGGGGGATCATAAAAATCATCACAATATTCTTTAGTGAAAAATTTTGAAAATTATTTTTGCATTAAATTTGAATTGCCAAGTGTATCATGGAAGGAATCCACTACTACTATTGTTACTACTAATACCACTGTTAAAACAACAAACACTTAGACTGGTAAAGATTAATTGAAGGAATTGCATGAAGCATCCTTGATTTACCAAGAGTGTCAGAGAGGGGTATCAACTCCTCCTCCTCCTCCTCCTCCTCCTCCTCCTCCTCTTCCTACTACTACTACTACTACTACTACTACTACGACTAATAATAATATCATTGCTACTACTGCTAATAGTAAAAAACGGCTAACATTTATAGGCTTCAAAACTACTCAACATAATAATAATGATAATAATAATAATATCACTAATACTACTGCAGAGACTTATGGGGTTCAAAAATATTTGACATAATTGCAACAAATTTGTTATGAAGCACACTTGAATTGCCAGGTGTCATGGAAAGGATTAAATGTTACTACTATTATTTTTTTTAGATGTAAATCGCTCCAGACGAAGCATGAAGCCATTTGATGTAAAGAGCTAATAAACAAAATGCAACTTCAAGGTCAAAAATTAGCCAACAAGTGGTAGATGGACAGATACCGACTCCGAAAACAACAATTCTTCCCCCTTTGTCAGAAACATTGTTTAGGAAATGTGACGACTAAAGGACAAGATAAGGGAATTGAGATTGTCGAAAATAAACCGAAGCTCTACTTTCTACCCCCCCCCACTTACTGACAATAATATGCTATTATTACTGCCTGTGCTAAAAATAAAACAAGTGTCTCATATCGATGTTGATAGTCGAAATTTTCATGGTAAGCTGCTTATGACATGGAAAGAATAAGTGAATAACAACCTGATCATAGCACGAGCAAAATGGCAATGGACAGAAGTTGGAAGTCATTCACAAAACATCTAAAATTGGCATGAAACACAGACAAATAATAATAATGCTGCTGCTACCGCTGCCACTACTACTACTATTACTACTACTACTACTACTACTACTACTACTACTACTACTAATAATAATAATAATAATAATAATAATAATAATATAGTAGATAAGAAATAAGGTATCTGGCCTTCGGGCTAAAATCCAAGTGTAGTATCTGTTAAGTTAATTTGTTCTTAGTCAATATAGGGGAAACCCTTCTATATTAAGGCAATTTGTATTTTTGCAACTGCCAGAGCGCCCCTTTTTAGGGAGCTGGTTTTCCCCCCACATTTAAAACGACCTTGTGTCACATTTTGTTTTCAGTAAGGGGGCAAATAAATACCAATACTAATATAGTAGATATAAAAGGATCTCTAATTAATCATATTTGATTTAATTTTGTGTGTAGGAAAGAGGAACAATGACTCTCACCCCTTAAAAATAAATGTACCTATGAATTCAATACCAGATTTTTATGACATTTGCAATAATGAGTTATGTTCGATTTAATTTTCAGGAAAGAAAAGGAATGGACACCCCCTCCCCTCTCCAAAAATAAATTTATGGATTAAAAATCTGTTGGATAGATTATTATGAAATTTGAAATATAGATAGTAGACATAAACAGGAGTGATTTATTTATTTATGAGAGGAGCAAATGTCACAGAATATATCCTTTGAAAATAAATATATTGATAAATGATACTCCTTAGTCTTTTTACCTGTGCTATTAGCACCATCAATCCGGCAATGCCAGGTAACCATGCAAGTCTAAAATAATTTGAGGGACAAGAAAATAATGAGAATTACCTTTGGTTGTTTTCTTAAATTAGGTGACAATTTCAAACAGGTAACATCTCCCCTGGAAAAGAAAAGAACAATAACTATTTTCACAAAATGAATATGTTCATTAAGCTTTATTTTCTGCCGATTTATTCATGACCCACTTACCTATCTCTCTCTCTCTCTCTCTCTCTCTCTCTCTCTCTCTCTCTCTCTCTCTCTATATATATATATATATATATATATATATATATATATATATATATATACTAACAGTTTACTTAGTTTACCCTATCATAATATATACTGAGATATAATATTTTAATTTATGTAGATTACATATTTATTACAGAGCCAATTCTCTATTGATTATTATCTAGCCAATATAGAGTAATGGTTTCAAAACTTTTTTAAAAATATGACTTGAGTGCCATCAGTTAGAATCGAACCCAAAACATATAGCTCTCCAGCATTATTCATTACCCTCTGAGCCATGTCCGTATGCACATAAATCGTTAAAATTATGATAACATTGTTAAACCTATAAATTATTTAATTATTTGCACATGTGTAGACAAAAACTTACATCTGTCAAGTTTTCAATTTTTTTCAATTTTGAGATCTTAGCAGTTATTTTAACCGGCTAAAAAACAAATCCAACTTGTACCTACCCACGCAAAAAAACTGCTAGTAAAGAATCATGTCTTCTCAATCATAAAAGTGAATGTCACAATAGATATAAAATGACTGTAGTGAAAAATCTCATCAACCGAGCCAAACATAGTTTTTCCACTAATGAAATATTCTATAAGGCACTTTTTAACATAAAACAAACCTGATTAATAACAACTTCTCAAATTATATCGTTGACCAGTAGATTAAGAACACTTTAACCACTATTAGGGTAGTACACTAGGTATTATGCAAAAAACAGCATCTCGAACGTACAGACAAATGGTACAAACATAAATCGGTAGCAGTACTTGAAAATGAGAATCACAAAATCTTATGGGACATGGGCATACAAACAGATAAATCTATCCAAGCAAGAAGACCAGATATCGTAATAATTAACAAGAAAGAAAAGTCCTGTCAAATCGAAACTTTGTTGTTCCAGATGCCCAAAGGATAAATATCAAAGAAAATGAGAAATGGAGCAAATATACAGAGCTAGCCAGAGAGTTAAAAGGAACATGGATGATGAAGAAAATCAAGATAATACCTATAATAGGAACAATCCCGAAAAACTTTGAAAAAAGAATGGGAGAAATTTGAATCAGAGGAATGACTGAAAAGATACAACAAATAACAATACTGAAAACAACTGAAATATTAAGGAAAACCCTTGAATGTGGAGACTATAATACATGAGCCACTTGTGTGGGCCAGACAAACTGCTGCAAAGGCAAAACATGAAGAAGCATTACATGGAACCAAGAACATTGAAGCTGCATATTTATAAGTTCCCTATCCCCTCCCCCATGCCCCCATTATCCCATCACCGCCTCCCTCCAAAAGAGTGAGGTCAAATAGCCGAGTAGGATGAAAAGACCAAGGAGAGAGCACTGACCAGACCTCCGCTGGACAAGTGCGAAGAGAACTGGGACCTTGGGAAGGCTTATTGCCACTCAAATTCCAGTGAAGACCAATGACTGTTGCCAGCGAGAAATTAATGGCAAGCGACTGTTGCGATAACACAAAATCATTTGCAAATGTTATCAAAAGAGGTGAAGAGTACTGGAAATATGGGGAGACTTGTTGTCACTCAGCTATCAGGGAACACCACAGATTGTTTTCAAGGAGAGATCTTTGATGACCTGCGTGAAAGCTCCTTGTGAAGAGATAATAATAATAATAATAATAATAATAATAATAATAATTAAAATATTAACATATTTTATTGTAACCAAAAGCATGTGAATTATAAAATAGACGAAAAAATAAGAAGAAATATCATACACAAACACATTTCAACCACCGAAATAACTCTAAAATTAGATTCATTATTACAAAAATTAAAAAAAAAGTCAATTATTAATAAACAATAACCCTACATCCGACAACAGTTTATTCAAAACTAGAAATGCTGTCTACATTTTTAAATACCCTGTAGGAGAATGTGTATCCAAAAATAACACGTACATTGGCATGACTAGAACCAGTATCTCTCGCCAACAAACATATCACCGATCTTCCCTGAATAGCTCCATTTACCAATACCCCACAAACACACGACACCCGCAAAACCGAATTTAGGAACTAATTAAAAACACCGCCATTTGAGCCGTCTCACACTGTGATCAACGCCCCCCCCTCCAATTATTGAAGCCCCACTGACTCACATGAAAAAAACAATCATCAACTAGGCTCAATATGAAAGGGAAGGTACGCTAAAGTGCTTTTAAGTATTTTAAACAATTTTAATCATCTTTTCATAAGTCATCCTCAGGCGAGTGAAGAAATAAAATAAAAGAATTTGTGTTGGTGAGTTTAAACCCACCAACACAATTTTTTAATTTTATTTCTTCACTCGGCCGAGGACGACTTATGGAAGTTGAAAACGTTCGTAAATATGGCAAATTTCTTTTCACACTCGAACAGAATGTTCAAACACTAGCTCGCCAAAAAGAAAAAATGGATGGCAAGAGAAACAAACAGGAATTGTCTCTACTTTTCAATGAAACATACATTAGAGAAAAAATGCTGATATATATATATATATATATATATATATATATATATATATATATATATATATATATATATATATATATACAAACAAATGACAAAACTCTATATTTCAAATGCTATGATGTTAACTATCTTACAATTTATTCCTTCAATTACATTGACATTTACAATTCTTGACAACAACTGTTTCGTAACGCAAAATCATTCATTTAATTATCATATCAATCAATGAATCTATTTTGTCCCTAACTCATCAGATGAAATAGTAACTACCAATCCATTAAAAAATAATAAAATGTATTTGGGCATAATTACAAAATCCAAAAAACTGAAAATTGACAGAGTAATGTGGTAGGAAATGTACACACACAAACAAACACACACGGAGACAATTTCACTTTCATATATATATATATATATATGTATATATATATATACTTGTGAAAAAATAAAAAATAATGTGTAACATACTATTTTATTCTGAATGTGTTGGACCATTTTAAAAACACAATAAATTTTAATTTCTTCTTTTTTTTTCGTTGGGATATTCAGCATGCCACTGGTTACTTCTCTTATGTGATCTACAGATCAACCATATGTTACAGGAAAAGAGCCCTTTTCTTATAAGTAAGAAAAAATTAGATAGACCGAGATTCGAACCTTGTAAGCAAGGTTCAGAAATAGATTCAGAAATGGAATTTAGCATTGTTCAGTTCACATAAAATAGTTTAGATATGTTGTAGTAAAAGGAGTTTTGGTTGTTCAATTCTTTTTATGAAAACTGAATTAAAATAAGGTCATCTAGAAAATAATGAACAATAGCAAATTAAAAACGTATCGAAAAATAAGTTAGGTCGAAAAATAGGTTAGTAAGAATTCTTTGTCTGTAGAAATGATTTGGGAACATGTGCGAACCACGCATGTTCAGGCCACGTGAGTTGATCACGTTTTTGGAGACACGTATGTCAGAAATGAATTCTCAATATAGGAGCTAGAGTCGAAGATGAGTTGAATAAAGAGAAGAGAGACAGAGAGAGACGGAGTCCAGAGTCGAATCCGGATCGAATCAGAGGAGGGTCCCCCTTTAAAAGCGAAGGGGAAAGTTTTAAACATGTAGAAACAACTTTGAATTCCTGGATGTGATCATCATTTTGACCGGTCAAATGGAATAAAAGAACATCTCATATTTTTTTAACTGCCGTCTTCGTGTCGTCTTTCTACCAAATTGAAGCTAATGTGAAATCATTTATAGGAACATTGTTCTCACTCGTCTTTATAATGAACTTTGTGCATAACTCATCTAAGTAATGTGTCCCACTCTCCATCTAAGAAATGTGTCCCCCTCTCCATCTAAGAAATGTGTCCCCCTCTCCATCTAAGTAATGACTGTCCCCTCCGGTGTTAAAGAACTGATCAATCTTTCTCCACTCTAATATATGTTAAAAGAAGGAACATCCATAGAACTGTAAAAGGTATAAATGTCTTCTATCTTCTCTCCCCCTCTGTAATATCTGTATAAATGTACCTTCCTCTCATCAATATGAATGTCACCATCCGCCTCTCTCTAATATGGTCTCCTATGTAACATATATAAGAAATCTAGTTATATATTTTTTTTTGCTCTGTTTGCTTTCTGTTAAAACTCACCTGTCATCTCCAACAATGATGATTGGATCATGGCAATTGAAGTCAATGTGTGTCAGCTTAGTCCTTTTCTTTTGAACAACAATTTGGTTGCACAGTGGATCGTATTTATTTACACTCAGATCGTATACATACACCTAAAAGATAAACAAAAACACTGATTAGTTAAAACCTCTTGTTCAGGGAAATTGTTATTCATTATAACATCTATATTTTCTATTATTATAATATTAAAGATGAGTTAATCAACGTTTCTTTTTTCTCCTGTATATTTGAATCACACAAAATAATTATTAAAATATTGCTTGAGATTGACAGAAAAAAAAGCATTTTAATTGTTCTAATTAGTTGTAATTTGCAATTTACTCACAAGGTCATCAATCTCTGAGTATCTGTCTATTGCGTTCACTCTCTGTCATTTTATGTTCTGCAACCTCCATTCTTATTTTAAACAGTTTCTATTACTCTCATTTCTGTCATTCTTTTTGTTACTATCATGAATCGAAGATAATAAGGCTATAAAACTGAAGATGGCCTATTATAAACAGCAACAGAAGTATTTATATAACTTATAGTTGCAATAAATTTGAAAAAAAATTATTATTTTTTTTATAAATAATTTGGTTAATGATGTTAAAGATACATAAAAGCGAAACAAAAATTAAAGTAATGATTTCCCGGGCAATGATGGATCGGGACGGCTAGTAATTAATAAGAAAATAAAAGAATTTCCAGTGCCAAATACTTTGAACAATGCTAATAAAATCATACTTACTCGGCCATCGGTTGTGACAGCAGCAAACACTGTTGAGGAATATGGAGCCCAAGCCACATCACCAACAGAACTGTTCACATCAAAAGTGAACAAAGAATCCCTGAAAAACAAACAAAAACAAAAAATAATGGTAAGTTTACGAGCATTTGAAAAAAAACAAAAAACAAAAAAAACATCAATACACAACTGGTCTAAATTTAGACAATAACAAAAATATTACATTTCTAAACTAATTTTAACAATTGAAAAATACTACAAGCCATTTATATTAAACCCCCAAAACTCACAACATCACATACAAAACTAGTAAAAATGTGTTTAAAAAGTTTAATGTAGGTAGAATTTATTCCAGAATACCATTTTCTGTCATTCATCTGGATTAGAAATTGTTAGCTCCTAGTTGGTAATAACATGGTTCATTGTTGACTTTAAAGATTTAATAATATAATGTCTCAGTTTCCTTTGTTTAATTGTTTTACCAGCTTTTTATTCGTCGTCTTTTAAAGTCAGCTGAAAATGACTCATCAAAGAATCGAAAGTATTTGTGATACATCTGGGACCTTTATTAGTTTTTTTGATTATGAAATAACAGAGATTATCAGAAAGACTGAAAAAAATTAAAAAGGGTATGCTTAAACAGAAGAATTTTGTGGCATTTAGCAATGTCTAAATAAAGGAATGCTGCTTGAATACACACAGTATATATATATATATATATATA
The DNA here is from genome assembly GCF_053919585.1 of Euprymna scolopes. Taxonomy (NCBI): domain Eukaryota; kingdom Metazoa; phylum Mollusca; class Cephalopoda; order Sepiida; family Sepiolidae; genus Euprymna; species Euprymna scolopes. The sequence goes on along the minus strand of NC_136491.1, from coordinate 70,179,331 downwards.
TATATATATATATATATATATATATATATATATATATATATATATATATATAAAGTTGAAAACATTAATTATGATTTCAAATATTTGAACCATGTTCCAAGAATAAATATTCAACTGTGTCACTTTTTATAAGGGCCGTTCCAAAAGCAATGCCCCCTATTTTTTATTCCGTCCAAATGAATCAGAAGGGATTGTAAATTGCATTGTTATGATGACTGAATTTATGCATTCTCGACTTGTTGCAGATATTGATGATGTGAGACTCTAAGAAAACAACCCCGTCATGGACGTGCGTTAGAAGCGGAGATGAATCATTGAATTCTTCCATACAGAATAAATTGAACCAATAAACAATCACCAGCGCCTCTTAGACGTTTACGAAGTTGATGCCGTTGATGTCAGTGCAGTTAGAAGATGTGTTCGTTGATTTCAGAGTGACGACAAATAGGGCTATGACAACAGAATATTCTTTTCATTGTTTTGAATCTCGAGTATATATCCGACAGTTAGATATGGGTAATCAATCGAGAACCACAATAGAAGCATATAAGATATCAACGGATACACACTCGAGTGTCAAAACAATGAAAAGAACATGCTGTTGTCCTAGCCCTAGTAATAAAGTACGCTCCAGACGCCTATGCACAGGCATCATCCCATCGCTGGCAAAAGTGCATTGAGAATTATGGTGACTATGTAGAAAAAGAAATTCTAGAGCACAAAAGGTCGCTCGTTTTAATAGTACCACTCCTGTCTTGGTATCTCTTCAACTTTTCTTTTGATAAAGAGAGAGAGGGGGGGGGGAGAAAAAAAGAGATTAGTATAATTTTTTATTTATACAAACATTTTTTGCTACATACGTGCATGCATGTTTCATATTATCAAATTCTTATCCAACTATATTGAGGGGGGGGGAGAGAAACAGTTGAAAATCGTAAAGAAAGAAATGAATATTAAAAGGTATTAAATTTCATCTTATGCATATGTATACACAATTGTATACACAATATATGCTCATACACATGCACAAATGGATTAAACAAGCAAAAGGATCAAATAGGTAAACAGGCTGGAATTATAGATAGGAAAGAAATAAAGACATCATTAATAAATAAACTGAGAATATTGAAATAACTTACTCGCCTATATATCTTATGGTTATGTCAGCGTGTCTCCTACCATATTACTACAAGACACCTACCGACATTTACACACACACGCACACACACACACACACACACACACACACACACACACACACACACACACACACACACACACAGCATAAAATTACCTTTGATTGCTGTCAGCCTGGTTCAAGAATCAAAATTTTGTTAGAAAATTGGGGTATTTCTGGCTTAGATTTTTTTGTTCAAAATCTGAATGGCTCCACTTCCGAAATGTTCAGTAACAGGTTTGACTGTATTATTATGCTATATCGTATTGAATGGCTGCAACAGTGTATCAATAAATACTTGTGTAAATTAGAGCTCTTCCTTGTTTTTCTAAAGTAGATCTATATAGCAATGCTGGAGGTTGACAGCTCTGTATATCTTCACTGATGGAGGAGTTGAATGTTTGGACTGTACTTTTTATATGATAATAATAGACTCAGTCCATGGGGTCATTCAAAGAGCCAATTATTCAAGTTGGTCTCGACAACTCAGTCGATAAGCTATCTTCGAAAGAAAGCCCAAAAGAGAAAAAAAGACAATGATGGGAATAAGTAACAGCTGTGAACAGCTACTTCTGTTACTCAGGTTAAGCAATATGCATACACAACATGGAATAATATTAATAATTAATTAATGATCAAACTATTTTGTACTAACAGGGTTACCTGGCGTTGACCGGTGGGGGGGGGCATAAAAAAACTAAGAAGAATTTAAATGTGTGTCTTGGTATTAAAACGTCTCTTTATGTCTACCTCTCTCAATCCTTTCCCTATTTTTCTGTTTTCCATTCGCTGTTTTCCACATTCTTCTCCCCCACCCCTCTTTCACCTCCACCCAGCCTCTCTATTGAAAATAATAATAATAATAATAATAATAATAATAATAATAATAAAGTCATTCACATCTCCTTTATATAATAGATAACATTGGAAATGGACAAAAACGATAAAATCTGGCCCGGTTGACCCCCTAGGAATTGATTAAAAAAACAATTTTAGATATTATTCGCAGATCAAGAATACATCAACTTTGCGGTTGTTTGTTTTGTAGTTTTTACTTTTAGCTAGACACATACACACAGACAACTACCTTTATATAATACATTATTTAGATTATTTGGACTGCTGTTGGGTGTTATACTTTAACCAACGTAACCTCTGAAATTTTTCAGGTGCATCTTGTTGAACTCTGCAATCTGTATCGAATTTTGAATAGAACACTTTATTTAATTCACAGAGGCAGATCATTCTCATTCTGTCAGCCATAACCAAGTAGAAGTCTAAAGTAATTCATAATTGTATTCTTAGTATTGTCCAACATGTAGGAAATACTTCAGAGCTCGAATCGGTCTAACTAGCCATCTTTGAACCCACAGAACAAGCGATGGATAAACATCATCAAATCATAGAGGAGCCTAACATGAAGAACAGGCAATCTTTCTGTTCTTTTGTATTTCAACTTGTAGGAAAGCCTAGCTTAAAACAAATGTTCCTGGGATGATGCAAACCTGAATCTGCAAGCACTGTGGAAACATAAGAAACAGAACAGTCAGCATCTTTGCTACAAAATCATCTTATAGGTTCCCTACGTGTGAGATACTTCAGAGTTTAGATCAGCTTGACAAGCCATCGCCGGACACACAAGAAAAATACTGTATATTTTGGCATACAAGATGATACTTAAAGTTCAAAAAATCATAAGATACCGGGTGGTGCTGTTGCAATCTCTAAACAAACATGGTTTCATAATTTAGTAGTTGTCTTATACAACCAATATGATAAATTTATTAAAATTTGCTCCAATTTTGTACCTTGTCTTATCTGACAGTTGCCTTACGCCAAAATATATGGTACATAATCATGGTCATCTTCATAAGCGATGGACGATGATGATGATGATGATGATGATGATGATCATCATCATCATCATCATCATTCTGTACTTCTGTAAATACTCACTCTTGTAAATATACCCCCTTGTTGTCTTATTTATTATTAACTCTTCAAGGCCACAACAATAATAGATATTGAATGCTCTATTTTCACTTTAAAAAATTAATTATTTCTAATCCATGATTAAAATTAAAATGCCTTACTTAGTATTCGATCCATGCTCCCAGATTTTGACTGTCCAATCAGCACTACAAGTAATAAATATCTTTGGATGAAATTTATTCCAAGCAATCTTGTAAATTGCCATATTGTGGGCAGTCAAGCTATGGAGGACTTCTGTAGAATAGGCTTTTGAACAGGCGTGAACGTGTCCCTCTTCTGTGCCAACAATGTATAAATAGTCAATCTGAGGATGAAAGTCAAATGTATTGCCACAACCTGTAAAGAAAAATTAATCAAATGGACTTTACAAAAATAGATAGAAAATATAGATGTAATTTGCAAAAAAAAAAAAAAATATTTATACCAAAAACATTGATATTCTAACATTAAAATTTATTTTGCTGAAATTTCAAAGTCAGATAGCAATCTGTTTGATTCTGATTAGCTAGTGATGTTTATCAATTATCACTCTGTGTAATTTATTTTAGAAAAGAATGAAATTCCAATTGCTTTCATCATTTACTTATTCTATCCAGCCCAATAACTTCTTCAGTAATAGAAACTTTCAGATATTCACTGTTTATTACAAATGAAAAATTCGAAATAGCATTTACATTCAATAGATACATACTCATTCAAAGATTTAGTTTAATTTACAAAGTGTGCATATATTTATTTTCAACATAGACATTGATGATTTACTTGGATTTAAAAATTAAAACTAAAACATAATTCTGCACTGCGATACAATTACTATTCACAATGTCATTGATAACTTAGACTTCGCATTTTGTGATAATGCAACTCAACTTATTGATGACTGTTATATAATTCTCATCATCATAGCTTTCATATTAATAAATAGTAATTAAATATTTTGGCAACATTAAACTTTAAACTTTAAAAAACGCGAATTTATGTTGCAAAATCTTTTAATTATGAACATTAATTTGTTTGATAATTATTATTATTATTATTATTATTATTATTATTATTATTATTATCTATTTGTTGAACAACTACCATTATAATCATCTTCTCAATTGAACACTTTTCTTTATTATTGGGTTACTACTTATCAAGGCCAAAAACTATTCAAGCATAAAGGTTAATGAAACAGAATGAAACAGAATGATTATCAACCGACAGATGAGGAACATTATGGAAGTACTAACATTGATCAAAAGTATGAACTGTGTTTGATTATTTATGGAGCCCTTCATGACAAGAATTTGTTAACATTGGATTTGAAGATTACCAAGTTGTAATCAAGAGAGAAGCATTCTTGTGACAATGTGTTCCATAGGCTGGGCATCGTTACAAAGAACTCTTTCCATACAAATAAGGAGTAGAGAAAGACTAGCAATGCCTCTTCTGAGAGACGTGGGCTGTGGATGATTTCATGCCAAATCAGAACATTTGCATTATTAATAGGATAATAATCGTAATAATAATTCTGTGAGATATTTCAACTAAAATTCCCCTGTAGAATTAATACAAAGACCCATTCTAAGATTTTATATCAACTTTATTAGTCATCTTTGTTAAACATATGAAAATAGACGAGGTGTTAGTAATGAGTCTGAATAAAGAAAAGATTTTGAGAGTTCACAATAATAAGTCTGTGTGCATGTAAGTTTGAATGAGAGTTAGTTTGTAAGGCTGGCAGAGGATATATTGCTATTGATTGGAAGTAAGATCGAGTGTAAGTAATTCCACATTTACAGGTCGTCATCTAGGATATTGAAGCCTTCATCTCATTGTTGATAGGAGCTTGATGGTTAAACTGAGTAACGTGTGTTGATTGCATGATTGTTTCTTTCTTATGGCTAAAAAGAGCTAATAATCTTGATGCATTTTAGGATTCACTGCCTTGTTTGCAAAAGAGATTGTTTCTGATTGGTTCAATCTGAATTGAAGATTAATGTTTCCCCTAATCAGCACCAAGCTTACAAGTAAAGCAAATATTTCAAACATCAATAATGGCTGCTGTGCTGCTGCTGCTGCTGCTGCTGCTTCTATTTGTAGTAAAGATTACTAATGCTTAAATGATTTTTTACTTTTACAATTATTTCTGAATTCATCAAATTCTTTTTTTTTAAAATGCTCTACACTATCATAATTCTTAGTCTTTTCTGTTCATCTGTTTCAAAAAATATATTAAACTATTAAGAAAAATTTAATTGGTTAATTGATCTAATTTTTTAAAATATGCTTTGACAATAACTTGGATGAGAAATATTAAAAAAATATGTATCTACCATAATTAGAAATGCTATTAATTAGTTTAAAAGTTTTGAATAAATCACCTTTCTAAAAAGTAAAATAATCGACCATAGTCACAAATGCTCGCTTTTCATTGTCTCCTACACCAAAATTTAGGGGAAGATGACACTCCTTTTCTAGGATTCCTTATAATACTTAATGTTTAGTAATGGTACCATTAAGTAACAAATTTTAAGTTTTCAGTATGATTCAACCTCAATCTAGTGGTCCATTCATGGACACTCAAATTATTATACCGAACATTTTTCCAATCTTTCCTTAAAATTCTAATCTTTTACCATTTTTTATTGATTCTGTCACTCTTTTTTGTATACCTTCTAATCTGAATATTGTTTTCAAATTTCTATGTCTAGATGTTGAAATCCATACCTGAAAGCAACACTGAAATTTATCTGAAATTTGATTAAGGTTTTATATATCTTTAAAAGAACTCTATTGAAATAATGTTTCTAACCATCCATCCATTCTATTTCCCTTTAATACAATAGACAATATATGATTATTGGATATGTTTTTATCTGAAAAAAAATGCATTGTATCGTTGTCTACAGACCAACACATCTCCTGTGCAGTTTCAGTTGCAAAAGAGACCAATATATAGAATAGGGAATAACTCTGACTCACTTTCTGTTTTGTACAACAACATTTATTTCCTCGTTGTTACAGCCATGATGTCACCCACGTGATCTAGTACGTCCTCCACATTTCTCACGAGATTTCAAATGTTATCTTGTCTCTCACAAGATTTCGAATGTTATCTCGTCTCCCACGAGATCTTTGTCTTTCTTATTTTTTATAGTCCTTTCCTCCCACCCCACCGGTGACGTCACTTCTCATGCATTTACATCTGCACATCTGCGCTATGTTACAGTCTGATCCAAACCAATTCCCAAATTATATTCCTCATTTTTATTTTGGTGGACAAGTCATTTACACCAAATATGGTGTGATTGCAAAGATTGTAGATTTTAATAACGATTCCATGAGTGACACTTTTGAGGAGTCACCCTGTAACTGGCAAAAATTTGCGTTTGAAAGATTTTGACAAGAATAACTTGTTGCTATGACTAGTTGCCAATAAATCTCTATGTGAAATGTTTCTTGTGTGGCTTCATTTTATTTACCAAGTCCATACTTGCTTGTACTTAAGATTGAACAATCAACATCCAGAAAACTGTTTTTTTTTTGTAATTGATTATACTTAGCACTTTATTCATTGTGCCGTGGGTCTACGTGAATACTGGAAATATAATTAAGAATTATTGAAGGCTTCTAGCCAGACATAGCTGACAGAATAGGAACAATCTACCTCTGTGGATTAAATAAATGGTTCAGTTCAAAATTTTGTAGAGTCCTAAAATGAAGCATAAAGATTCTCAAGTTCAACAAGATATACACTAAGAAGGTCAGAGATTGCATCGGCCGAAATGCTATAAGAATAATATTAGAACAGTAGTTCAAATAATCCAAGTAATATAAATTATCGATTTTTATCATAAAAATTCCAAAACACAATATCTATTGTTGCTATGAAATCCAAATGACTGAAAAGGAAATAACAATCTGAATTAAATGCAGAAAAATGAGTTTTGTAAATGCACTCACCATAAGTTGACAACTTTGTGCCATCTGGTCCTTCTGTCTGAGCATCAGGAAGAGCCAATTTAATTACATCCTGGTAGATGAATTCATTCTGAGGAAGACAAAGCAATAATAAGAATTCATCATCATCGTCATCATCATCACCATCTTCATCATCATCATTTGTTTAACTTCTGTTTTTTATACTGACATATGTTGGAAGCTTTAAGAAATTGACTTCATATTTCTGGCCAGGTCTTCATTTAGTCTTCTCTCTGCATCTAACTAATTTCACATACCCATTTCATAGCTACTTTTTGAAATTCTCTTCTTTTCACCTGCTGCTTTTTATCACCTATGCACACACATATATATATACACACACACAGATATATATACACACGCACACACACACACGCACACACACACACACGCACACACACACACACACACACACACACACACACACACACATATATAAATTGCTGATGCTGAATTTTTTTTTAGCATGATTACACAATATTTATTATGTGATAAAATTTAAAGAATTGAAATGAAGCTTAATATATAAAGGAGCACCACATATTTAAATTGATCTACTGTAATTGAGGGCAACCTAAAAGTTCTCTTTCATTAACTTCTATAAATTGACCAACTGAGTTGCTTGTAATCATTCAAATCTTTGTATTGAGTAACACAAATACTTTATATATAAACCAAGAATTTCTTTTAAATATATATTTTGTTTTTCTCTTACTTTAACAATGAGCCATTCCACAATTCTACCATCTGAAGAGATGGAGAAGAACCTTGCATTTCCTTCCAGATTGTCTTTCTGCCAACGAACCTGAAGAAAAAAAAAATAATAATATGCACATTTTCTTTTAGTTTGCCAAACAAACGTACAGAATGATAAAAAAAGTGATATTAAGCTTTTGTACAAATGGGTCAGCACTTATGAGGGGCGTGCAATAAGTAATACGCCTGACCCACTTCCCATAGCCGTAGAGCAACAAAACTTGGCACAGTTATTAGTCTTTCTCTACATAGGAACCACCCAGAGTTATGCACTTCTCCCATCGTTTGATGCAGCTCTGGAGACCGTTTTTGTAGAACACTCCAGGTTGGTCCTCCAACCACGACGTGACTTCAGAAATCAAAGCTGCATCATCTGGGAAACGCTTTCCTTTCAAAAACAACTTCATGGCTGGGAAGAGGTGAAAGTCAGAGGGTGCAAGGTCAGGAGAGTAGGGAGGATGGGGAAGGATTTCATAACCACACGCCTGTGCTTCTGATCTGGCAACATGCGAGTTGTTGTGGACTGGAGCGTTGTCCTGCAGGAGGAGGGTACCTTTACTGATCTTGCACCGCCTCTTGATTTTGATAGCTTCCCTTAATTTCCTCAACAGTAAAGCATAATAGGCTCCTGTAATTGTGGTACCCTTTGCCAGGAAATCTGTCATCACTACTCCGTCCTGGTCCCAGGAGACCGTGAGCATGACCTTGCCAGTGGAGGGCTGCACCCTTGCCTTCTTTGGAGGTGGTGAGTTCAAGTGCTTCCACTGCATTGACTGGGCTTTGGTCTCTGGATCATAGTGATGGACCCAGGTTTCATCCTGTGTAATCAGTCTTTTGAAAAACTTCTCATCTTCTTGGCACATCTTCAAATTCATCCTCGAGCACTCAACGCGTTCTCGCTTCTGGAATGGTGTGAGCAACCTGGGAATCCATCTGGCAGACACCTTATGCATATGCAAATGGTCATGAATGATAGTTTCCACAGACCCAGTACTAATCTTGACATCTTGGGCTATTTGGCGAATAGTAATGCGCCAATCTTTCAAAATGGCAGCCTCAACTTGACAGACAGATGCCTCACCAATGGCAGAAGGGGGGGGGGGGGTAACCAGGTCTGGGAGCTGTTTCCACAGACTTCCAGCCATGTTTGAATTCACGATGCCAGCGTTTTACAAGGTCATATGATGGGGCATTATCACCATAAGTTTCTTTCATTTCATCAAAAGTCTCCTGTAGTGTGTGTCCTTTCAAATACAAAAACCGGATCACTGATCGACATTCAACAGACTCCATTTCACACCTGACTCAGTTAAAACACCTGTAAAACAGAAACCAAAATTAGTTCAGAGCTGTAATTTGCCACATAACCCGTAGAGATATAAATCATTGCACATGCAAAATTTCAGCTAGATCAGACTACTGGAAGTGGGCCAGGGGCATTACTTATTGCACGCCCCTCGTATGAAGGCCAAAAGCTACTCAAGGTTAAAGCTGAGATGTAATGATCGCGAGTTGAAATGCTACAATAGTAAGTTTAAGAGATGAGGGAATAGTTTTATTTACGGTGATAATGACAGTGTTTGCATTATTACTTGTATGAAATGTTGGGGTAGTATTTTAAAATTTTATAATGAAAATGTTAGCATTACTAAGTTTATGAATTGGTAGTGCTGCATTTAAAAAGTTTTTTTTTCCTAATAGGTCACTACTTATCAAGGTTGAAAGCCATTCGAGAAATTGTGTTGATGAGATGGAATGGTTACTAGCTGAAAGATAAAGGGCCTCATGAGAGGATTGAGGATAATTAATAGAATGAACTGTTTGATTACTTGTCAGGATGATTTTTGGTAAGAATTAGTTGACATTTGATTTGAAAATATTGTAATATGCAAAGAAGCAGTTTCATGGTAACGTGTTCTATAGACGTGAAGCTCTTGTGAAGAAGCTCTATTTGTGGAAATGCTAAGCACATGGATGAAGAAAGAAACATTTTTTTCATTGTGGTAACAAAGTGAGTTGTTGCTGTGAATGTTTTACAAGAAGGAATCAGAGATTGCAGTTCAGTCGAGTACCTATCATGTTATGGGCTTATAATACAGTATCTTTTTATTGATATAAGGGTAAGATAGATAGAGAATGCCTTTCCCCTTCCTACTGACATGGGAACCTCTTCTTCTGAAGCCCCCTTCCTTCTTGATACATAAGCATCCTGGATCCAGTGGAAAATACTCAATTGCCTGAAAATGGGAAAGAGGCAATCAAAATTTACTATAACCAGATGGGGCTACAAAACTGACCCAACGAATGTGGAGAGATGCAACACTGTTTTGTCTACCATTCAACGATGCAGTTTAAAAGATCTATATATAATAAAAATATATAAAGAACATAACAATAATGCAAAGGATTGCATAAAAAAGTGGGGAAACTGTTGTATGAGCAAATGTTTCATACACACATGCAAAGAAAAAGATAGACAAGTGGATTGGGAAAGCAAGGAATTATGGGAAAATGTCGAAATGCATAAAACCCAAAAGAAGACAGAAGTAGAAGACATATGAAACCAGGTGGTGGTTGAGAGAGAAGAAAGAATAATCAAGTGAAATCTCGAGACAACTCTAGAACTATGCAAGCCCTACCTCCCTTTTACTTTACATTGATAAACTCTTATTGCATTGAATAAATTGATACTTAGCAAATAAAAATACGGTTTGCATTAGTAAAATAGGACCAGAATTGAACGAACTTACTGATTAAAATTGGCTCAATGATGTGCAGAAGGAGAATGTGTTGATATGACGAATGTGTACTTTTGCAGCGGTTAACTTGGAGTCATCAACACAGCTGGCACCTTGGAGTTAAGTGGATATTATGTTTTGCGCATTGGATCAAATTGTCTGCACAATGGCAGAATGATGGAGATCTTAATATGCATGAACCAGCTAGGCATAAACACGATTCAATACAACAGTTGTCACTTTTTCACACTAATCGATTGCAGCCCGCACACGTATTTGGCATTGTGGCAAAACAGCTAGAATTAATGGTTTTCATTTAATGTGAATCCAACTGAAGTCAGACATAACCTCGACTGAGCTCCAATCTCTGATTCCGTCTTGTAAAAAGTAAGAAATACAATCTGTTTTTAAAGTGAATAAAATCCAGCCACTTCAAAAGGATTCGAACAATATATCAGTCAGCACTCCTGCACAAATAAAGGAACCTCATGGTACAGGCAATAAACCCATTCTTTCTAAGAAATTAGGAGATACTACTGAAGAATGGGCTACGTCAATATGGTAGGGGGGGGTCTTTGTTCTTGCTAGACATCCATAAAAAGAAAAATATGTCACAAACTCCTCATACGATTTTGGAGATAGATTGAATATATATATATATAGATAGTCATCCAAATACAGTACTGTTTCGCTGTTTCACAGCTCATCAGTACAGCTAGACAAGCAACTACTTCAAGCTAGGATTGAAACCCGACCGCCCAAACGACAGTCAGAGCTTCTAACTGTTGCGCTATTTGGCTGCTGCTATGCAGGCAGTGAATTAACAATGTTTTGATATTGTCCAAATATCTAAGCTCAATTTGTTTACGCAAAGAGCATCGCTTAATATGCTAATGATAATTTTGTATATCACTTCCCAATATGCTCAACCCAAGATAGGGAGCATTATAGTCATTCACATACAGTACTGTTTCGCTGTTTCACAGCTCATCAGTGTGGCTAGACAAACAACTACCTCAAGCCAGGATCGAAACCCAACTGCCCAAACGACAGTCAGAGCTTCTAACTGTTGCGCTATTTGGTTGATGTGGGCAGTGAATATATATATATATATATATATATATATATATATATATATATATATATATATATATGATGCTATCAATGTTGTCATCTTCCTTCAAATCTTAAGAAGTAAAGAAAAGAAGAAAGGAGTATAACAAAAGAAAAGAAAGTAGGTTTATCTTTAGAATAAAGGCATGGAAAGTTGTTCACCAAGCACACAAAGGAGAGCTGAGGTAGAATTGGGCAAGGTGTGGTGATGATTGGGACAAAGAAAGTCAATATATTTTAGAGATAGTTTTGGGAGTGTCATTGAATTTTATGACAGTTGGAAGAAGTTTGCAGAGTCTAGTGTTTGCAACTTTTTACAACAGTCCAGTCAATGACAGTGGCCAATTAGATACAGTCAGTGACAGTTGTGAATCGGACACAGTAAAAGTCAAATCATGGTTTGGGCCAAGTTGAAAGAGCTTTGGAAGATTGAGATGAGCTGACATCAACTGACGAACTTGACCTCATCAGAAAAACTAAGATATGGATGTTAACATTTAGAGGGTAGTTTCTCACGATGGTGTTACACACACATTTAGAGTACAACTGATATTTACAGAAAATGTTGTTTGTGTTTCTTTGGAGTTGTTTTATTTTATTTTTAGACTTTTGAATCCACGTGTGCCTCTTCAACAGTTGCCATTGTGAGAGATGACATGGCCAGAAGAGAAAACAAGGAAGAAGAAATTCATGGCACACAACGTTGAGTTTTGTCATATATATTCTATGATTATATTAGTCAAAGTACTTGGATATGCATGTTTCATTTTAAACAAAGGAACTCCAATAATATTATGGGATCTATATTCATGCTGACTGTACATAAAAGAAAAGATGCTGAGACTTCTGCGATTTATGGACTGTGTTGAAACCGTCTGCATATTCCGGCAGGTTACATAAACTGTCAGATGTTCCAGAATCCACTGACGTCCAGCTACCCTTTCTAGTGCTTGCTGATTTCTAGACGTGTTCCAGAACCCACTGACATCCAGCTACCAGTTTCCAGATCCCGTTGACATCCAGCTAACTGTTTCCAGGGACTGATCTCGTCTCACTTAAACTGATCCTGAATATGTCTTCTATTAATTATCAACAACAAGGATTTCATGCAGATCAGACAATCCTAAAATACGTAGTTTGTAAACTCTATGCAAAAGTTCAACTCACTTAACAAACAAAAATCAATGCTCAATATATCTTTGAGCCTCATCTACAGAGTGGGATGATAAAATTATGGTCATAGAAAAAAACGACATGATTCCATTTCTGTTTAATAAAAACCAGCTTTCTTTTTTTGTTGCCGACCATCTACTAGTTGGCCAGTTGTGTACAGATCCCAAGAGCGATAGGAGCCTTCTATCATGTCTGAAAGTGACACAATGTTCAACGGGCGAGATTGGAGATGCACCACTGTACAACTCATGCTCTCTACCAAGTTATGACAACAGGACCATTGCCAGCATCCTCAAAATGCATCACTGGATTGCTACAAATAACAGGGAAGTGTACAGGGTGATGAAAAAAAGTTTCTGGCCACAGTTATGGTCTTTGGTGTGGTTTCAAATAAGGGCCACATCATGCCACCTCACATCTTTGAAGTCGGCTTGAAAGTTAACACCAAAGTGTACCTGGATGTGCTGCAGAGTGTGGAGATCTCCTGATGCAATCAGGTAGCTACTGGCAGCCCCTGGGTGTGGCAGCAGGACTTGGCGCCGCCCTACAAGTCCAAAGAGACTCAGACTTGACTTTCAGAAGGAGTGTTATGACTTTGTACGCTTCTCACTGGCTTCCGTCTTCCTCCAACCTGAACCGCTGGACTACTTTGTTTGGTCATACAGCAAGAGCATCACCAACATAATCTCCCACAATATCAAAGCCAGTCTGATCGCCACCATCTACCGAGTATTCAACAAGCTCCCACCGCCGCTTGTGGAAAAGACATGCTCCCAGTTCCGGATCTGTATTGAGGTGGTGATTGAGGCTGAAAGCAGCTATATTGAATAGATGTCAGCTCTACTACATAATCAAGTTACCTGAATTGATTTTTTTCAATAAAAGTGAAATTGTCTGTCTGTCTGTGTGTACATTTCCCTACCAAATTATTCTGTCAATTTTCAGTCTACAGACTCGAGATTTGACATAAGGGGTATTGAGATTTGGGAAAATCTTTCTAATCGGTTTTCGGCCAGAAATTTGGCTGTCAAGGGGTCAAAGTTCAACGATTTGACCGTTGAAAACTCTACTAAACTCCTCCACCAATTTTGGGTCTAAACACTTGAAATTTTAGATGTAGGTTACTTGGATATGGATCAAATTTTTTAACTTGATTTGAGCTCAAAACAATAAATGTTAAGGGGTCAAAATTGGAGTCAAAGTTAAAAAAAATTTGACCTCTGCGATCTCTACCAAATTACTCAGCCAATTTTTGGTCTAAACATTTGGAATTTTACATAAAGTATATTCAAACATAGGGTCAGCTTTTTAATCGGTTTTTGGCCGAAAATTTGGCTGCCACGGGGTCAAAGTTCAAAAGATTTTACCTTTACGGTCTCTACTAAACTCCTCTGTCAATTTTGGGTCCAAACACTTGAAATTTTATGTAGGTTATCTGGACATGAGTCAGACTTTTTAATATACATATGCACATACAGTGTGAACAGTACATAGCACCCGAGCAAAGCCGGGCTGAACCGCTAGTTTTAAATAACGTTGTAGTGTTGTTTTCTTCAGGGCAAAAAATTTATCGTTCCACCCTGTACTTGCTGTACTAGATCTCTCTGTTTTTTTCCACAAAAATAATGAGAACTTACTCAATATACTGTATCCCTCTCTCTCTTTTTTTCTGTTTGTCTTGAAACAACGATAACTTACCTGCCATACTGGATCTGTATGTTTTCCATTATTAGCTGTACATCTTTGTACTAGTGGATCTTTAATGTTGCTCAAATTGTAAACAGCCACACTTCCATCATAGAAACCTGCACAGATAAGATAGCATTGGATGGGGTGGATGTCCAGGCACATGACACCACAATCGGTAGGGAAATGGTATTTCGGGTAGGAAGGATTCTTTAGGGAGTAAAGCACAATCATCCCAGGTCCTTGGTTGATAAAATCATCTGCAAGAATACATGTTGATAAAAATGTAACCGGGATGATAGAAACTTAATTCAACATATTTTGTCTATCGGTTGTTTAAAATTGTCAAGAAGCACTTCCAAGTGTATTATTGGGTGATAGCGGTGGTGGTGGTGGGGGTAAACACTTATCTGCTACAAATTTAGCATGAGGATGTTTTGTATGTTGGATGTCATAAGGGTTAACATTATATTACTACTACTCCTATAATTAACACTTAGAGCCTCCAAAATATTGACTAGTTCAGCCCTTATGATACCAAGTGTATCAAGGATAGTATATATCAACATATTGCTACTACTACTACTACTACTACTGCTGCTGCTGTGCTGCTACTACTACTACTACTACTACTACTACTACTAATAATAATAATAATGATAATGTGATAACGTTTTTCATTAATCCCTTTCAATTGTTTAAATGTACACCATTTCATGATAAATATATCAAGTACCGTTAAATATAAAAAATAAATTATAGCAATATTATTGTTGCAAAAGAATTAACAAAACATTTGTATTATTTGGACAACTGTTTTTTTTCATCTTGGATGTTATTCTCACAAGGATTTGGATGATGTAACCTCTGTTTTTTTTTTTTCAGATGCATTTTGTCAAACTCGGCAATCTATATGCAATTTTGCATGGAACTCTTCATGTAATCCATAGGAGTTAGATTTTTCTTGTTCCGCCAGCCATAACTGGAAAGAAGTCTTAAGTAATTTTCATTCTAAATATCGTCTGTAGTGAGTATTGAACCATCACCTCTCACTCAGAACTGATTTTTACTTAATACCTATAAATGTTGCACCATGCATTCGAATAAGGTTGGAAGTTACATCGGCTAAAACGTTTAGAGAATAATCCAAATAATGCCCAATTATCAATCCTCATCTTAAAAATTCTGAAACATATTAACAAAACCCTTAACATTTTCCTTTGCATATAAGTGACACTTTCAAAGTAGCAATGGTAATCAATAATATTGTTTTTGCATATCAACTCTTAATTGGACAAAAGCTCAAATCAGCAGTTTCTTTCAATCAATAATAGTACAAGTAATATTCAGTGCCAAAAACTATACAATCTCAAATGCACAACTTTCTTTTATTTTGTTCCCATATTTTCTTCCATACCTGATGCAAATGACACATCCTCAAAAGTTGGGCAAAGCGCCTCTTGATATTAATACATAGGTGACGAAAGGCATTCACAAACTAATGTACAGCTAGCAAAGTATACATACACCACCCAACAAACGCATATATACACAAATTCATAGACGCATGCACTATCTCATCAACAAAACAGAGGCATGCTTATTCATATACATGTCAAGCATATGACACTATCCAAAATGAACACAGATACATTTTCTCACTAACAAAACGTGCATGCTAATCCGCACACACATATACACACACATCACCATACCCATCTCATTTACTCTCATGTAAACACATGGAGCACCAGCTGAAACAAATATATATACCCATTTTTTTTTTCTTTATAAGCAAAACAACTCCTCTTTCACTAGAACGTTCTTGGGATTCTCCAAACTTTCATATTTTATGAACTCTATAACTTTCGTTCTCTTGTGTTGTCAATAAAAAAAAAAAACTTTTTTTTTTTGTATGAATTTAATTTGTAATTTTTTCTTTTGATAATGTCATATCCTCAACAAGCCTCTTTAATAACTGGAATAAACCAAACATCAATATATACATCTCCATGTGCTTATTTTATTTACACATATGTATACGCACCATGTATATGGCACCAGCAAAAAGGAACACACATGCATTCTCTCACTAACAAAGCAGACGTACACCATTTGCATAAATGCATGCGACACCAGCCAAAACAAATATACGCATTCAATTTCTCTTTACAAGCAAAAACCTCCTCGTTTATCAAAACGTTCATGCAACTCTTCAAACTTTCGTATTCTACAAATTCTTTATCTTTTGTTCTCTTAAGTTGTTGATAAAAAATAATTTTTTTTTGTCTGAATCGACTTTATCATTTTTTCTTTTGATACTGCCTTTCCTTCGACAATGTTATCAGCAAAAATAAAGAAACACCTTTTAATTAACAGCTACTCCAAATATAAAATTATGTGTTTTTTTCTTTCGTTTATGAATAATTAAGTATTTTGCATAAAACTAAAAAAAATTACTAATTGATTTTACAATTAAAACTGAACAACAGTTAATATTTCAACCAATAGTAATAATGATGATATTAATAATGAAGAAGAAGAAGAAGAAGAAGAAGAAGAAGTGATTAAAACTTTGCAGACTCGTTAGTTTATAATAATTACATTGTATTGATAGATTTTGTCATTTCTTCTTTTGATAATGTTTTATCTTCAGTTTTCCAAAAGAGATGTTTTTACTTACATGATCCAAACGAGACTGCAAATAAATCCTTGTATTTTGGATTCCAACAAAGAGAGGTGACAGACAAACGTTTGACTTTATCAAAGGAAAACTTCCAAAGCGGCAATAAAGTCCCTTCCTGATCTCGATAATCATCAGATTTATCTTCCCAATATTTGAAATCTGTAATAAACAAAAATTCAGTTCTTTTTTGTCTTAGCACATAAAGGGAAATAATGGTTTCCTCTAAGCATAAATCATTAATCTTTTATAAAGAATACATTTTACCTTGTGTGGGTGTGATGGATAAAGATTTGCTTTGGTTGTTTTGTTTTACGTCATTTCAATCCTTTTCAGGTTATGTAATGCCAGATCTGGTCGTTTTGATAAAACTTTTTTATGCTTTAAGTTCTTTATATCTTCAAATATTTATTCACAATGTTTGGTTTGGTTGTTTTGTAAAGGAAATTTGTTGTTTTTACTTTTGGCTTTGCAGAACATGATTGAGTTTTACAATAAACAAAATAAATTTTATCTCAAGAAAATTTACATTAATAACCAAATACTTCCGGGAAGTGCTGGGTCGGAGTAGCTAGTAGAATTATAAAATAATTTTAGTTATGTTAGGATTCTTCTTTATAACAAGACGAGCAGAGGGTGCCCAGCCATGTCTAGTCATAAAATATGCTTAAATATATTTTAATTCATCTAGATTTTGCATTTATTATTACAGAGCCAATTCTCTATTGAATATTACATTGTACCTAATATGTTATTATATTATAATATATTGTACCTATATGTTTCAAAATTAAAAAAAAAAATAACTTGGGTGCCATCAGCAAGAATCAAAACCAAAACATTTAGCGCTCCAGTTGCATTCCCTACCGTTTCAGCTATCGACAGATAGATAAGAAAGATTTAAAATTTAACCACTTTAAGCTATGAATGAAGTTGCGCATATGCAAAAGTAATAGAAATATATTGGCAAATTAAAGCAAACATTTTGCATTTCAGCTTGCTGACATATTTCTGTATACATTAGTCATCCATCCAAACAAAGATTTTAGTCGTTATAAACCATCCTTGTTGTATGATTACTATTTTCTGTTAATTTCAATGTAATGTGACTCATAATTTAAGAATTTATCGGTTAAATATTTGCAGACACACATACATAGATCTACTGTTTTATTTATATAGAATAAATAACATAATGCAATTTGGCACTTGTTCATGAGCCTATAAATTTGCAATCAAAAGTTTGCAGTTATTTATACAAAATAATAAATTTATGCAAAATAATAAATTTATACAAAATAATAAACATATAGCAAATACCATGATGAAGATAATTAGCAATGTGAAAGAGAGTAGAACGTATGCCTTTGATAAACACATTAAAATAAAATGGCTATAAGCAACCACAATCAAATTTTGAATTTGTTTAAAAATTAATAGAACACATCCTCCGTGTACGTGTGTGTGTGAGTTTAAAAAAGCAAATTTTTTTTATACTCAAAGTCATTATGTTTCAGCCTCTAAAATTTATCAATCAAAAATCAAGGACTATGCTCTGAAAGTTATCTATGAAAATTATTTTGTTGTTATCACAATAAAAGTGAAGAAGTTTTATCGCAGATGTGTCTAGTAGAGTACAAACCTTGTGCAATATCATCATATGTGTTTTGGTTCACCATTCTTTCCATTATCATTCCAGCAGTGACAATAACTGAAATGTCATCACTCTGCAGAGAAAGAAGCAATTGAATAGCAATGAAAAAAACAAACAAACATTTGTAGAGTTAGCAATGATTACATGTTTGTTGGCGGTAATCATTCTGTAGTAGCGTTACTGCAGCTTTACTCATTTGATTGGCCTTATTTTAAATGAAGAAATAAAAACGGTTACCAAAATTCCAATTAAAAAGACAAACACCTTTTCTACAATTTATATTAACTTTATTTAACAGTTTCATCAACACAGAAACACAAGAATGTAAGATAGGTTGGTCCAACTGACAGGCATGTAGTATAGAAGAAAAACTGAGTCCAGGTGAGTTCTTCCTTTCAATGTTTTACAGAGAGGGGGAGAGGATCAAAGATTGAAGCTCAATGGAGCACCTACCATTGACATAACAATACAGCAAAGAGAAACTAGCAACATATCTTTTGTGTGAAAGAGGCTACAGAGAAGGGCAGAGATCATCCCTCACTAAATTCCGAAGTCGGTTTTGTACTTAGTTAAGGCAAGAAAGATTGCTATGAGCGGGATCTCCCCAGTTGGTGTGTTAATTTAGTATTTATGAAGTTAAGCAGCTATAATTATTGCAATTCAGTATTTGCTTATTTCAAAAGTATGTAAAGAAGTCATTAGATGCTTGTTGAAAATAGCCATTTTGTAGTAGGTAGCGTTACTGCATCTGCATTCATCTGATTGGGATTGCTTGAGATGAAGAAGGGTCACTAAGTCCATATAAAACAAACATTTCTACAATTTATATTAACTTTATTTAACACTTTCATCAATACAGGAACACAAGAATATAAGACAGGTTGGTTCAGTCTGCATGTATTACTATAGGAATAGAATTGTTCAGGTCTTTAGTCTCAGTTTATAGTCTTGTCTCTCATCAGTTATGAATAGAAGCAAGCGATGAAAACGTGACGTTTTGTTACGATGGCATCTTGACTAGAACTGTTCGTATTAGGCATGAAAGAAGGCTTAGGCGGTAACGTAGAAAGGCACACACGTACAAAGTTGTTCGAATTGATTGTGTATTACCACACAAGTTTGAACATGCCTACGCTATGTAACGCATCAATCACTACATAAGAAATTACATGTTAGTAAAAAAGAAAACAAAATTTACTATTTCATGTCGTTTGTTGGGTTTTAAATGGCCGAGCATGTAAAACTTTGTTATTACTACTTTCTCTCTACCCTTGCCTCAAATCTATATCAACACTTAATCCTCCACAAAACAAAAATAAAAACAGTATGGTTGCCCATTTTTTCAACATTTGCATTTTTGATAAAATATGTAAATCTATGTTAAATACTTATTAGTAAATTATGCGAGAATAATTTTTCTTCTGGGGAAAAAATAAAATTAGCAATCTTAAAACAGAGGAATTTGTGCAAAATATGTCAACATTCTAAAAATATTTTCAGTGTTCCAAAATTGGTAATTCGACCATAATGCACCAGTAAGCGTTTTTTTTTTTTTTATGGAAATCGCTCCAGACAAGGCATGAAATCACTTGATGTAAACGAAGCTAAAAAAATGCTACTTCTAACAATGTTTGATTCTGACCTAGAAAACAGCAATTCTTCCCTCTTTGTCAGCAACATCGCTCGTAGAATGTGAGGACTAAAGGAGAGAATAAGAGAAGTGAGAGTTACACGCCTGACAAAAGTAAACCCAAAAGAAAAAGAAATTTTATATTTTCTGTCATTATAAGTGTCAGCACGACAAAACTGCAATGTTGAAAATTCAAAATGGTCACTGACACATCAATTGTAATTTTCTTTTATTAAATTATATTATACATATTTCATTTTCAGAAAAACATTGACTATAATTATTTTATGTGATAATATGTTTTTTGGAAATTGTGTCAAAGACTTTTTTTAGGATTCTTCTAAAGTTAATATTAACCAGATTTTTAATACTTTTATGTTATTTTTTCTGCCATTATAATTCTTCAGTTGGTAAAAACAAACAAAAAAATAAAACAAAATAAACTTTTAAAAAGATTTTCAACTCACTTGCGATTCAATATTTGTCAGTTTCTTCTTTTTCTTTAAATGTTCCTCTTCTTTTTTTCCAGCATGGCCTTTCTTTTCCTTTTCTTTTTTTTCCAGCTGAATTAGTGGCAAAAAATAATTAGTTTTTTTATTATTTGAATTATTTAGACACTTATTGTTATCTTGACTGTTATTCTCACAACGTTTCGATCGATATAACCCCTGACCTTCTTCAGCTGTATCTTGTCAAACTCGGGAACTTGTATGCAATTATAAATGGAATCCTTTATTTAATTCATGAGGATAGCTTGCCATTATTTCGTTAATTATAACCGGACATAAGTCTTGGCAATTGTATTCTTAGTATCATCTGCATTGAAGATTGAACCTTCAACCTCCAGAAAAGGAATTTTGTTTTTTATCTTCCGTATATAGACTAATTTACATTATTTGGACTACAGTTCTTATCTTGGATCTTAATTTTTCATAAAGTTTCGGCCGATATAACCTCAGACCTTCTTCAGGTGCATCCTGTCGAACTTGGAAAATTGTATGAAATTTCGAATGGAATCCTTTATTTAATCCATGGTGGTAGCTTGCTCACGTTTTGTCAGCTATGGCCGGATAGTAGTTTTAAGTATTTGGCAATTGTAGCAGACGTAGCTGGTAGCGCAACACATATCTTCTCTATATCCCATTCCCTATCTCAGTTGGTTAAATTTCCGATACGTTTCCCAGACCAGCAAGATCAACATGCCTCACTTCTAGATCTCTTTCTGACAACGGTTCCCGATGACTGTACAACAAATGCCCACAGCCCACTCGGGAATGCTGATCACGCTGTGATAATGGTAGAAATTAGCCTAAATTCTCGTCCTAAAACTGAAGACCCACTACTCAAAACAACGAGGTATTACAAAAAGGCTGATTGGGAAGCCATCAGGGAGCACATCAGAGATGCCCCATGGCAAAATATCTTTACTCTTCCAGCGGAACAGTGTACAAATGAGACCACTGAATAGTTCAAAACTGCAATTGAAGCACATGTTCCCGCACGGAAATTCTATAGCAAGCCCCACTCTCTCCAATGGTTTACTTCTGCTTGTGCAGCTGCCATTTGTCAAAGGCAGCATGTGTTCCGCAGATTCAACCGACATAAGTCCAGCTCAAATAAACAGAAGTTTATAGTAGCTAGAAATAATTGTAAGAGAGTGATAGAGACAGCTAAGATAGATTACTCTGAAACCACCAGAAAATACATCGAAGCACAGAAATTAGGAACCCGGGATTTTTGGAAAATCTACAATAGCATAGTAAATAATGGACAGTCAACTATTCCCCCACTATCAAACAATTATGAGGTTGCTTGCACGGCAACTGACAAGGCTAATCTGCTTGCCAGTCAGTTTGCCTCAAACTCCACACTGAACTCGGTACACCACTCACTCCCAGATTTTCCTCTGCGAACAGACGCCACACTAGACGATTTGAAAATCACGCCTTCTCAGGTACATGCTATTATAAAAAACCTAGACACCTCAAAAGCATGTGGACCAGATCTCATCCCGGCTGTGCTATTAAAAAAATGCTCTGCCGAGGTTGCTCCAGTTCTCTCCAAACTTTACAATAAATGCCTTAACGAATCTTGCTTTCCCGACTGCTAGAAAACCGCCTCTGTGGTACCAGTCTTCAAGAATTCTGGTGAAAGAACTGACCCACTAAATTATCGCCCTATTAGCCTCCTCCCGCTTTTCGCCAAAATATTTGAGTCCTTAGTTAATCAAGCCCTAGTCCAGCACCTAACAGCTGCTAAACTCCTGACTGACAAACAATATGGATTCAGGCAAGCC
The DNA here is from genome assembly GCF_053919585.1 of Euprymna scolopes. Lineage (NCBI taxonomy): Eukaryota > Metazoa > Mollusca > Cephalopoda > Sepiida > Sepiolidae > Euprymna > Euprymna scolopes. The sequence goes on along the minus strand of NC_136491.1, from coordinate 70,156,464 downwards.
CGTTCAACAGCAGATATCTTAACTGTAGTTTCTGAACATATATACCGTTCATTGGACAAAACAGGGGAGGGTAGAGCGGTGGCCCTTGATATATCTAAGGCTTTTGACAGGGTATGGCACGATGGTCTTCTAAGGAAAATTAGATCATATGGAATCACTGGAAGAATTCATAATGTAATTAAATCCTTCTTAAGTAATAGAAAAATCAAAGTTGTCCTCGACGGTCGTACATCTAAACAATATGACAGTACCTCAGGGGTCTATCCTTGGACCTCTATTATTCCTGATATTCATAAATGACTTCCCTGATAAAATTGTTTCGGAGATGGGTATATTTGCTGATGACACCACTCTCTATAACAGATATGAAGGGAAAACAAATGAACACATATCCAAGGAAATGGCAGAAACACTAGAGGATGACCTGCAATCTGTAGTGGAATGGGGACAAAAATGGTTGGTCACATTCAATGCTGCTAAGACTAAGCTTGTTTCCTTCAATAACTACAAGAAACCTTCTCTACCACCAATAGCAATGGCCAAGAACACATTGCCTGAAAGTACTTCTTTTAAACTCCTCGGCCTAATGTTTACAGGGAATATGAACTGGAATAGATACATTGAGAGCATTGCCAAGGCTGCTGCAAGGAAGGTTGGCTCCCTCTACTGTGCTAGAAAACTACTTATGCCTGACAGTATCCTATACCTCTATAAGGCCACCATTCGCCCATGTATGGAGTACTGTTGTCACATCTGGGCTGGTGTATCTGCTGCTTGTCTCTCGCTCCTGGACAGGGTTCAAAAGAGAGTCGCCAACCTGATAGGTCCTGAACTGTCATCTAGGCTTCAGCCTCTGTCCCAACGACGAGATGTTGCATCCCTCTGCCTGTTCTACAAATACTTTAATGGTGAATGCTCTGACGAACTGCAAACACTTGTACCTCCCGACGTAACTACCCCCCGACAAACCCGACAAGCTACTAAGTCTCATCCCTTTACAGTAGAGATCCCTAGGTGCAAGAAAGCCTTTTACTCCAATAGTTTCTTCCCCAGAACTACGGGTTTTTGGAACTCCCTTCCGGGATTCTGCTTTCCCAACTGCACTGATATGCAGAAGTTCAAGTGTAATGTTAACAAACATCTTTCTACTCATCTCCCTTCATAATGACCCCGCTAATTAAGTCCCTAATAGTAGCCCCCTGCTTCAAAGTGGCACTGTGCCTTGTTTGGGGTGAAAATTGAATTAAAAAAAAAAATTAAAAAAAAAAAAAATTGTCTTCTTTATATCACTTGCACTCATGGTTAAATCTTCAACCTGTTACTTAGAACCGATTATTACTTAACAGTTATATCTGTTACACCACATGTCCTTTTGAACAGTTGTTTGAATAATCCAAATAATACAAATTATCAAAAAAAAAAGAAAATGAACAAAGTGATCATTTTTGCATTCATTTTCTTTTTGTTGCTTCACCATATTTCGGCCAACTCATCCTCTGGTCTTCCTCAGGCGAAGATGAGAATAAGTCCACAAAAAGAATGAATTGCACAAATTATGAAGCCTCATCTCAAAAGATTCCAAAAATAAAAAAATAAAAAATAAAAAAAAAAAATAGTGGTAATTCTTATTGAATAATCATTCATATAAATTCAAAATCCAACAATATTTCATCGAAATATACAAATATTTTCAGGTCTATTTATTAAACAATAATGGTTTTTTGAAGAATATCCACAGAATTAAAAAAAAACAAAAAAAAAACTTACTTGTTTCTCTGTATCTTCAATATATGCATCAAATATTTCCCATTGACTGGCATTCGATGAAAATGTCACTTTTGGTGGTGGCTCAGTCATTGTACCTGAATCCTAAACAAAAATATTTGAAAATAACTCCAATTTATAAATAGATGAAATATAAAACCGTTATTCAAAAACTTTGTAAAAACTCAAAACCTTTTTAAGCCACTGTATATTTAAAACTTCCTTCAAGATAGTTTTGAATAGATGTGCTTATGTATAGAGGGAAAGTGCCATCCAGATCTTCATTGAAAGAGTACAGAGAGTTCTAGAATTGTGAGGATACTTATTGCCACTCAATTTCCAGAGAAAGCCACTATCAGCAAGAAATCAATGATAAATAGCTGTTGCGAGAAGAAAATTTGAGGTAGAGCAATTCTTTTCTCTATTAAACTTTTTGTATTTTCATATTTTCTTAAGTATTAGGAACCACACTCTACACCAAACAAATATTGTGCCTACGTCACTTACTGTGTTGCCTAGAATATGTATCCTATAATTAATAATGGTCGGTTTATTAGTTTAGGATGGAATTTTGCACACACACACACACACACACACACACACACACACACACACACACACACACACACACACACACACATATATATAATTATGTTATCAAAGAGTAAATCTTTAACAAACAAAGTTTATCAAGGTAAGAAAAGCTCAACACTATTAAGAGAAGCAAACAATAATATTAAATAAAAAAAATGAGGAATAAAAGTTATATATAACTTTATAGTCTCATCAGAACTATAAGGAAATGTAAAAGAAAAAATAAAGAAAAAATCCTCTTTAGGCCATGGTATTTCGAAGCTAAATGCTTCCCATCAGAAGAGGAGAAGGGCCAGAATATGCAAATATAGAAAAACTGGCTTAATAACATTTAGATATGAAATAAGAATGAAGGAATAGGATAATATGATAAAAAAAATAATTAAAAATAGGTACAATATATAAGGGTGAATAAGACGAGTAATATATATGTAGGTAATAGTAAAAAAAATCAATTTTTAAGAAATTAATTTTTCTTCTAACTCTTTCTTGTTGTTCTGATGATATAATAAAGTTATATATAACTTTTATTCATCATCTTTCATTCAATATATATATATATATATATATATATATATATATATATATATATATATATATATTGTTTTTAAAATATAATTATCCACTGACACGTGTTTCGTCGTCTACGACTCATCAGAGTGGCTGAATCTAAGAGCTTGCATGCACAGATCATGGTGCTATAATGATGAGATCACTATGGACGAACGTCTCGATATTTAATAATAAATGTTTAAATTTCAACGATATTCTCATAGTTAAAGTTGGCTGTGTGGTTAGTTCCTTGCTAATGGAGTAAAAGATGACTTTGTGGCTGTGTTCGAATCTCCTGACCAACTGTAATCGTGACACCTTGCACTGATGATTCCCAAAAGGATAAAACACTAGTGTCTGTGGGTATTTAAAAATTATTATAGTAATAATTATGTCAGCTCCTTTAAGAACTTAGTTCTCTTATTGTTGAGCACTTCAAAGTTGAAATAAAAGTCGGCCACTTAAGCTCACATGCATAGATCATAATGTTATAATCATTAAATCACTGTGGACGGACGTCTTGATATTTAATAATAAGTGTTTAAATTTCAACAATATTTCCCGCCATTAAAATTGGCCGTGTGATTTGTTCCATGGTAATAGAGTAAGAGATAGATTCTTGATCGGGTTCAAATTTCCCAACCGGCTGTAATCGTAACACCCTGCACTGATGATTCCTGAAAAGGTGAGACACTGGGTATTTAAAAATTATTGTAGTACCTAACTTTATATAGAGAGAAATCTATTTATTTATTTTTTTATTTGCACGATGCATAATTTTCTTCAAATTAAATCTTTTTTAAATGAGCACCAAATATTTTCATAAATCTCTCAATTTAAATATTAATTTTCCTTTTTCCAATATTTAGTTTATTTCACTTCCTCTTGTCAATAAACAACCTATGCTCTTCCCTCTGTTTGATCGTAATTTTAACATTCTGTTATGGGCTGGCGATGACGTGTTTTGCATAAAGAAATTCAAAACAGAAGATTGGTATTTCAGGGTAATTTGATATCTTGTTGACAAATTGAAAATACGAGGGGCGTGCAATAAGTAATGCCCCTGACAAACTTCCAGTTGTCTGATCTTGCTGAAATTTTGCATGTGCAATGATTTATATCTCTACGGGTTATGTGGCAAATTACAGCTCTGAACTAATTGTGGTTTCTGTTTTACAGGTGTTTGAACTGAGTCAGGTGTGAAATAGAGCCTGTTGAATGTCGAGCAGTGATCCAGTTTTTGTATTTGAAAGGACGCACACTACAGGAGACTTTTGATGAAATGAAAGAAACTTATGGTGATAATGCCCCATCATACGACCTTGTAAAACGCTGGCATCGTGAATTCAAACATGGCCGGAAGTCTGTGGAAACAGCTCCCAGACCTGGTCGCCCCCCCCTTCTGCCATTGATGAGACATCTGTCCGTCAAGTTGAGGCTGCCATTTTGGAAGATCGGCACATTACTATTCGCCAAATAGCCCAAGATGTCAACATTAGTACAGGACCTGTTGAAACTATCATTCATGACCATTTACATATGCATAAGGTGTCTGCCAGACTGATTCCCAGGTTACTCACACCATTCCAGAAGTGAGAACGCATCGAGTGCTCGAGGATGAATTTGGAGATGTGCCAAGAAGATGAGTCAAAGTTTTTCAAAAGACTGATTACACAGGATGAAACCTGGGTCCATTACTATGATCCAAAGACCAAAGCCCAGTCAATGCAGTGGAATCACTTGAACTCACCACCTCCAAAGGAGGCAAGGGTGCAGCCCTCCACTGGCAAGGTCATACTCACAGTCTTCTGGGACCAGGACGGAGTAGTGATGACAGATTTCCTGGCAAAGTGTACCACAATTACAGGAGCCTATTATGCTTCACTTTTGAGGAAATTGAGGGAAGCTATCAAAACCAAGAGGCAGGGCCAGATCAGCAAAGGTACCCTCCTCCTGCAGGACAACACTCTGGTCCACAACTTGCATGTCGCCAGATCAGAAGCACGGGCGTGTGGTTATGAAATCCTCCCCATCCTCCCTACTCTCCTGACCTTGCACCCTCTGACTTTCACCTCTTCCCACCCATGAAGTTGTTTTTGAAAGGAAAGCGTTTCCCAGATGATGCAGCCTTGATTTCTGAAGTCACGTCGTGGTTGGAGGGCCAACTTGGGGTGTTCTACAAAAACGGTCTCCAGAGCTGCATCAAACGATGGGAGAAATGCATAACTCTGTGTGGTTCCTATGTAGGAAACGACTAATAACTTTGCCAAGTTTCGTTGCTCTATGGCTATGGGAAGTGGGTCAGGGGCATTACTTATTGCACGCCCCTTGTATCTCTTTCCTAAATAAAAAAAAACATTTAAATCAAAGAAATCCTATTTCTGTGAAATTCTCAGTATGTGACAATACATATCCAGATTCAAAATTTAAGACACTTAAAAAAAATTACTAGGACGTTATCAGAAATTAATTCTCCCTTTTCTCTCTTTTCCTTCTCTCTTTTCTTTTCTCTTATCAACTATCTTTCCTTATTTATAATGCTGATTTTGATGGGAAAACATCTTTTTTTTCTTAATCTTTTCATATACTGAAGAAGGTATATAAAATGTCATATAAACTGAATGATTTATTTTATTTTTTGCATAAAAATGATTTTCAAATCAACATTTAGAATTGCTAGCAATTATGTTATTGGCTCCCGGAAAATACCGGAAAACAGCACATTTCGATAACAGAAAGAATGTTATCAAAGCGAAAAAGTTATTTAAGTTGAGAAAATATTCATATTAAAATAGTTCCTATGAATTTTAATTTGTGAAAAGGAATTTCATAAGTGAAAATAAAGGAGGATAACTACGTGACAGAGATCAGACGATGATCATGTGGTGATACGTGTTGATGACATCATTTAAAGGGGGAGATGGTGTTTTGGAGAGAGACATAGAAATTAGTCAGAGTTGGTAGTCAGGGTCGGCAGTCAGAATTGGTAAACACAGTCGGCAGTCAGAGAGAAAGAGAGAGAGAGAGAGAGAGAGAGAGAGAGAGAGAGAGAGAGAGAGAGAGAGGCGGTCCACTGACCATAATGGCTATGTGCAGGGGAAAATGTTGATAGTTAAGATGTCAAAATCTAAGATCAGCATGCAGCTTTCTAATGGGGAAACACCAGTAAGTAAAGTTGCTGTAAATACAACCGAGACTTCAGGTAGTATGAATCTTCATTTGCAGCTTTTCCAAGGATCCTTCAAATTAAGGTCAGCCTGGATGGATAAGGTATGTTTCCCTATTGGCCGATGTTAACCCCTACAAAAGAGAACTGTATCTATCCCCTATTATTTTAAAGACCGTCTATCATAAATGTTATATGTTTTGTTTATACACTCATTACTAGACGATCACATATACACTTCAAATATATATACACTCAACATCTTAGAGACAATCCAATATATCACATGTCAAACAGAAAATAAAAACATTGATATATACTTGTAAATATATGAACACATTATATAGACGATACAGGAGCCCACACGCATGCAAGACACAAGTATATATAGATGACTATACAACAGCAATAACATCCCTGCTCCTCTGGTCGGCTAGTTTTGCTAGTATATATAAGTGCTGAGTTTACTAATGAACAGCAGATTGTGATAATTTATTGTTGACATATGCTACCCCGCCCCATCACCAGAAGACGGTCTCATGCCAACAGAACAGGTACTCCCAAATAATGTTTGGGAAGATGGTCACATACCAACAGAACATAATACAGTACCTCATACACAAAGGAGAAGGTAATGTCTAGAAAGAGTTTTTTGATGAACGAACATATACTCCCCCCCAAAAAAGGATGGAAGTAATATCTAGGAGGATGGTCTCATAAAAACAGAAGAGATACTACACTATCCACTCTCTGAATTGAGCACTACAGGTTCTCCAATCTAATAGGTCCCACTTTGTCAACTAGGCTACAACTCCTGTCTCATCGCTGCAATGTTGCATCCCTATGCCTCTTTTACAAGTATTTTAATGGGATGTTCTCTGAAGATGTTCTCTGAGGAACTTATTGCATTTGACATACATATCCCCGACAAACCTGCTCAGCAACAAACTCACACCTCTTTACTACTGAGGTCCCTAAATGTCAGAAAAATTTCTACTCAAATAACTTCTTCCCTAGAACAGCTAGACTTTGTAATTTCCTTCCTGCTACCTGCTTTCTAAACTGTACTGATATGCAGAAGTTCAAATACAACGTAAACCAACACTTAATCTTTTATAGGCATGGTCCCAATTAGTAGCCCCTTACATCCAAGTGGCGATATGCCTTGCTTGAAGTGAAGATCAGTAAAAGAAAAAGAAAACTATAAGAAAGTATAATTTAATAGAAGTAATAGTATAAGTTTGGCTTCAGGCAGACAGATATCAAATCTCCCTTTGTAATAGATCCGTATTTTCTTATTAAATGTCTATTTTAAAATCTGAGTTTTCTTTCTTTCTCATCTGATGCAACTCCAAATTTAATCTTTCTACAAAGCTAGCAGACAATGCTTATTCAGAAAAGACAAGCACGATAATGTAATCTTCACTGAACATGACAAGATGATAAGCCATCTTGTCATTTTCAGTTACTAACAAACGTTGAGCTCATCCTCTTAGATTTTCTCAGCCTCTTTTACATACCCTCATAGGATTATTGTATGTCTGAGATGCTCGTTCACTGAAATTAAACTGATTGGTCAGTTTTCCTTCACCAGCTGATGGAGATATGTCTTCGGACGCTTGTTCCGACTGGATCTGGAAGAACAATGAAATAAATCAATAACTGCAGTTGGAAGAAAGAAAACATTTGAAAAAAAGATGATGATGGGTTTATATTATGCTATTATTATTTTTTTTTATTTTTTTTTATTTTATTTTTATTTTTTATTTTTTATTTGTTGTACTTAGTTGTTTATGTTTTGTTAAAAGGGCAATAATGGCATACTTTTGTTATTAACAAATTGTTAAAATTCAAAAGGATAGCAGACTTCATAGATATCAGGTCTCTGGTAAAATTGCAGTATAGTTGATAGCCGAGAAATAAAACAAACACTCACACATATTTAGTATGAAAACTAGTTGTAAGATTTCTTCTGAGTATCTCTGAATTTATCCTTAAGTTGATATAAAAAACACAAAAAAAGGTGATCAATTATTTCACAGGATGAAAATATAGCTAAAAAAAAAAAAAAAAAAAGAATTATCCTACCATTAACTAAATCTTGGGATGGATTTAGGGTTACTGGTAGGGTAAGTCATTACTATTTTACTAGTTTTATTAAGGAATGAAGCCTCATCAAAACAGAGTGACAGGCAGGCATTTTATTTCCTGATCGAAAAAGAAAGCTTTGTATGAAATATAATTAAAAACATATCCAAATTTTTGTCGTGAATATCTGACCAGGAAGAACCGACATTGGAATGAAAAATCCAGTCTTTAACAATATTTTTATACACTCACATCTAAATACTGCTACATTATCATTTATTTAAATCTATATCTTATATTAAATTTATAACTTACTTAAATCTACATCTTATTTTAATCTATATCTCATATTAAATATCTAACTTTTTATAATCTATGACTTATTTTAATCGGTATCTTATGTTAAATCTAAATCTTATTTTAAATCTATATCTTATTTATATGTTATTTCAAATCTATATACTATTTAAATCTATATCTTATATTAAATCTATAATCTTATTTATATCTATATTTTATAGTAAATTCATATCTTGTTTAAATCTATATCTTATATTAACTCTGTATGCCATTTAAATCTATATCTTATTTAAATATATATGTTATATTAAATCTATATTATATTTTAAATTTATATCTTATTTTAAATTTATTTAAATTTATATCTTATTAAGATTTATATATTATTTATATCTATATCTTATATTAAATCTATATCGTATTTAAATTTATCTGTTATTTAAATTTATATCTTATATTAAATCTATATCTTATTTAAATTCATATGTTATTTAAATCTATATCATATTTTAAATCTATATTTTATATTAATGTTATGGGATTAAATGGTAATAAACAAAAGGAGCACAGGATTTTTAGGAAACGAACATAGATTACAGGCAAAATGAGTTGAGCAATACCATTCCTCAACGGTGGGGCGTTTACGCATGACCTGCTTAGTCGCATGCAAACTGACTGCCGGGCACCAGTACTCGATACCGGAAGTGACGTCATCAGAGGAAGTGACGTCATGAGATCGTCCATTAATCCCATGGAGGGGCGTCTCCCAAGATTTTTGTTCGTAAAAGTTGTCAGTACCTCTTCCTTTTCGGGTTTACCATTAATGGCTCGGTAACCTTTCTCTTACGGAACAACCGCCATAGTTCAGGTGTTGGTTGCGGAGGTTCAAGATCAAAAGTTTCAAAGACAGTGTTTATCGGCTCATCTTCCAATGGTGGACTGTCGCTGGTTTCAACTGATCGACATCTTCTTAGTTGGTTCTGGTGACGTTTATGGGTATATGTTAGTCCTTGGTTGATATATACCATGTCACCAACTCTCTTAGTAATTGTGCCTACCTCCCAGAATCGTGCGTTGTTTTTATAACTTTTGAAAAACACTCTTTCACATGGTATGAAACGTTTACTGGGTACATAAGTGGTTACTAGTGGCCTTGACTGTTTGGGTAAGAACTTGTCAAAAATGGATCTCACTTTCAACGCAAACATCGTTTCTGCAGGTGAGACTGCCATTGGTGTGTTTGATTGTTGAATGTTTTCATACACTTTTCATACACTTTTTGTACAATTTAATAGAATTTTTGTCTCTGGTCTTATAATTTTGATCATGTGTAAAAAGCCTAATTTAATAAAAATGTAAATTTTAAAAATAAATCTTTAGAATGTAGCTTTTCGTTTCCATAGCCTTTTACATTGTAGCATTGGTCGGAAGAGTTTAAAATCTATCCTTAAAAACGTTCTTTTTAAAAGATTTTTAAGTGGTCTAAAATTTTTTATCAGCAGTATATATATATATCTTATTTCAAATCTTTATTTTATTTTAAAACTTATAATCTTTTTTAATTTTATATCTTATTTTAAATCTGTAGGTTTTTAAATCTATATGGTGTATTAAATTTATATCTTCTTTAAAATCTATATCTTATTTTAAATCTATATCTTATTTTAAATTTATATCTTTTTTAAAACTATATCTTATTTTAAATCTATATCTTATTTAAATTTATACCTTATTTTAAATATATATCTTATTTCAAATCTATATCTTATATTAATATCTTATTTAAATCTATATTTTATTTTAAATCTATATCTTATTTTAAATTTATACCTTATTTTTAATATATATCTTACTTCAAATCTATATCTTATATTTATATCTTATTTAAATCTATATTTTATTTTAAATCTATATCTTATTTAAATTTATACCTTATTTTAAATATATATCCTATTTCAAATCTATATCTTATATTTATATCTTATTTAAATCTATATTTCATTTTAAATCTATATCTTATTTAAATTTATACCTTATTTTAAATATATATCTTATTTCAAATCTATATCTTATATTTATATCTTATTTAAATCTATATTTTATTTTAAATCTATATCTTATTTAAATTTATACCTTATTTTAAATATATATCTTATTTCAAATCTATATCTTATATTTATATCTTATTTAAATCTATATTTTATTTTAAATCTATATCTTATTTAAATTTATACCTTATTTTAAATATATATCTTATTTCAAATCTATATCTTATATTTATATCTTATTTAAATCTATATTTCATTTTAAATCTATATCTTATTTTAAATTTATACCTTATTTTAAATATATATCTTATTTCAAATCTATATCTTATATTTATAGCTTATTTAAATCTATATTTCATTTTAAATCTATATCTTATTTTAAATTTATACCTTATTTTAAATATATATCTTATTTCAAATCTATATCTTATATTTATATCTTATTTAAATCTATATTTTATTTTAAATCTATATCTTATTTAAATTTATACCTTATTTTAAATATATATCTTATTTCAAATCTATATCTTATATTTATATCTTATTTAAATCTATATTTTATTTTAAATCTATATCTTATTTAAATTTATACCTTATTTTAAATATATATCTTATTTCAAATCTATATCTTATATTTATATCTTATTTAAATCTATATTTTATTTTAAATCTATATCTTATTTAAATTTATACCTTATTTTAAATATATATCTTATTTCAAATCTATATCTTATATTTATATCTTATTTAAATCTATATTTCATTTTAAATCTATATCTTATTTTAAATTTATACCTTATTTTAAATATATATCTTATTTCAAATCTATATCTTATATTTATAGCTTATTTAAATCTATATTTTATTTTAAATCTATATCTTATTTAAATTTATACCTTATTTTAAATATATATCTTATTTCAAATCTATATCTTATATTTATATCTTATTTAAATCTATATTTTATTTTAAATCTATATCTCATTTTAAATTTATACCTTATTTTACATATATATCTTATTTCAAATCTCTATCTTATATTTATATCTTATTTAAATCTATATTTTATTTTAAATCTATATTTTATTTAAATTTATACCTTATTTTAAATATATATCTTATTTCAAATCTATATCTTATATTTATATCTTATTTAAATCTATATTTTATTTTAAATCTATACTTCTATTCTACACCTGTATCCCCATTGCAACTGCTAGTTTTGCATGATTAGACTAGGATAGTGTTCTGGTGAGATGGAGAATAATTATAGATTATTTAGGCCGTTTTAACTATAAAAGCCTAATGATAAATGCTGGTAGTATATTGTTCTTGTACAAATGATTATTACATGCAAGATGATAAAGTTGAGTAGAACCAAATAATTTCTTAATTGTCCCAAAGCAGTCGTAATTACTGACTTCCATTACAAATAGTTTCAATTGCCACTTATAGTTACAACTAGAAACAAGAAGCCATTGATCTAAAGTTCATTTAGGATAATTATGATTAGTGAATAATGAATAGGTTTTGTTCTCTCTTTTTCTTTCTCTCTACACATGAAGAAATCAAGAACAATTCTCTGAGGAATTGTTGTAGACTATGGCATAATATATTCAACCTACTTAAATACGAACAGATGACAAAACAAATATTTTGCATACTGTTCCAATATTGGTATTTAGAACGACTACTTTGCGTTTTTTTTCCCTTTACCAATCGAGAATACATTGTTTCATCTTTCTGCCAAATATGGCCCGTCTTACTAATGAGCAGACACACTTCCTTTGTCAGAATGATTGATAGTTTTTGGATTGGTTCTAAGACGTTTTCCTTCTCAGGCATTATCTTCTACTTTGGGAGAAAATGTTATAGCCAATTTCCAGAAATGCTTATACTGAGGTATGAAACCGCGCCGGTACGTCGCGTCACCCAGTAGGCCCTTCTTCAGTGCGTTGGTGGAATCGTCTTTGCTGCAATGTCCACAAGGCCGGATCTTCTGTGATCGTCTAGAAATTTCATCTTTGGAGATACCGGGTGCTCGTTGACGGAAGCAGTTTCACAAGTAAAAAAAAAAATAATAACGAAAACATCAGCACATCAGCAAATCGAAAATTTTGAATAACAAAGACTCCGGAGATTAGGTTATATGGAATGTATTAAAAGAAAACCATAAAAGAAATATATACAAACACATGTACAGTTTGGAGTATGAATTTGTAAGCAAGCATTTAAACTTCTAAGTGGGGCTTCACAAGTCCATTAATTTAACCCTTTTTAGTTATCGGGCAATAGGCGAGGGGGGCTTCCCCTTGCTGGAATTCACAGGTCTATTAATTTAACCCTTTTTAGTTAACGGGCAATAGGCGAGGGAGGAGAGAGAGAGGAGAGGTGAGGTGGCCTGACTCTCGGACTCGCTCTGTTTTGCTCCTCTTCTCTTGGTCTCCTCTTCTGTTCTGTTTTGCTCTGACTCTCTCGGTCTTTATATAGTAGAGCACTGGGCGGGGCAACAATTCCCCATTCCTTCCCGACCAATCAGAATGCTCGATAACCAAATCGTCTGATTCTCTCTCATTGGATAATTTGACTGGTGACAGAAATTGGCCACCTCCCACAATCCAAGAATAATTCTAACTCCTCCCCGATCAATCAAAAACGCCCGATGGAAAATAACCAGTTTTCTCTCATTGGATAATTTCCAAACTGCGTAATACGCGATAACCGCATAAGTAAAAAAACTGCGTCCAAAAAAAAAAAAAATGCTTCATGAATTCTGCCCTTAGATGTGACACTTGTCATTATCAAATAAAATGAACAATTTATTATTCTGTTAACATCTCGACAAAATATGTTATTGAAAATTGTCGGGTGGCAAAAATCTCTTGATCTAAATTTCAAAACTGCGATTCGGTTTGAGAATGAAAACATTAGGAATGTTATTTTGGGTTCAAATGGTTTTATCAGAGTCATACCAAATCATTTAATATTTGATTCGAAAAACATTCTTTGAAGCCGACAAATGCATGTGTGAAATTTTAATTCCAAAGAAATTATTTATCTTTGTTTTGATCTTGTCACAAATATATTTTGTGACACCAACAAATGTAGTTTTTAGTTCAAAGCGAAAACATAATCTATCTGTTGTTGTTCCAGCTGACAAATGAATTGTGTCCTTGAAACGGTCGGCTCACTCTTTGAACCTGACCAATGCGTCTATGCGACTTCAAAGCAGAGAAAAAATATCAACAATCGAATTATGCTTTGAAGAAAGAAAGGAAAAAAAATACTTTGGCAGAATTGAAATTCAGCAAGATCTTTCTTTTTTGATGTCGGCCGGGACAAAAATATTAACATATATCTTTTAGTTAACCGGTGTTGTCCGGAATAAGATCTTAACATCTATCTTTCAATTACCCGATATTGCCCGGAATAAAATATTAAGGTTAAATAAAAGCGTCACATCGACCCTAATGGTCTGACGCTGCCTCTCTTTGGTGTTACAGAGGAATGTTGACTGTTTTTGGCTATTTTTGTATCCAACCAAATTGGTCCTTCAAAGTGGTTAATTTTCTCACCTTTTAGCCTGGTGCCACATTTTGTCACAACAAGAAGAAATCAAATCATACCATTTCAATCATCATTATTATCATATTTGGTTTAACGTCTATTTTACATGTTGGCATGTGTTGAACGGCTTTAAGAAATTGACTTCTTAACTGTCATCAAAGCTTCAACCTCTGTCCCATCAACGAAATGTTGCATCCCTCTGCCTGTTCTACAAGTATTTTAATGGTGAATGGTCCAACGAACTAGAAGCCCTTGTACCTCTTTGACATAAATATCCCCAACAAAGCTGACAAGCAACAAAATCCCACCCCTTCACAGTAGAGATATACGAAAGTCTTCTTTTCTAATAGTTTCTTCCTGAGAACTGCTAGACTTTGGAACTCACTTCTGGGTTCCTGCTTACCCAACTGTACTGACATGCAGAAGTTCAAGTGTAATGTGAACAGACATCTCGCTGCTAAACTCCCTACATAGTACCCCTGCAACTTATGTCCCCGATAGTAGTCCTCTATATCAAAGTGGCACCGTGCCTTGTTTGGGGTGAAAATGGAATAAATAAAAAAAACTTTAAAAAAAAACAAAAAAACTAACCTATATATGGCCAGGTCTTTATTTATCCTTCTTCCTCTCAAGTATATCCTTATCACTTCTTCCATAGTAAACTGAGTCTGCTAACTCAATTGTTCTACATCTCTAATCTAAGAACTTTCATATATTTTTTCAATGTGGCCATACCATCAAAGTTTCCTGTTCTGTACACATAATCTACCTGTGAGGTCATCAGATGTGTCTGTTTTTAATGCTCATATTACACATCGATTGTATCATTCTCATATCATTTCTCTCCTGCCCTCAATCCTGATCTTGAGAATATTTTCCCTTAATCCATAAAATTATAGATAGACTTATATATGAAAAAAATAATTGAATTCTTTACCAAAATCGCATAGAATTTCTCCCTTACATTAATTCATCGGAATTAGAGGAATGAGAGGAGGAGAAATCCTTTGCTATTTCATAAAAAACAAATTTGGAAAAAAGAACTCTGTACATTCGCATTTGTAACCAGTTGAGACTAGAGTCCCGATAATGCTGGATTTTGAAAGAAATCATAACTGAAACATATATGCACATATGTATCCAATAATGTTTGTATAACTAAAAAAATATATATGATAATACAGCTGTTCTTGTTGTTAAGCACTATTTTATAAACACCGGATTTTCATAAAGTGCTCAATTACTTGTGTAAGATCAGTATTTATATGTTATGCTATACAAAAAAAAAGTGATTAATCACTTTTTTTTTAAACGGCGAAAGAAAGAAAGACCTACCTCGGTTTTGTCCCGGGCATATTCCCCCTCCAAACTTTCAGTGCATTCTGTGATTGCCTTATCATCATCCTCAATTATTACATCGTTGACAACTGTTGAAGGAAGATCACAAGGTTTTCACGAATGTTAACATGAATAAATCAATCTACTCATGGAGAAAAGGAATACATTTTTATAAAGATCGTATATAATATTCTATACATGAATAAATAAAAGAAAATGTTACCCAACATTTGGTCTTTTGATGAAAACAAGAACACTGTAAGAGCATAGATTACCCCCTCCCCCAAATCAATTTCACACATGACCACACATTATCTGATGAGTAAATTTTCAAATCTTTCCATAATAATCTATAATATAAATCTCACCTGTCTGTTTAAATGTATGTATGTATGTATATATACATGTATGTATGTATGGATGTATGTATATATACATATATGTATGTATGGATGTATGTATATCTGCGTAAAACTTTCGACACAGGCGACGGATTTTCACAAGATCAGTATCGTTGTGAAGCTTGACCCTTGAAAAATTGGCGAAAAACATTAATTCCTTCACCCTCAATTGGGCATTTTCTACAAGCAGGGGTCGCTTTTTTCGAAAGTCATCCCCTCTCTTCGATTGACTAGCCTTAACTTAAACCTTTGCCACTTCCAGTTTGGCGATAGCCGCAACAGCAAAGACGTCAGGGTTTTTTTTCACATTTTTTTCCTCCTTCACTGTACTGGTTCGAGCCTGCCTGCCTACTACTACTTTTTTTTTTTTTGCTCAACACACACCTCCAAACACCCGGGTAACGCTGGCCACCCAGGCTAGTCTTTTATAAGTATGACGCGCAAGTTTTTTGCAAAGCATGTCCATACAGATATTTCCAACTTCAAACAATGAGTTGATTTTAGGAGTCATGCTGAGTGGACGATCTGTGGCTGATTCTCCAACTCATCGACCCAACATGAAACTTGCTATGAAGTGCAGCATATATTTTGTCAAGTTTACTGTCTGTCTTGAACCTCTTAAATCTTTTTCCTCTTCAATTAAGATAAAAGGTATTTTTATTACTTAACAATATTGTCGACTTTTTAAAGCTGACTGTCATTGGTTCTTGGGGGAGTCTCACAGATTACAGCTCAAACTGGAAAGGAACCTTGAGCCAATACCCGAAAGCAGGAGAGAAGAAACTAATGGACGTTGCTGCTAAAAAGCATACATGCAGATAGGAGAGCACCAATGCCAAGAGTGCAGGAACCACATCTTTTGTGATCTTTGTGACAGAGACTGCTACTTTCTCACTGATTTCTTCAGCCATAAGTGACGTTGCTTCAGACAAGCAGACAGACATAACAACTAGGCTAAGGATGCATCACCCATCGTGGACCCTGACCAATGAAGATCTACTACTACTACTACTACTACTACTACTACTACTACTGTCTCCATGTATATTCGAGCGTGGTCCACCCTAGCAATCATTCTCAATCCTCTCCTAAGGTTCTTCATCTCTTAACTAAAAATCATTTCATCCCATTGACCCTTATTCTTGAATGGATTTTGGTGAAACATTATTAAAAGAAAAAAAAATTAAAGTAAAGTGACTATTTACGACATATTCTTCATTATGCAAAATTTATTGTTCACATGGCTTTCATATTTTCCTGCTGATAAAACATTTAAAATGTGGATATTCTCCACTGAGTTCATTCATTTATCAGCAAATTAGAATAATTATCATGTTGTTAAGATTGATTATGAGTGTCGCCACTCCTACTGTTTGGAAAGCTTATTATAAGAGACGGGAAAATATATGCATCCAGAGCATGCATATGTTTGTTAGTATGAAATACTTTTTTATGTTCACAAAACTAGCCTCGCTAGTAACTGTCTTGTGCTCTAGCAACTGGGCTAGCTTGAAGATATACATGCGACTGAGGACCGCTTGGGAATTTCATACTCCTATGAAATTTTTTCCTTCAGTTTCTCCAGCTATGGATTAAATAGTATTACTGGTGATATTTTTTTTTGTTTATAATGGATTATTCGGGTTTGTATTACTGTACACATAGATTCGAAAAAGTTGTCAAAAAAACAAATATATAACAAATAAATGTTATCAAAGGCAAGATAAGTTACTTTTCTGCCAAACTGGATATATTTTTTGTGTTTTTATTCAATGTAACATGTTTACTCAGCTCGAAAAACGTACAGTGTTTACCGATGTATTCGAAAATTCAAGATGGCGTCTCACACCCTCTTTAACACCATAAGTTTGGAAAAAGGTGTTATAAATAAAAAACTATACAAAATACTATTAAAAACCCGCCGAATATATGTCAACCTATGTCACGATAATATATATTGAGCGAGTTTTTAACAGTATTTTATCCGGTTTTTTATTTATAACATCTTTTCCCAAACTTACCGTGTTAAAGAGAGAATCAGACGCCATCTTGAATGTTCCAATACATCGGTAAACACTGTATGGTTTTCGAGCTGAATAAACATGTTACATTGAATAAAAACACGAAAAATATATCCAGTTTGGTAGAAAAGTAACTTATCTTGCCTTTGATAACATTTATTTGTTATATATTTGTTTTTTGACAACTATGTGTACAGTAATACAAACCCGATTATTCTAATTTCATAGTTAGTTTCATTACCTTTGACTATTAATAAACAGAGAGAAAGAGAGAGAGAGAGAGAGAGAGAGAGGGAGAAAGAAAGAAAGAAGGAGAGAGAGAAAAGGAAAGAGAGACGGAGAGAAAAAAGTAATGTCTCCTATTTTTATTATGCCTGAATGGACCAGAGGAGGGGTGCAAATTACATTGTTATGATAATTGAACATGCATTCATAACCTAAAAGTTTCATTTCTTTGTTGCAGATATTGAGGGTGTGAAACTCTAAGAAAGCAACTTCTGTTATGGATGTGCATCAGAAGCAAAGATACGTTATTGAATTCCTGACAAAAGTGCATTCAGAATGATGGTGACCATGTAGAAAAATAAGTATTTGTAGTTTTTCAACTTTTTTAGGAGGCTTTACTTTTGGAACAACCCTCATACATTCATATGTATGTGTGCGTGTGTGTATAAAACAAATAAAAAAAAAAAATTAGAGAAATAAATCAAACCGAACCGTCTTGAATTTGAACTCTCGCCATTTGCCGTCGAGCTTCTTCTGAATCCTTGTGAATGATGTTGCCATCGAGGGAGAAATGAACAGCCAATTGATCCACACTGGAAATGGGTTTATATTGTTTTTCCTATAAAAAAAAATTCCATCTTTAAAAACAATGCAATCTTAATAGAATATCATTTTTTATGTCATTAATTGTTATTAGTAAAAAGAATTTGTCCGACGTGTGTGTACAAAAACTCCCTTCCTACCCACGATTTCTTTTCTTTTTTTTAATATTTCCAAATAATACTATCGATGAAATATCAAATTTTTGATATTACAAAATAAATCCAGTTTTTAACAGTGAGTGTTTAGTTTCTAAGTTTAGCATAAAATGTTTTCCCTCTTTGGTCTTTCGACTAATTATTTTACATAACAAACTGAACTCCAGTCAAAAAATTGAACAATAAGTTTCAAAATCTTCTTTTCTTTAATATGACGATTTAGAATTAAACGAATAATGTAATGTGAATAGTTTTATTAAACCATATAAAGTTAGAGGATGGTGAAAAAGAGTTTGGCCGTATTAATACCAGAAGAATAATAGAAAATTGAACAGTTAATTTTTAAAAAATAATCTAAATATTTCTAACTTAATTCGAAAAATAAAAATTCAGTGAATGGTACAGGATGATGTTATACATGTCTGCCAACATTTATTTTATTTTAAAAGCTTGTTTTATATATTTGAGTAAAAGTGAAGCTGAGATTTATTTGCTAGTGAAATATTAAGTAGACAAAGGCAGTCAAGCACTGTTACAACCATTGCTGAATCAAATTGAATACAATTGGACCAACTATGACAAAAGGAGCTGTTGGGGTGCTGGGTGTAATACTAAATATGATAATTAAACAAGGACGTAACTCAGTTGTGAGACTGCATACTTCTGCCTGACAACATAAAGATGGGCCAAAGTCTCATTTGGGACTTAGGTCTTCATATGATATGAAGTATTCCATGAAAAAAGTTGAAAGCTCAAAAAACATTTATTTGTACTGTTAGCAAAGACTATCAGATCAATGCATCAAACTGTGAAAAATCGGAAGTTGGAATTTGAAAATCATATAAGATGAGCCAAGTCTCCATGATGAACAGAACTGAAGTGATTTTCGTGACCTAGATATCCGAAATTAAATCAGACCATGACGATATTTTTACCAACTTTAGTAGCAATTGGTCAAGTATTGTGAATGCTAGGTTGTGCATAAACAAACAAACAAACAAACAAACGTTGTAACAAACTTGACCGTAAACATAACCTCTGTCTTGACAGATGCAATAAAATCCCAACAACTCTTTACAGCAGCTATAATAAAAGCTGTCGTTTGGCTAGCAGCCTATCATTTTAAGATAGTTTGATAATTTTTAAAACTGTTTAACCTCTTCACATGGAGTTGGATGCAAATGCCATAATAAATATAGATACAAACTTTGCAATTCACAAACCTCTTTACACTCATTCTATGACAAACACATACAGGTAGACAGATACATAAAAGACAAAGCCATTAAGCAAGACATTTTAATATAGAACAAACCTGAAAGAACTGTGCTCATTATTGATATCATCGTTCCAAATGACTATGGCCTTAATAGAACTGAACGTGAAAAATAAAATATCAGGACCTAAAAGTGATTTAAAAACGACATGGTCTCTGAAAGAAATATAATACACATTAAACTGATTGTGATAAGAGAAATTTGTCTAATAAAAAAATCTTTAAAAATATTTGGAAACAATCCCTGGAAGATCAAGCTGTAAAGAAATACAGTTGGCAACCATAAAGGCAACGACGTCTATTTTTAAAAGAGCTCTCGGATATAAATTTAAATCGTAATGAAATCAAGTGCTAGCTCCAGGAGGAGTTAGGTCCCTTGATCTTTTAAAACTAATTGAAGTGAAATAATAATAATAAATATGTGTGTGTGTGTGTATGTGTGTGTGTGTGTGTGTGTGTGTGTGTGTGAACAGGTTCCCGTAAATAGCAATTTGTTTACAATGAAGGGTTTACAGTAGAAAATGTGTTTCAGCATCAAATGACCCTAAAAAAGGCTAATATGCCATAAAACAAATAAATCAAATCAAAGGTATTTTTAAGGGAAAATATTCAATAACATTTCAATTGTATAATTTTATTTGAAGTTAAAAAATTATTTTTCGCAGAATTTCTTATTAAAAAAAGTAAGTAAAGTGGTCAGCTATAGCCGAAGACAACTCCAAATCTGCCATTCCATTAGCTACTACACCTAAGAGTGCTACTCCATTCCCAGGAGTACTCCATTTACCTTATGTTTATGATGCTGAGTGTTTAGTAAGGAAGCATCAAATAGCATTTTTTGAGTCTTTGATATGACTCAATCAGGGATTGAACCCCGGTCTTTTAGCTCATTATTAAAGATTATTGCTGTTATGCCGAATGGGCCGTTAATCTATTAAAATCCATTAAAAGTAATAAATCATACATTTATTTCTTTCAGTCAATTAACTTGTTCTAATTACAATCAATTCACTTGTTACAATTACAATCAATTAACTTGTTTCAATGTTTATACAAGCTTAAACAGTATTGCATATTTACTTTTCAGTAGAGTCCAATCTACAATGTAAGTATGATAATATATATATATATATATATATATATATATATATATATGAAATAAAATGGAGGTTGAAGGACCTAAATACTCAACGTTTCGCCCGATTTATGCAGGCTTCTTCAAGAGGATGGTCATTTTATTTCATATCGTCGGATTTAATCCAGCTTAACAATCACACATATATATATACATATATATATATATATATATATATATATATATATATATATATATATATATATATACAACTATACTGTCGCAATTTTCTTACAAATAAATCAACTTTGACCCGTTGACAAATATAAGAGCATTTTACAACGGCGATTTACCCACGTTCTTCCTTTTTTTTTTTTTTTAAATTTTTCTCCATTTTTTAATACACCTTTCTTAAAAACATTCATACATTTTCTTCTACACTACCAACATAAATAACCCCAAAAATGAATTTTTTTTTACAAATAAATAATCAACACAATAAAACGAATTGTTTTACTGTGTATGTTTTCAGCGTCCCAATTGTTTTTTTTGTGTGTTTAAATTATCCAAATAAACAATTGTTAATACTTTCTGCTTTTTTTTTTTTTTTTTTTTACATCGTTCATTTCCACATTGTCTTAATTAGTTTTATTAACCTTATTATTAACATAAATTAAATATTTGACCCAATGGGTCATGAATTTTTGCTTAAAATAAATGAAAAAAGTTATAGTTTATTTTCATTTTCTATTTAAAAAGCCATTCTTAACATGGGGAGAGTGTTTTTAATTATTCTGTACTTTCAACTAACAATTTCATTTAAAAAAGATATATCAAAATTTGAATTTAACTTGAAGTATTACGGTATCTGTTCAGTGCACATTTACCTATAAGTATGGCCAACCACTTAAAATTCAATGGCTGTAATTTTTTTTTCAAAAATAAACAATTATAAACAGGACAGAAGGACTAAATCTATTTATATTCTTTTTTCACTTTAATATACTTTAATGGAAATGTTTCTGCTATGTCACAAAAACTATTTTCTTTACGCCAGAAGTGTCATGCTCATACATTAATTCCATAGCTAATCTAACATACTGACCCAACGGGTCACGGGTAGTCTAGTAGAATGATAAAAATCTTTTGATTTGAAATTTAACCATTTGACGTCATAAATTTTTAAATTTATTGAATGACTAAAATTTATATATATATATATATACAGAGAGAGAGAGAGAGAGAGAGAGAGGGGGGGGGAGAGAGGGAGAGAGAGACACACACACACAGACACACACACAGACACACACACACACACAAACACACACACAATTGACACAAATAAATTTATAACATTATTTATTTCAGTTCATGGATTTTAAGATTAACAACGATTGGGCGATTGATCGTTTCTAAGACGCTAAATTAAAATAATTACTTGTAAACTCCAATATGTCTCTTCTTTAGTGTTTTTTACAAAAGATTGCAAGTAAAAAGAAAACCACATCAACATAATTGAAAATGTTTTTTTTATTTTTTTATTATTATTATTATTATTATTATTATTATTATTATTATTATTATTATTATTACTACTACTACTACTACTACTACTACAACAACAACAACAACAATAACAATAATAATAATAATAATAATAATAATAATAATAATAATAATAATAGATTAAAACTCCGAATTACAATAAAAGAAAATGAATAACGAAGACAAATGAATTACAGATAACTGTAAGTCAGTGATTTCTTTATTAAATATTTCCAGTATTTGGAAATTTTTACAAAGAATGGTTTGATACATTATTAACTTTTCATGACCTAATGGGAAAAGAAAATATATTGCATAGTTAGCAACCTAAAAAGGTACCAAAATTACTTGCTTTTGTTAGCAGTTAGTTCACTTTGAAAATGAACAGAATCAAACTATCCCACAAAAATATCATGTGATAATGATACAAAATAAAGAACGACAATTCTTACTAAGAAAGTAGAAGTGAAATAATAATGCAAATATTATTAATAAGAAAAGGTATTTTTTTTAGAAATCTTTTGAAACATTTCAGTAACAATATTAGAATATCTTTCAGCATTATAAAAAATATGAAAGCAATAAATTTGCTTTGAGTATTTTACCTTAAAGTTGAATCGGACAATGTTTTGGGGAGCATGTGGGTTGTTAGCAGTTAGAATGCGTGTAAACTCTTCTTTCAGTTCCTGTAAAATGAAAAGAAAAAAATAAATTAATAGTCCTCAACCTTAAAAAGAAAGATAATCATCATTACTGCATACTCCATTTACTTAGTTAATTTCACTCCAATAAAACAAATTCAATAAAAAAATGTCCCATCAGTACAGGCCAATAAGTCTCCTGTGCGTCATGAGTAAGTTGCTAGAATCTGTGTTAAATACAGAAGTAATCAGCCATCTCAACAAAAATAACCTTCTTAGTGACACTCAATATGGTTTCCGTTCTGCTAGATCTACAGCAGATGTGCTTACAGTTATATCGCATAGGATTAGCAAATCTCTCGACGGTGGCAATCTTTCTAGGGCAATTGCTCTTGACATATCTAAAGCCTTTGATAGGGTATGGCATAAAGGTTTACTTCATAAGATCGCTAGTTATGGTATAGCTGGAAATGTCTTCTCAATTATTAAATCATTTCTTTCTGATAGGTTCATAAGAGTAGTAGTTGAGGGGCAAAAATCAGAAGCTCACAGTATTAATGCCGGTGTCCCTCAGGGGTCCATCCTGGGCCCAACTCTTTTCCTAATCTACATTAATGATCTTCCAAATCACATCCTTACATCATTTGTAGACATTTATGCTGATGACACTATGGTTGCACATCTAAGACAGTAAACGACCAAGTTCTCTCCAATTCTCTCTCCTCTGATCTTGAGCACGTAGTACAATGGGGAAAGGAGTGGCTGGTTACTTTTAATGCATCTAAAACCAAGCTTCTCTCTTTACATCATCAACATTCTAATCAACATTTGGCATCAATTGAAATGAATGGCTCTCGTCTTCAGGAGGCCTCAAGTTTTGACAAGCTTCTGGGCTTGACCATTACTCCTGATCTTAAATGGAACACGTACATCAAATCTGTTGCCAAGGCCGCTGGAAAAATGGTGGGATCTTTCTATCGATCCGGTAAATATCTCACTGCTGATGCTATTCTCTATCTATATAAGAGCCAGGTACGTCCAAAGATGGAATACTGTTGCCACATCTGGACAGGAGCTGCTAGAAAGGACTTGTCCTGCCTTGATAGAGTTCAAAATAGACTTCGTAGCCTCGTAGGAGATGTCCTTTTCTCTTTGCTGCAACCTCTATCTCACAGAAGAGATGTTGCGAGTTTGTCTCTGATGTATCGTTATTTTCATGGAAAGTGTTCGACTGAGCTTCAATCTATGGTCCCCCCTCGCCAAACTTTCACAAGAAACACTCGTCTAGCTGTAAGCACTATCAATAATTTCCCCCACTCTTTATCTGTGCCTAAACCTAAACGTAGATTCCATGAACAAAGCTTCTTTCTTAGAACTGCACGCCTGTGGAATTGTCTTCCGTTTTCCTGCTTTCCGGCTGACTACAATATGGTTGTGTTCAAGTCTAAAGTAAATAAGTTCTTGATGAGCCGTTCCATATAAGTTATCAAATTTACCAAATTTTCATTACTAATGATTACTATATTGTCCAATTTCTACTGTACACTCTTTAACCCTTATCCTTGAGTGGCCTCTGGGCCTTGATAATGTGGTGATGCCTATGTAAAAAAAAAAAAAAAAAAGAGACGTCTACCAAATCATACCTTTCATTTCACTAAAATCATAGTCCGTTTTTTGATATCTATTTTTCTTTTTAATCCAATTTCTTTTCATTTTATGCTAAAGCATGTTTCCCTTTCTTTTTGCTAATCATTTTCTCAGATATTTCCAATACATTTTCCTAACCATTTTTTCTCTAAACATTTATTTATAGACAATTTTTCTTTTCTTTGACGTTTTTTACACTAACGAATGATTTAATTTACAGTTTTTCTTTAAAAACATTTTTACATTTCTATGCATTTCACTTTTTACACCATCATCTGAGATTTCTCTTTTATTTTCCATTTCTTTTATTCTCCATTTCTTGCTACCATCAAAAGTGCCATTCTTATAACTTAAAAAAAATGATTTTTTTCTACTTATTTTTTTATTTCTTTTTTGACATCATCATCATCATCATCATCATCATCATCATCGTCATCGTCGTCGTCATCATCATCATCATCATCATCATCATCACCACCACCACCACCACCACCACCACCACCACCACCATCATCATCATCATCATCATCATCATCATCATCATCATCATCATCATCATCATCATCATCATCACCATCATCACTACCATCACGACCACCACCACCATTGCATACTCGTTAATTTGGTTATCATCATGCTGTTAACAGATTTTCAGCGATTTCAGTTCAAATACCTAACCTCGAGGATACTAATGTTTTTGGTCATATCGTTTCCAAAATTAAAGTCTGATATGATTTGGAGTCTTTTGTCACTTGGTCATTCTGATTGACTTTTAATAGGTTTTATGAAGGCCTGAAGTACTTGATGTGCAGTCTCATTAAATGACTAAATCATGACAGTTTTCTTTGTAATATAATAACACTGCATGGTTTTGCTCTTGTTCAACTATGTTCAAAACTGTTCTTAAAATAATTATCAATCATTTATTATATAGAGGGAAGTTGTCCATATGTGTCCACTTAAAAGTCAAAAACTATGCAAGACATCAACAAAAAGCTGATGCATTCTTTTTCAGTATTGCCTCAAACAGAATATGAACACATTTTTTTTTTGGGGGGGGGGGCGGGGGGGCGAGGTCAACAGGAACAAAATTATTCAGCGGGGGGGGGCATTTAGAACGAGTTTTTACTGTGAAATAGTACTTGTGATGGAGATAAAAACGGG
Organism: Euprymna scolopes; assembly: GCF_053919585.1. NCBI lineage: Eukaryota > Metazoa > Mollusca > Cephalopoda > Sepiida > Sepiolidae > Euprymna > Euprymna scolopes. The sequence goes on along the minus strand of NC_136491.1, from coordinate 70,130,294 downwards.
TTTAGAGAACAGGAAAGAGGAAGAGGAGAGAGATTACTCAATAGAAATCGAGTGAGAGAAGTTTTCAAAGAAAAGTTTTACAGACATTTTAATTTTAACTCTTTTATTTTATTGCTCTTATCCAGGGCTACACCAAGTAGCCATGCTAATCTTATATATAAAGTTAACTGAATCAAATGAAAGACTCGAAAATCCAATATATTAGAAATTCTGTTTCATCATAAATACCTCTTTGCTCTGATCTTGAGCACACAGTCGATGAAAAAATGGTGAAATCATTCTACCACTCCAGTAGATATCTCAATGCTGATGCAATTTTCTGCCTGTATAAGAGCCAAGTTTTATTACAATTTTTTTATTACATTTTCACCCCAAACAAGGCACATTGCCACTTTGGTGTAGGGGGTTACTACCAGGGGCAACAACTACTGGGGTACTATGCTGGGATTTGGGCAGCAAGATGTCGGTTCATGTTGCACTTGAACTTCTGCATGTCAGTACAGTTGGGGAAGCAGTGGCCTGGAATGGAATTCCAGATTTTAGCGGTTCTGGGGAAGAAACTACTGGAGTAGAAAGATCTTTTACATCTAGGGATCTCTACTGTGTGGGGGTGGGATTTAGCTGCCTGTTGGGTTTGTCGAGGGTGTCTACGTCGTGGGGGCACAAGTGCCTGCAGTTCGTCAGAGCATTCACCATTAAAATACTCGTAGGAAAGGCAGAGGGATGCAACATTACAAAGCTTAGATGCCAGTTCAGGGCCTATCAGAATTGCGACTCTCTTTTGAACCTTGTCTAGGAGCGAGAGACTAGTAGCAGATGCACCAGCCCAAATGTGACAGCAATACTCCATACATGGGCGAATGGTGGCCTTATAGAGGTACAGGAAAATTTCAGGTGTTAGTAGTTTTCTAGCATGGTAGAGAGAGTCTACCTTTTTTGCAGCGGCCTTGGCAACGCTTTCAATGTAATTGTTCGAACTCCTATTTCCTGTGAACGTTAGGCCAAGCAGTTTGAAAGATGTACTCTCAGATAAAGAGTCACTGGCCATTGCTATTGGTGGCAGAGAAGGTTTCTTGTAATTATTGAAGGAAACCAGTTTAGTCTTGGCAGCATTGAATGTGACCATCCATTTTTGTCCGCATTCCACTACAGATTGGAGGTCAACCTCTAGTGTTTTTGCCATTTCTTTAGATATATGTTCATTTGTTTTCCTGTCATGCGTGTTATAGTGTGGTGTCATCAGCATATATACCCATCTCAGAGGCAATTTTGTCGGAGAGGTCATTAATGAATATTAGGAACAATAGAGGTCCAAGGATAGACCCCTGAGGCACTCCCGCATTTATATCATATTGTTTAGATGTACGACCGTCGAGGACAACCTGGATTTTTCTCTTATCTAAGAAGGATTTAATTATGTTAAGTATTCTACAATTGATACTGTATGATCTAATTTTCCTGAGGAGACCGTCATGCCACACCCTGTCAAAAGCCTTAGATATATCTAGAGCTACCGCTCTGCCCTCCCCCGCTTTGTCCAGTGAATGGTATATGCATTCAGAGATTACAGTGAGGATGTCTGCTGTGGAACGGGCTTGTCTAAATCCATATTGTTTGTCAGTCAGAAGTTTAGCATCTGAAGTAGAGCATGGTTAATTAAGGTCTCAAATATTTTGGCGAAAAGTGGGAGGAGGCTAATGGGGCGATAATTAGATGGGTCAGTTCTTTCACCAGAATTCTTTAATACTGGTACCACAGAAGCAGTTTTCCAACAGTCCGGAAAGCAAGATTCATTAAGGCATTTGTTGTAGAGTTTGGAGAGAACTGGAGCTACTTCGGCTGAGCACTTTTTTAATAGCACAGCTGGGATGAGATCGGGTCCACATGCTTTTGAAGTGTCAAGGTTTTTTTATGATAGCATGCACCTGAGCAGGGGTAATTTTTAGATCATCTAGCGTGGCGTCTGTCTGCAAAGGAAAGTCAGGCAGGGGGTGGTTGGAAGGGTCCAGTGTGGAGTTTGAGGCAAACCAACTGGCAAGCATATTAGCCTTGTCGGTTGCTGAGCAAACAACCTCGTGATTGTTGGTTAGTGGGGGAATTGTTGATTTCCCATTATTTACTACATTGTTGTAGATTTTCCAGAAGTCACGCATTCCTAATTTTTGTACTTCTATGCGTTTTTTAGTGGTTTCAGTAAATTCTCTCTTAGCTGTCGCTATTTCTTTCTAAATGTTGCTTCCAAGGATGGAGTACTGTTGCGACATCTGGACAGGAGCTGCTAGAAACAACTTATCCTGCCTTGACAGAGTTCAAAATAGACTTCGTAGTTTAGTGGGAGATGCTATTTTCTCTTCCCTCCAATCTCTTTCCCATAGAAGAGATATTTAGAGCCTGTGCCTGCTTTATTGTTATTTTTATGGCAAGTGCTCGTCTGAGCTCCAATCTATGTTCCTCCTTTGCCAAACTTTCATGAAGAACACTTGTCTAGTCGAAACCATTATCAATAATTTCCCAACTCTTTATCTGTGCCTAAACCCAAGCTTCTTTCTTAGAACTGCACACCTATGGAACTCTCTTTTGTTTCCTTGCTTTCCAACTGACTACAATATAGTCGTCTTCAAGTCCCATGTGAACAAGTTCTTGATGAGCTGTCTCCTTAAGTAATCCAATTTACCAAATTTCCACTATTAACGATTATTACGATATTGTCCCATTGATTACTGTATACTCATTAACCCTTATCCTCGAGTGTCCTTCGGCCATGATAAATGGTGATTTCTTTGTAAAAAAAAAAAGAAAACATTTTACTATGTCTTTAAATAAAAAAATATGTATTACGAATTACTTTGCTTAAAAACATAATTAATCTGCTTGTACATTCCAATAAAACTCCAATGTTTATAAAATAGTGCTCAATAACAAGTGTATATATATATATATATATATATATATATATATATATATATATATGATTTTGGCTCAGACAGCATACGTTTATCTTCCGTTTAGAACCAAATATTTCTATTTTTCTATGACAAGTAATTGTGGATGAAAATCAATTGAACAAGTAAATTGATCGATTTTCTTTGTAGTAGAAATTCAAGATACTAACAATTGAGCTACTTTTTAAGTTAAAAGTAACATCGTTTTCTGTGATCTCTACAAGAGTCAGCATTGTATAACTTTGCGCTGAATTCACTCTGCAGCTGCAGTCTTAGCATACTTTACATGTCTCTAGACGATATTATTATTGGATTCTGAAATGCACTACGCCGGTAGAATGTGATTCTGAGACCAAAATAGAAAATGGGGTGACCTTAGCAGATGTTATGTGGACGGTAGACATTCTAATTAGAAAAGAAAGAAATACAGAGACTTAAATATTTACTAGTAGGAATACCTAGCGTTGCCCAGAAACGAATGCGATTGTATTGTTGTTATCAACTGCCAAATGTAAAATGTGGTAAAACTGATTTTACGGTCTTGATCCTGATCCCTTGATCTTTGGTTAATATTGTATTCAATGAGAGCATGCTCTCTCTCTCTCTCTCTCTCTCTCTCTCTCTCTCTCTCTCTCTCTCTCTCTCTCTCTCTCTCTCTCTCTCCAACCATGAGTTAAATATTTTAGTATTCTCCTTTGTTTATAACGGCCTATTTTTAAAGTCTATCCTTTCTGTATTACCTTTGATAGTTATTAAAGGTTAATAAATAGAGAGAGAGAGAGAGAGAGAGAGAGAGAGAGAGAGAGAGAGAGAGAGAGAGAGAGAGAGAGAGAGAGAGAGAGAGAGAGCGTACAGTATAAAATAAAAACGAGTGGAGGAATCAAACAAGATACAATAGGAAAGGAAAAGAATGATAAACAGAAACTTAATAAGAAATCAATCATTTTTGAGACAATTGCAACTGATGGCTAATTAGAAAAATTAAAATCGAATTGTTTTAAAACATAGCTTAATCCAAAAATTAAGTAATGTTTCGGCATATATTTTGTATGATTAAAATACATGGATAAAATGTCTTCGAGAAACAAGAGTTTTTGTGAAGCAATTGATATAAAAACAACAGACATATTTCTTCTGTTGGTTTACTTTATTTTTTTTAAAGAAAAAATCACTTACCGCTTCTGTTAACTGTAATTGGTCATCGGGTTTAACCAATGTTTTACTCTGGGAAAAACAAAATAAAGAATGAGTGGGTTTTTTTTAATAATAATAATAATAATAATAATAATAATAATAATAATATGGAAATTTGACTAGCAGGAATATGCTAAACAAGAAACACGAAGATCTGAACCAAAAAATAGCAGCAAAAGAAGGAAGATTAAAACGATATAGATATAAATCTGAACAATGCAAGCAAAACAGGACATTTGTAAACAATGAAAGCCAATTTTTGGAGGAAAAACAAAAACGGAACAGCCAAACCCAACAGAAACAAAACTCTATTGGAGTAAGATATGAGATGAACGACAAGACTACAACAGAAATTCTGAATGGCTGAAAGACATGAAAGAAGAGTTGCAACAAATCGAAGAAGGAACAGTGAATGAAATCAGCAAAGAGACTATAAAGAAACCCATAGGAAAAATGGCAAACTGGAGAGCACCAGGACACGATGGGATACATGCATAGTGGTTCAAAAAATGTACAACTCTACACGAAAGACTAGCTCAAAACATGAAAAGATGTATACAGGAAACAAACGTACCAGCTTGGATGACAAAGAAGGACATGGAGAAAGGAATCATCCCCAGCAACTATAGGCCTATCACGTACTTACCCACTATATGGAAAATACTAACAGCAGAACTGAGAGAACAAATCTACCACTCCCTGAATAATCGTGGACTTCTCCCCGAGGAACAAAAAGGATACCAGAAAGGAAAAAGAGGAACACATGATTTGCTATATATAGACCAAAAGATCCTAAAGGAGGTAAAAAGAAGAAGAAAGAACTTAACCATGGCATGGATCGACTACAAAAATGCGTATGACAGGATCCCTCAAGCATGGATAATAGAATGCTTAGAAATGTATAAAATACCAAGCAGGACCATCAACGTGATTGAAAATGTGATGAGAACATAGAGACTGGAATTGACAGCTGATGGACAACACATAACAGAAATTAACATACAAAGAGGTATCTTCCAAGGAGATTCATTATCATCATTACTGTTCATCATAGCCATGATGCCCCTGAACAGTATACTGAGAAAATGCTAAGCCCAATACAAGTTGTCTAACACGGAGGAAAAAATGAACCACCTGATGTACAAGGACGATCTGAAACTCTTCGTAAGAACCAAAAATAAACTAGACATTAATAAATACCACCAGGATCTTCAGCCAAGATATCCAAATGGAGTTTGGTAAGAAAAAGTGCACACTACTAGTTATAAGAAAAAGTGCACACTACTAGTTATAAGAAAGGGAAAACTAGAGATGACAGAACGCATAGAACTACCCAACCAAACGGAGATGAGGGCACTAGAGGAACAAGACGCCTATAAATACCTAGGAATACTGGAAGTAGACACCATCAAAACAACAGAAATGAAAGCGAGAATTGGAAAGGAATACCTCAGGACAAGAAGAAAAATTGTCAAAACCAAATTATATAGCAGAAACCTAATAAAGGGCATAAATACATGGGCAGTATCACTAGTAAGATACTCTGGACCGTTCATAGGGTGAACTAAAGAAGAACTGAGACAACTCGATCAGAAGACCAGAAAAACTCATGATCATGCATAATGCACTACATTCGATTATGTATGACTCTACTTAAAAAGGAAAGACGGCAAAAGGGGACTGGTGAATGACAGCAAAAAAGAACTAGAAAAATACTTAATACAAAACACTGAAAGAATAATGATAGCAGCGAGGAACATGGAAAAAAATCAATAAAACAGAAAACAGAGAGCCAAAGGAGAAGACAAGAAAAGAAAAGTGGGAAGAGAAACAACTACACAAAATATTCATAAGGATGACAAAAGATGAAAATAATGAAAACACGAGGACATGGATGAGAAAAGGACACATAAGCCGAGAAACTGACTCCCTAATAACTGCAACACAAGACAACTTGATAAGAACCAATCACATCAAAGCAAAGATTGAAAAACACCAAGAAAACAGCAAATGCAAGCTCAGCGGACAAAGAGACGAGATGATAAATAATATAATAAGTGAATGCAGCAAACTGGCCCAAAAGGAATACAAAAACAGACATGAATAAGCAGGAAGGGTAGTACACCGGGAATTATGCAAACAACTGCATCTCGAACACACAGACAAGTGGTACAAACATAAGCCGGCAACAGTACTTGAAAACGAGAATCACAAAGTCCTATGGGACATGGACATACAAACTGATAAACCAATCCAAACAAGAACACTGGATGAAAGAAAAATCCTGTCAAATCATAGACTTTGCTGTTCCAGCTGACCACAGGGTGAATACCAAAGAAAACGAGAAACAAAGCAAATACACAGAGCTAGTCAGGGATCTGAAAGGGATATGAAAGATGAAGAAAATCTAAATAATACCTATAGCAGTAGGAGCACTATGAACAATCCCGAAAAACTTTGAAAAAAGAATGGGAGAAATTGAAATCAAAGGAATGACTGGAAAAATACAATGAACAACAATTATGAAAACAGCTGAAATATTAAGAAAAATCCTTGAATGTGAAAACTAACAGACAGGAGCAACAAGTGCGGGTCAGACAAACTGCTGCAAAGGCAAAACATGAAACACTACATGGAACCAAGAACACTGAAACCACATATCTATAAGTTCTCTAACCCAACCCTACCCTCAATGCCATATCAATGAACCCCCCCCCTCTCCAAAAAAAAAGAGTGAGACCAAATAACTAAGTAGAATCAAGGAGGAAGGAAAAACCGATGAACAGACCAGATCCCAGCCGAATAAGTGCGAAGAGAACTGGGATCTTGGGGAGGCTTATTGCCACTCAAATCCCAGCAAAGACCAATAGCTGCTGCCAAGGAGAAATTAAGTGCAAGCATCTGTTGAGATAATGCAAATTTATTTGCAAATGTTATCGAAAGAGATGGAGAGTACTGGAAACCTGGGGAGACTTGCTGTCACTCAGCTTCCAGGGAACACCACAAGCTGTTTTCAGGGAAAGATCTCTGAAGACATGTGTGAAAGCTCCTTGTGAGCCAATAATAATAATAATAATAGTTTTTTGCTTTTTTGTCATCAGCTTGATCCCATTGATATTTCTTTTACAGAATGTGAAAGCAGGGTATGAAGTCGGAAAAGGACTTCCTGCAGTCAACCATCTATGGATGACATTTATGGATGACATTAAAGTATTTGGAAAGAATGAGAACCAGCTTGATACCTTGATGAACACGATCAGATTGCTTAGTAATGACATAAGGATGGAAGTTGACATCTCCAAATGTGCTATTCTTGTGATGAAAAGAGGCAAGCTAGTTTAATGTTCCACTGAGGTCACCAGATCTAATCCTACCTTTAAGACTTACATTACATATCGATCAGATCATCTGCATATCATTTTTCTCCATGCAATGCATGTTTCACTCTCACTGGCTAGATTTCACTTTTTTTTATATATATCGTATATATATATATGACCACACTGTACACATATGGCTGACATGGGCAACAGCAGTAATGATTTACTGGTGATTAATGGTAGAAGTTTCCTGAAATATTAAAGAAAACCTTTGAATATGAAGACTAACATGCATGAGCTACAGGCATTAGTCAAACATATAGAAACTGCTACAGAAGTTAAACACAAAAAACACCACATGGAATAAGGAAAACTGAAACCATATAATTGTAAGTACTCCCCTCCTCACAAAAAGAAAATGTCTGCATCAACTGACACCACACCAAATAATCCAAGAAGATTAAGGATAACGGAAAGATTGAGGAGAGAAAAGTACTAATCAGACCTCCACTGAGTGAATGTGAAGGGTACTGGGACGTTACCACCTAAATTCTAGTGAAGACCAATGGTTATGGCCAACGAGAAATCAATGTCAAATGGTTGTTTGTGATAATACAAATTAATTTTCAAAAGTTATCAAAAGAGGTAGAGAGTACTGGAAATCTGTGGAAACTTGTTGCCACTCTGACTCCAGGGAACCCCACAGAAATCAAGAGAAATCTTTGATGATGGCCTGTGTGAAAACTCCTAGTGATTATTATTATTATTATTATTATTATTATTATTATTATTATTATTATTATTATTAATAATAATAATAATAATAATAATAATAATATACAAAGAGTTAAACATAAAAAGAATAAAAGAAGAATATTGAAAACAATCATAAATTCTATTCATATTCTAAATAAATTGTATTGCATTTATTAACCGTCTTATTAGGCTCCTGTTTTAATTACGTTTCTAATACATTTTTAAAAAATAAAGAAGGAACATCAAAAATATAATCTTACTTACATGTGACCATTCTTCAGTGTCAGGGTTATCTCCCATGTCAGTGTAGTCATCTCCATCCTTGTGAAGTAAAAAACATCTCGTTTATTAAAGATGTACAAAATAATAGTTATATTCAAATATATATAGATATTATATATGTATAACTGTTATACTAGTATAATACTTACTATTTGTGTTATTTGGACTATTGTTCTCATTTTGGTTGTTATGTGTACAATTGTTTAAACAATATAACTTCAGGTTATCCTTCACCTTAAGAAAGTGAAAGAGAAGTTGTGATAACCGAGATGAGAATAATACTCCGAATAACACAATATATCTATAACTATCAATCTTTATCCGAATAACACAATATATACAATGATGTAAATTTGTTTGTATGTTCCGTCCTACAAAATCAACTGTTCTATTCTGAATAGCCAATTTTTTTTATTGTTCATCTATGTTGTTAAGAAAAATAAAATTTAGTTTGATTTAATCCCTTTCAGAAAATACTTTATCCAACTCGGTATATTTATCAGAAAGATGCCTTGTTTGTCATCAGCAGCAAATATAAATTAAAGTGGGCTCCACGTTTATTGTCCACAGTTGTAGTAGTAGATACTACTAATAATGTATTATTGTATTTAATATTAAAACATAATAATTATATATGTAATATTACTATAGTAAAAGAGCTGCAAAACTATAGAAATTCTCTGAAAAATTAGAAACTTCATAGTCACACCCGGTGAAATCATGCCTATTTCATATATGCTGTCAAAAAATATTATCTTAAAAATCCGTTCTGCAACACTATGGGGGCACTTTATAGCCATAATCTTTTTCTTAGATTAACAGATATTAGTTACATATTTTTTTAAATGAGTCACAGCTAATTATTTACGTTATGGCTAACATAAAATAATTATTAATCATGTTTATTTTATTAATTAACTGTAAAAAAAATATAGTAAACCGCAAATACATTTTAGATAAGATCTACAGATAAAAACGTTATGATTATTGTTGCCCATATGTGCTTCCATACACTACATTACATTCACCGTTGTCATACAGAATTACTTCAGATTTATTGCTCTATTAAAATAAAAATTAAAAAAAAAAACTGTAGTGTTTTTCAAGGAAATAGAAAGAGCGTATTGAGAACGCCTTGAATTTGCTAAATTTAAGTTTATTAAAATCACTTAACCTATGGAATGACTCAAACCATAGACTTCAAAAGACCACTCTTCTCTCCACTTCAAGGAAGCATTATGTATTAATTAATTTACACAAATATTTCCATTTTTTTTTCTTTTTCATGTTTGTTTGTCCAAACTCAATCTTTGATATTGGTACAAAATGTCTGAATCAGATTTTTTCCATTATTTGGAACCTCTTCTTACATCCATTCAGATCATAGATTCTTCTTTTAGTCCAAGAAGGATATTTAATTCACCCAAGAATTGCAACTAGCAGGGCAGATCCCTATATGTAATGGCAATTTGAATAACACAGTATTATAGTAATATAGAAGTCTTTTATACTGATATTAACTTCTAAAGATTTTGAAACATTATAGTAAGAAAAGGTATTATTAGAAGATGACTGAAGATTTTACATGAGACACTTTTAATGCCAATGCCAGATTTTCAGTGAACCTTCATTACCCACCTGACTAATCATTCCAAGTTTTGTCTTATTATGCTTATATGTCCATACTGCTACATATCACGTTGACTCATCAGTTCCTCTTACATCATTGAAGTTAAGCAATGTTGAGGCTTGACAGTACTAAATGGGGATATCAAGTGTTGTATGTGGGAGGGTTCTCTGCTTATCCTGACATTGTTTTTGATTTTCCTAAAATTTTTCTTTCCACCAGACTCAAGCAATACCAGTTCAGCAATACCATTGCTTCACAATAAACTTTCCACTGAAGAGCACTTGGTGCCTTGGCGCTGCTGGGGTTTTTACCTCAGCACCAAAATCAACAGAATCTAGACCATTCCTGTAATGATCTTTTCCCTATTGATTGCAGTAGGAATTTGGTCCTGTGCAAGTCTAGGAGGTCCACCCTCTCAGGTTTTACCTTCTTCGTTTGAGAAGGGATTCATTTATTTTTAATCACCTAAGGCGCTCATACGAGCTGCCCAAGCATTTTTGTGGGTCAGAGTACCCCTTCTTAGGGGTGCTGACTTTTCAATCCCACTTTCCGACCCTTGTATCACATTTCTCACTGTGGGAGAGAAATAAATAGCCATTGTCTTTCAAGACTGAACAGAGGTCTCTCATGTCCATACTAATAAACATGGACGAAGAAAACAATATGTTCATGGCAGAAGAGAACTATCTCCATTTCTAACCTAGCTTCAATTGAAGAAGATCAGTTTTTAGTTAAAAACTGGATACTCCTACTGAAGAAAGTATGGTTCATCTTAAAATAAGGTATTACTTAAGTTGCCAAATGAAACAATGAATTTTTATTCACCTCCTCTCTAGAAGGTTAGGTTCAAAGTTAGACACAAAATTTTGAAAAGCCAGCGCTCTGAGAGAAGTGCACGCTGGCCAACAAAAAATGCCTGAGCAATCCTGAACAGAACCATGCCTCAGCTTGGCAGCAACTAAGCCACTATTCGACTGATTGGTAGGAACAACACAATCTCAGGTAAAGTGAAGCTAGTCATTTTCCCCTTACTACTACTACTACTACTACTAATAATAATAATAATAATAATAATTTGACCTGACTAATGTTGACCTGATTAATGTCTGACCCAGGATTGAACTCTGTACTCCTGGTGCTTTCAAACTGTCTACTTGAGAACAATGAATGTCTCCTCTGTTACCTTATACGGTAACATAAAAGAATGGAAGAACTAACTATTTAAATGTTCTTCTGATGAACTATTTCTACTTTTATAGAGTTGTTTAATTTTTTTTTTTTATCTTTTAATAACAATACAGGCTTCTTTGTAGTTGAGATTCTGTAACTTATTCCAAGAAAATCCAAAGTCTTTTTATCTCTACAGCTATCAAGAAAAAAAGGGGAGCAAGAAAAAAAGTGAGAAGGAAAACGAAAAAAAAACAAAAAAGACAAGGAAACAAGAAAACCCGTCTCCATACCTTTAAATTTTCCCTTATTATTTACAATGGCATTGCCCAATTCAATCTAGAATTATGTCTTTGAAAAGTATGTATGGGAAGAGAATTGTTTTCTTTTAATCTATGAGCATAAAAGAAACATAATACCCAAATTTTGCCATGAAAATTTAATTCAAGTCAGAAATTACTTTCACTTACTATATTCTTTTGCTTCCAATTTTCGAATTATCACACTACTAAACGTATGTAAGAGATTTTTAATCTATTAAAATGGCTGACTTGTTTTTACTATCATAATTTTCAAGTCAAGTTTTATGGTTAGTTTAACCAAAGTAACACAGTAATGTTCTCACGCATCCCTATCATATGAAGAGACAAAAACTAGAATCCATTATAATTACAATTTATTTTTTCACTATAAATTTAATCTTTCAATTAAATGAAACTTCAAAGAAATTTTTTTATTTGTTAAATGTGATGCAATGTTTTTTTTTTTTTTTTATTACAAAGGAGTCACCACTCATCAAGTTCTGGAGGACACCCGAGGAGAAGGGTTAATGAGTGTAGGGTAGTCAATAGGACAATATCATAGTAATCGCTAGTAGTGGAAATTTGGTAAATTGGATTACTTAAGGGGATGGCCCATCAAGAACTTGTTTACGTTAGACTTGAAGACAACCATATTATAGTCAACTGGAAAGCAGGGAAATGGAACAGTTCCACAGACATGCAGTTCTAAGAAAAAAGCTTTGTTCATGGAATCTACATTTAGGTTTAGACACAGATAGAGAGAGGGGGAAATTATTGATAGACGAGTGCTTTTCATGAAAGCTTGGTGAGGGAGATTGATTGGAGCTCAGATGTGCACTTGTCATGAAAATAATGATAAAGCAGAGACAGGCTTGCAATGTCTCCTCTTTGGGAAAGAGGTTGCAGGGAAAAGAAAAGGGCATACCCACTAGGCTACAAAGTTTATTTTGAACTCTGTCAATGCAAGATAAAGTATTTCTAACACCTCCTACCCAGATGTGGCAACAGTACTTCATCTTTGGACGTACTTGACTCTTATATAGGTAGAGAATTGCATCAGTAGTGAGATATCTACTGGAGCGGTAGAAGGATCCCACCATTTTTCTAGCGACCTTGACAACGAATTTGATGTACATGTTCCATTTAAGATTAAGAGTAAAGGTCAGACCCAGAAGCTTGTCAAAACATGGAGCCTCCCCAAAACGAGAATCATTCATTTCAATTAATGCCAGACAGGGAACAGAACATGTATGATATAAAAATATAAGCTTAGCTTTAGATGCATTTAAATTAAGCAGCTATTTCTTTCCCTATTGTAACACATGCTCAAAATCAGAGGAGAGAGGATCAGGGAGAATTTGGTCATTTATGGTTTTTGAAGTGTTGCCATAGATCGTAGTGTCGTTAACATAAATGTCTACAAATGATCTCAGGATGTGATTAAGGAGATCATCGATGTAGATCAAGAAAAGAGTTGGGCTCAGAATGGACTTCTGAAGGACTCCAGCATTAATACTGTGAGCTTCTGATTTCTGCCCATCAACCTCTACTCTTAACAACCTATCAGAGAGAAATGATTTAATAATTGGAAAGACAACGAAGGATCCAAGGTTTTCTTTATTCATTTGCATCCATATGATAAATTTCCAGGACTATCTCCCTTTAACAGTATTCTTTAAAAGAGCTTTAAGATGGATAACTTGCATGCTACAGTAGAAATGAAAATGTTTGCAGTATAATGTCTAACTCTGGTAATTCTTCTTGTTAATTTATCACATCTTCATAATTGTTTTGGGAAATTAGTTGAAAGTCAAAAGGGCACCAAACCCCGAACTCATATTGAATTTTAGTCTCTCTGGCATTGACACAATTGTAAATATACAAGGTAAGTGTAATATTACTGGCCTTGAAAAGAAATATTTATATCAGACTGACTTTTGACTTCATGATGAATTGCAAAAACTTATCTATATATAAACAGTTATTTGCTTTATACTCGACTTGTCAGCAACCTTTGGGTAAAAGTAATTCATTACTGTACTGCTTACTTCAGAAGTAATGATAATAAATAACAGAGATCTACAGAAATATAATTGGACTCAGGTCTCAAAATATATCATTTGCAATAAATGTGTATGCGCACACACACACACACACACACACACACACACACACACACACACACACACACACACACACACACACACACACACATGTATACATACTAGAAGAATACCTGTCCCAAAATGGGTTAAATTAAGCCCCCCCCCCGAACAGAATAGCTTTGCACCACTTTTATGATGTATATTTACGAAGATTAAATTCCACATACTAAACGTTTTGTCTAAAATCCTTATATCAATTTTGATCCAAATCCATTGACCTATTTTGATTCTATAAAATGTCTCAAATTTATAGCTTTCCATGGAGCATTTTTTGAGCTTAGAATCGTTGATGCATTGTTGTTTTTGATTGACTGTGAGCAAACAGGGCACTCACTTGGAACAGAGCTTTCTCATAGACTAATTTTCATGCAAAATTGGCGAATACACTGCCTTCTCATATCTTTAACTCCTTTACTATATCATACAACATTAATTTTTAATCGGCCAGAATAAGTTTGTGGACTTTTTTATGTTTTCTGTGGTGATAAAATGGCTAGTGCATCAGAGATAGTGCACTCTGGACCCACAAAAATGTCTGAGTAGCTTCACAAGTGATTGGCGACAAATCAGCCTCTCCTCCAAAATATAGTGGAACTTAGGATTGCTCAGAACCTCAGCCTGACAAAACAAAGCAGCTTGTGTAACAAGAGCCCACCCTGTTAGACTGATTGATGTATGAAATGCCAAAAAGACTGTGGTTGCTGAAAAGAATCAACAATATGTGATAGATTAATAAACGTCTCAAAATTTGAATGATTTAGATTATTTGGATTATTATTCTCATCTTGATTGTTATGTTCACAATGTTTCGCTTGATATAAATATAAACAATCTTCACATTGCATCTTTTTGAGCATGGCAAACTTGAAAATAGTTATGTTGAACATCGAAAATCTGTATTGACTTTCAAATTGAATCCTTTATGGGACAGATTGTTTTCATATCATCAGCAATTACTGGATAGAAGTGTTAATTTTGTTAATTCTTGGTTGTTATTGTCCATAGTAAGGATTGAATCTTCAACATTGGTGTTGGTTAATCATCAGTTCTTAGTGACATTCTTCTCATGATTTATGTTTCAATTCTTAGTAAAGGTTATAATAACTAATAATAACATAAAATTTACACTTCTACCTTGTCATGATTACAAAGTCAGCAAAATCTATTCCCATGGCTCAGGTCAAAATTTCATACAGGTTCCCAAGTTCAGCATAAATATTCTCAAGTTCAACTAGTTATAATAAGTTATAAAAGATGCACCAGGTGAAGATAAAAAATTACATTAGAAGAAATATTATTAATATAACACTCAAGATGAGAACATTAATCCAAATAATATAAATTATTAATCCTCATCTAAAAAATTTCAAAGCATATTTTTCAAAGTTATAGAATTCTTTATTAAAAAGATAAACAAATATGAACAATAATAGCATGACAATAAGTTTTATCATAGGTGAACAATCAAATGAAAGACAGATAAAAACATACCTTTGTGGAACCTGGTTGTCGAATAATACTCAATCTGCGTTTTAAACTGCCCTTTCCTTGTGCAGCAGGAACCATCGGCTGGAGACATTTACAAGGAAGGAGATTAGTTTAGTAAGCAAGCGTATATTATATTACACACAGAATTTGAGCCAGCATTTGGTTTGGATTTACACAAAGAAGGAAAAAGAAAGCAGTTTCATTTATACCAGATAGACATTTTGTGGAATGTTGCATGCTGTGTGTTGTTTTGGACATGCTATTGACCTTTTGAAAAACGGGCCCACACTATACATCTTTCATTAATTAACTGATTACCCTTATTTTGCAGAAAATGACAGAAACAACATAGAGATTTTAACAGGACTACAGCAAAACAATATAATGCATCAAACATTATTACAAGATATGCTTTCATTGTGTCAAGTAGGGAGAGCCAGAACCAGCATAGAACTCGAGGAAGCCATCAAGAAGCCATTTTTTTGCTCAGTCTGTTAGGATACCATGGACAACTTTGTGCTGCATCTCAATAAATGTTCAGAAATAAATGAAGGCCATTTCGAATACATGGTTTAGATTAAAAAAAAAAAGGAGTGAAAAAGTTACTGTAATCAGATTAGAAAAAAAATAATGGCCAGCATGTATATGAGTTTTTACATTCGTCTTGTTCTCTTCGCTGCCAACCATTTGACTTTGGTTCTTTTATAACGTCTTTTTAACAGAGCTAATTCTTTGATATACAAATGAATGCATATCAAACTACATGCCCTTCTGATCCTTAAAGATCATCTCACATAAACCCGTGACCAGATCGGCACTCACATCCCCAAGTCTTCCAGTCACAATTAGCCCAGACTATTCTGCCGGACACAACTAGTCCCTGACTACACTGATAAGCATAACTAGCCCTTCAAACACAGCTAGACATAACTAGCTCTTCAAACAACTAGACACAACTAACCCTTTAAATACAGCAAGACACAAATAGTTCTTCGAACACAGCGATACAACTAGCCTTTCAAATGCAGCTAGACACAATTAGTACTTCAAACAGTTAGACACAATTAGTACTTCAAACAGTTAGACACAACTAGTCCTTCAAACAGTTAGACACAACTAGTCCTTCAAACAGCTAGACATAACTAGTATTTCAAACAGGTAAGTAAAGCTAGCAATTCTAAAAGGTAGACACAACTAACCCTTCAAACACATCTCTGTACAACTAGCGCTTCAAACACAGACACAACTAGCCCTTCAAAAATCTAGACACAACTAGTCCTTAAAACACAGCAAAACACAACTAGCCCTTCAAAAAGATAGACATAGTCCTTCATACAGAGCTAGACACAACTAGACTTTTAAACAGCTAGACATAACTAGCTTTCAAACAGCTAGACCCAACTAGCCCTTCAAACATGGCCAGACAAAACTAGCCCTTCAAAAGCTAGATACAACTAGCACTTCAAATGCAGATAGCCATAACTAGTCCTTCAAACAGCTAGACACAATTAGTCTTTCAAACGCAGATAAACACAACTAGTTCTTCTAGATACAACTAATCCTTTAAACACAGTTAGAAAACTAGCCCTTCAAATACAGCTAGACATAACTACCCTTCAAATACAGCTAAACATAACTACCCTTCATTGCACAGCTAGACACAATTAGCCTTCACTGCACAATGATGCCAATTCTAAAAAGAATATATTTTTTTTAAGTCTGGCTCGAATTATAACTTAATCTTCTCCATAGTTTAACAATTCACATCTCAAAAGTCTGACTCGAATCTTTATCTCTTTATTTCACGACAATGATAATTTTCAAAAAAGTTCGACACAAATTGTATTTTATTTATTTATTCATTTCATGATGATGATAATTTTCATAAAATTTGACTCAAATTGTATTGAAATCTCTCTTTTTCACTAGGAATTTTCACGAAATCGGACTCATGCTTCTTTTGCATAATTTTGCATTCTACCGAAATTAGCTTGTAATCTAATTAGAAAAAAAAAATGTAATTGCCAACATGCGCATGAATGTTTACATTTGTCTTGTTCTCTTCGCTGCCAACCACTCGACTTCAATTCTTTTATAACGGCATTTTAGCGCAGCTAATTCTTTGATATACAAATTAATGCATATATCAAACTACAGGTTTGCACGTTTTGATATGATGTTTTATGTACAATAATTATCACCAAAGTTTCATTTAATTCTTGCAAAAAGTAAAGAAGTGAGCCCCATGGAAAGTCGAATCCGTTTTATTTTAAAGTCACCCTGTATATGTGTATCTAGAGGTAGATTGCCAGCATATGGAGAATGGAAATACTAACTAGTAGATTAAATCATAAGTCTTCCCTAACACTAGTCCAGTATGGAATCTTATACCACCTAAAAGATTCACATTTAAAATAGAATGCATTTAATAATATATAGAGACAAGTTATAGAAGACTATTAACAATATGGAAATATGCTGGATAAAAGCAGGACTGAAACAAGATGAAGATAACATTTTTTTTTTTTAACTTATTTATCTTTTTGTTGATGCCTATGAGATGTTTTATAATCTTTGCTTGCCCCATACTTTTATTTGGAAGTTGAAATCTAATAAAATGAATGGTTTAAATAGTTGTTTTATTGAATGATCTATTTCTAATTGGATAATTTTATGATTGTTTTTTATTTATTATTTTTTGCAGTCTGATTTGTCTTTTGAGCTAAACTAGCATTTGATTGCATTCTCATAAAGATATTTGAAAGTTTATAAGATCATAGGGTTGTATTTATGAGGGTTATGAATAAAGTGCTACGATAGTAAGTTTAAAAGAGAAAAGTGTTAGCATTTATAAATGATATAGTGAAGTTTTATTTAAAAAAGTTAATAAAGGAAGTTTTTATATTAATAAGTTTAGGAGATGAAGGGGCATTTTTTTAATAGGTTGCATTGAAATTGTTAGCATTAGTATGAGAAGTATTTAAAAAGTTTATAGTAAACGTGTTACACTTGTCAAGGTTTATTATGAAAGTAACAAACATAGAGAGTCTGCCATAATTAATTATTTTATTTTCTTTGTAATTTTGTTGATACATAAGTATTTATTCTGTTTCATGTCATTCAAAAGCAGAAATCGTATATTTTTATAGCATCGTTGAACTTAAGGAACAAATATGAGCTGCCATTGCTTAAGTGTCGTTGAGGCTGTGCACCAAAGTATTCCACTCAGTCTCTAAATGATCAATAAAATGCATTACACTTCATTTTAAATGCTTTAAACTTCATTTTAAAGGCTTTAAACTTCATTGTAAATACTTTAAACTTCATTGTAGATACTTTAAACTTCATTATAGATACTTTAACCTTCATTTTAAATGTTTTAAACTTTATTTTAAATACTTTAAACTTCATTTAAATACTTTAAACTTAATTTTAAATGCTTTACACTTAATTTTAAATACTTTAAACTTCATTTTAAATGCTTTAAACTTCAGTTTAAATGCTTTAAACTTCATTTTTACTTTAAACTTCATTTTAAATGCATCATTAAATGCATTAAACTTCATTTTAAATGCATCACGTTTTATGTTGCAAAAGAAAAAAAATTACTTTCTTCTTTGTTAGTTTCTATATTGTTGTTGCATATTTCTTTCACATTACATTTATGATATGTGAAATAAAATTATATAGTTACTTATCGCAACTCCTGTAAGTTGCTGATTTCTCTGAAGATATTGATTTGTTCAATTTCTTTTCACACTCCACTGCAATTAATAATGATGTCATTTGATTGCAGTTGGTTAATGACAGGTGGACTTGTTTTTATTACCTGAATTAATTAAATGATCTTTAAATTTGGAATTTTTACAGTTGTCTTGACAAGACATTGTGATACATCATCTAGGCTAGATACTACATGGTGTATTCCAAGAGTCAAAGAGAAAATATAATTATTTAGAATACTAAAATTTTGTCTATTCTAAACTTTATTATGAAAATGTTTCGCGTCCAAACAATATAATCGTGAGAGAAGGAGAGACGAAGATAGAGATAGATAGATAGAGAAAGACAAATATGGTCAGCTAGGGAGAGATGATTTAATAGAAAGAAATGGGGAGAGAGAGAGAGAGAGAGAGAGAGAGAGAGAGAGAGAGAGAAATGGAGAGAGAAGGAAATGTAAAGAGGGGGAAAGGTAGAGAGATAGATAGGAAGAGATAGAGAGATATGATAAATAGGCAGTGTCTCTAGAGCGATTAGTGACAGCTTATTCCTCAGTCCTTCCAAAGTAAATACACATCTTATTTGTTAATACATAAAATTTACAAATAATAATAATAATAATAATAAAAGATTTTTTAGTATCAATCAATATAAAATGGTTGTGTTATACCTACATTGTAGAAATCTTTCAATGAGTATAGAATGAGCCAAGCAATTGGTTAAAAGGAAAAGGATGCAGAAGCAAACAAGAAAGTATCATTTGTTAGTATTTTCTGTTGAATTTCTACCTCTGATGTTAATGCAACAAAAATGGCTGTTATCATGATATTACGCTCGTTGTTTTAGTTTTTTACTTACTCTGATTCTTGTTGCACGGCGTCTCATTAGGTCAGCATTACCAGTAGCACCAGTACTCTGTTATGACATTAGTTATATCATCACATATCAATAATTATATTATATAATATAAAAGGAACTGTGTGTGTGTGTGTGTGAGAGAGAGAGAGAGAGAGAGAGAGAGAGAGAGAGAGAGAGAGAGAGTTCCTTATGGACTCGGAAACAGCTGGGCCGATTTTTAAAAAATTTCACAGGAATGTACTTGATGTGCCTAGGAGTGTTCTTATGTAGGTTTTGTATCAGAATGCATCTGATAAGTATCTAAAATCAGTAACTGAAAAAAATCCAATTAAAGAAGAAAGTCCGATTTTGATCAAAGCTAACACTTTTATACAACCTAACATCACAAGCGCATTTGAAAAGTTTGATGACAACATAAGCAGAAAGGCAAGGCCCAGCATATAAAATCAACAGTTTTTTGTTTTGTTTTTTGTTTTATAAAACCGGGGAGCGTTTGAAAAGACTGTTTCTTTTTCGAGCACAATTGAACCATGACACTTGACTCTTGTACATATAACTTTAATTCAAGTGATTATGTAAAAATAATTTTATCAAGCCAACAGCTAGTTCTTTGATAAGACATGGGCGCGTTCGCAATAAATACTTCTGTTGTGAGCACAATTGAACCATGATACTTGACTTTTGCATTTTAAACTTTATTTACAAATAATCTTATAAAATCAGCAGTAGATTTTTTCCAGTGCAATGTAGACTACAATGAATTGTGGACTAAGTTGCCATGCGGAGGCATGTGAAGCTTCCTCCCGGTACACTGCAGGAGGGGGTGTCCATATCTAGAACAGGCAATCAATCTATTTGATTTAAAAAATGTGCGATTTCACAGATTTTGATAACAATAAAAGTATAGAGGGTGGAGCATTTGTTGATTCTTATTAAATACCAGACAAGGTCGGGTCTCCCTGCTAGTCAATAATAAAAGAATACAGTTTTTTGTTTAAGATTCAGTGTTGAACTACTTTTTCTTAAATAATGTTTATATGTTTTTAATCTTTAAAAACATTAATGTTTTCGTCTTGAATATTATTCTCACAACGTTTCGGCTGATATAACCTGCGACCTTCTTCAGGTGTAGCTTGTCAAACTCAAGAATCTTTCTGCCAAACTGGAGAATCTGCACAGAATTACAAACAGAACCCTTTATTGAATCCACGAAATCGAATGCTCTCATTCCATCAGTCATGATCTGGTAAAATCTTAAGTAATTCATAATTGTATTCTTAGTATCGCCTGCACTGAGGATTGAACCTTCAACCTTCAGAAAAATGTCACTTAGAACTGAATTTTACTTAGTATTTTATCCATTATGGCAAGGCTGATAGAATGAGAGCATACTACCCCAATGAATTAACTAAAAGATTCCGTTCGGAATTCCAAATTTAGAAAGCCATTCTTAATATGAAGAGGAGGAGCCTTTGTTAACTTTTCCTTTGCGCGAACGGAATTCTCCTACATTGAAAACAATTTGTTTGGGATGTTAAACTGCACGAGTTCCGAGTTTTCGAATTGATTAATTGCTCTTACAACAATGGAATGGAACATAAAATTTCTTTGTAAGTAATCGCATGCAACCCAAATTCGATGTATCTCAGCGGAATGTATGCTGGGCTGGGCCTGGTTACCATGACTGTATCCATCAATACGGGTTTTGTTATGCCTTGTTAGTCGAGACAGAGAAAGAGAAATTTCACAATTCTCTCTTAACTCACACACTACCCAAAATTTGATCCCTAAAAGTGAATTTGTGCTTTTTTAGCTCAGTTTTTCTTTATCACATTTTCTATAACTTTTATTTTTTACATTTTTTTAAAAATCCCAAACAAGACATCTTGGCAAGAAAGTGCAGGGGTTTACTGTGATAGGGGCTGGAATTATAGAGAGAACTTAGATGGGGAGTTGGGCAGCAAAGTTTTTTGTTCATATAACATTAAAATTTCTGCATGTTGGTATAATTAAGGAAATAGAGAGCATGGAGAGAATTCCAAAGGAAAATGGTTCGGCATCTAGAATCTTCTGCGGTGAAGGGGTGGGATTTTGCTGCTAGTTATTAGCACTAATGTAAAGATAGCGTAATTTTTTTAATTAAACAAATACGGTAGATTTCTAAACAGTAATTAAAATACTTAAAACCTTACTTTGAATATATTTCTTCATTTTAATGGAAATAAAAAAAAGCAGTAATAAATAAACATTTTTTTAATCAAACAATAATTAAAATATTTAAAACTTTACTTTTAATATATGTCTTGATTTGGGATGGAAATTTTTTTTCCATCAAAATCAAAACATATTAAAAACAGTAATAAAAACAAGCACATTATTATTAATTACAAAAATAAATAAAACACAGCGGAGTTTTAATTAAAGCATATAAAAAGAGTTATCTCTTTTACAACCAAAATTTTATTTCTTTTTCTGTATAAGTTTTAAAAATGTGCAAGAAAATAAAAATTAAAAATTAAAATGACTTTAATGTATCTTGGGCAATGCCGGGAAGATACAGCTAGTTATCGATATAACAATAATCTTACTTTAACAACGGTGGTGTGTGAGGTGGGCGCATTTAGTAAATCAATGTTTTTCTTTTGGTTAAATGAACCGTAATATTTAAACTTTAATTTGTAAATTACTTTTTATTTATCCCTTAAAGACTTTAAAAGATATTATTGTATGTTAGAACCGAATATTAGTTCTGAGGAAAAGAAAAATGAGATTCTACTTTTTGTTAGCGATTCCATAAACACACTGGTCTGGTCACACTGACAAACTTTGGAGATTTTGGAGACTTGGAGTGGGAGATCAGTTTAGCATATAAATTAATTGTAAAATGATAATCCACTTTCCGAACAGATGTCATTTAAACGACATGTAACCGTTTTAGTTAAATTTTAGTTTTTTTTTTTTTTTTTTTTTTTTTTTTTTAAATGTAGTAGTAGTAGAGGTGCTCTGTTGCTACCCAGAGTTAGTGTTAGTGGTAGTGTTAATATGATGTAGTGGGCGGGGCGGGGCGCTTCTTCGGTATTAGAATAAAATTCGAATTGAATTTCCATTAAAATCCAATGTCTACTTAATTGTTGTCAATTTCAATTGAAAGCAATGTTATCTACTCAATTATCATGTCGCAATTAGTAACATATTACTGAATTTTTACATAAAACATATACTTTCACGAGTTTACAAGCGACTCCATCGTTTTTGGGTGAAATGTAACAGACTTCAATTACCTCTCCTGTTTATTCTGTTTATTATTAAAGTATAATTAGCAATTTATTATTAAAGTATAATTAGCAATTTTATTTCGAAAATTATTTTCATTAGCAATCAATTTTCTACTTTACCATCTTTCGTAATTTTTGGATATTTTACTAATTTCGACATGACAATTGGTTTTAATTAAAAATCAATATTTCTATTTTCGTTCTAATTCCGAAGAAGCGCTATGGATTTAAAATGATATGTTTTATTAGCGAAAGAAAGTTTAAAGCCTTTAAACTGCTGAATAGAATATAATTTATCATAAATTATTTATGACTAGAATTAAAACTTAAAAGCAAAAAAAAAAAAAAAGTCTACCATTGTTAATAGCACAAATGAACCCGAGGAAACCATTTTTTTATTGTAAATAAATAAATAAATAGGTACAAGTCCAGGGTTCAACCTAATTTAAAACAAACAAACAAACAAACAAATAAACAAACAAACAAACAAAACAATAATAAAGGAAAATCTTTATGATGTAGTATTGTAGTAATCATTGATAACCCTTCACGGAATGAAAATCTTGTAATCCAAAAATCACGTAAATTGATCAAGTAGATTTTTTTTAACTAAAAAATAAAATTTTACGAGGAAGAGAAACAACTAAATTTGAACTATCAAGATCAAAATCAGTTTTGTAATGGCTACGATTTACTAGTAAAATTCTTTTAAAAAAAAGAAGAAAAATGATTTTTATGAATAAAAAAACTATTTGATCAATTTACGTGATTTTGGGGATACGGCACTTTCGTTCCGTGACGAACGACTCGAACGAGTACGTCGTAAAGATTTTTCTTTATTTTTGTGTTTTAATTAGATTGAACTCTGAACTTGCATCACGAACAAATACATAAATAAATAAATGTTCAACTAGTATGTTTAATGAAATGTAGTTCTGTTTGTTTTGTTAAATAAATAATTTAATTAAATTGTTTAAAAAATCTGGAAATATTTAGTTCTTCATTTAAAACAAAACAAAAACAACACAATTCTGATTGAACTAATGCAATATTTTACGAACCATTTTCTTGGTCATAGTTACTGTTTTGGAAGGCATTTTGCTATTTAGAATTTTAGAATAATTTTGTTCAGTTGTTTCGGGCGAACGTTGTTGTTGTTGTTGTTGTTTGCCGTCTCGTCTTCGATCTTGTGTTCTGTTGCCATTGGTAACGAAAATCACGACCAAACATGTGCGACTGCGACGGTCACTCAACTACCACAATAGGCTATAGGGACGAGTAATAAAATAATTGTACGACCATATCATTCACTTTCTTGCCAGAAGTTTAGACACAATATCAGGTGTGTTTTTTTGAGAAACCAACGCACAACGCACTAGGATAAGCACATTCTGGCCAAGAAAAACGCCTGAGACCCTCAAGCAGCATTCCCCAATAGGTGCGCCTACTGCACCTCAGGCGATTAGCAATAAACTAACTTCTTCTCAGAGAGAAGATAATTCAGAGAGTGAATCTTCTAGGACTGAATAGAGTAGACCTTCTAGGACTGAACAGAACGGTGCAACAACAACAAAGCCACTGTCGGGTTAATTTGTTAGATAATTCTATGATATGACCATACATATTGACAAAGATTTAATATGAAAAAAAAAAATGTATTTTGGGTTGTAAATATGATTCACCTACAAAATTGGTTGATAAAAAATTTATTCTTGTAAATAACTTGATAATCAAACTTAATTTATAAATGACAGATGCTAAAAATATTCTCATGTCGCTTGGGAACTGCAGCAACTGATTTCACAAGTAAATATTTTCTTTTCTTTTTAATTGAATGATGATGACTACTATGAGAGGATTGAAAATCATTACACACCACCCATTCAAAACACAGTAAGCCTAGAAAACAACAAGTTCTCACATTCCACTGTAGAAAATAAGGCAATATCAAAAATGCCAAAATCTATCCACGGCATCCTGTGTTCTTTGACAAGAAGTGGCCAAAGCCAAATTTAGTTTGCCCGCCATGAGTCTGTGTAGCAGCTAATAACATGTTGTGACTTAAATAGGTTCGTGTGGCACGTTGAGCTTTGAGCAAAGGTAATTTTACATCCACATTGTTCATACTAGTTGAAGATATGTCCTTGACAATCAGTCTGAGAGTGTCTGGGCCATATTGGAAGCTAAGTAGCCTTGTTTATATTGAGCTGGGGTTTGGTTTTGAGCAGTTCTTAGAGGTCAACCCACCCAGGTTTTATCTTCTCTTTTTAAGAAGGGGTTAATTTACTGCTAATCGCCTGAGGCATTCCTACCAAGGAATGTAAGCTAGAATGTACTTCCTCTTGCCCATTAGCTTTTCAATCCTCACCCTCCAGCCTTGTGTCATATCCTGCAGTGAGAAAAAGATAAATACCAGCTGAATTTCTCACTGATGGCTGTCCATGGATTTTCACTTTTGTCGCAAATTCTAGCAGGTGCTTGGATCCCAGAGTGACCTTTTCTGATTAGTTCGCTTTAAATGACCAGTTGATATTGAATATTTTGATACAATTAACAAATCACTATCAAGTATTTCAACCAATAAACATTGAATATTTTACCGAGATCGTTTCTCTTGTTGCTTTTGTTTTTGCTACTACTGTTGAAACAGAGTTTCACATTATAAGCAATGTTTCTGACAACGGGGAAATCATTGCTGTTTTAAACTGTCAATTTATTCATCTCATTATCCTCGAATGTTTTTTTACCTTGATAAATGGTGAGTTGTAGTAGTGAAAATTGAAAACACACACACACACACACACACACACACACACACACACACACACACACACACACACAAAGTAAAATTCTTGAATTATATTAACAATTCTCCTAAATATGAATCTCATCATTCGAATAACCTGATACAAATAATGCCAAGTTAATCTTTTCTCTTTCTCTCTCCTTAAATACTCGATGTAGTTCCAACTTATCATGCCAACTTTTTTCTCTCTGCTGGGTGGAAAGTTCCTCCTCTTTTTATCTTAGCAAGAAGTTGACCATGCCAACGAATGCTCATTTGAATAAGTAAGTTCTCATCATCCCACAAAAATAACAAGATTCTATCTTGTAAGCAGAACACTCTGAATTCATCTCCCAATGGCCAACACATGATGTTATCCTCACTCTTTTTCCTTGTGGACCTGCATGGTGGCTGCTACAAGTAAGAAACCTAATTCTGTTACTTGACATGAACTTCAGTCTTCTTTTATGTTTGAGACTACCAAATGTACTTAGCCCATTAATGGCCAAATTTAGCAGTAAGTGATCAGAAAATCACCTCAGACCAGCTACTTGGTATGATCATCAATATCATAGTAGCTGTTGTTAGTCCTTCTGCTCCTGCCTCCAGGAAATCTGTTGATCGCATTTCAGATATCAACTTGTAGCTAATCTTCTGTCCTGGGACTGTAGTAAATTACGGAGCTGAATTTTTTTTTTCTGGCAACAGGACGTTTGTTGCAGTTTTACTTACTAACCTAATCCACATAGTTACTATGGTCATGGCTGCTATGACGTCATCCAGTTTTTGAGTAGTGCTATTGGTTTAGCTGTTAACATGATCAGCTGCTCCTGCTGTTTGTTGTTATTGATGAGCATCATTCATGATGATGATTTTTGTTGGCATTCGTTTCCCCGATATCTTTTTATTAAAAATTCTTTCTAGAAGAGTATTGCACACGGGAGAGAATTCTTTCTAGAAGAGTATCGCATACGGGAGGGACTTCTAGCAACTTGTCCAGCTGTCGACACACTGGACCATTCCTGAAACAAGCCCATTAACTAACATTTCTTTCAACTTTTTTCTTGCAATCAATTTGTATGTATAAAAAAAATTCCTTTTTTCTAGAACAACTCACAAAGAAACACTTGAGATATATCTATCCAGCCTGTCTTTTTCAGAACAGTTTCTCTTTCAGTCCACCAAACTATTCTTCAATCTCAAAGTGACGGCTACACTCGACCAGCATTGTTGGAGAAGCAATCAAACATTACAAGTTGTACTTCAACCTCACTAAAGCGTTCATATTTTCACCAACATTGTTGACGTTGAAGAAATAACCCAACCAGGCACTCAGCACCGATATTCCTGCAATGCCTACGACTAAATCAAGCCATTCATAATTTTTTTTATTTGTTTGTTAAGCGAGTTAGAATTCTGCATAGATCATTCTTAAAGATTGTCTGATTCGCATTAAGTCCTCCTCATTGGTTGCAGCTATTCAGTAATTTCACTATTGCAATGTTTTATACCCGTTAACAAGAGTAGTAAGGATAAGCAGTTGCATGTAAATTTAGGAAAGATTTGACCCTAAACACTCAAAAGAATAACACAGGATCAATGTTACCACTCTTACTGCATCAATTTTCAGTTTCATGTCTGACACTTCTTTGCTTACTACAGAAGACCATCTGCCCAGGCATTATTTCCTCCATTTTTTTTTTTTTTTTTGTAGTAGTGATAATATAGTATCTGTTCTATAGTCATGAGATCACACTACCAGCAGCTTCTTTTTTTTGGGGGGGGGGGGACAGTGTTGTATATGATGGATCCTGATGCCAACTACTCTAGAATTTTCATCAGGGCTGTATTAGTTAGATTGTGGCTCTACAACTGCTTGGTGCATACTTTCTTGTTTCCGAGTTCTTACTTTGTTTTCATTAGTATTCTTGTATTTGAACATATGTATTGTAGGAAAACCGGCAATGCCAAACATTGCCCAAATCTCCTCAATATTAAAAGCTGATTTTATGTTTACCTTTAATAGGGGTGCAAATAAATAGGAACTCGGTTCTATTGTAGAATAGGGACTATTGAATTAAAAAATATTTCTCCATTTTTCCTTTTTTCACTCACAGTTTTGATAAAATTAATTATTTTTCTTAAATTTTAATTTTATCCTGAATTTTCTACTTTCCAAATGAAATCAATGCACCTTGCAAGGTGATTAGTCAGTGTGTATAAGGATTAAGCTTAAGGAGTCATAAGAAGAAACTGAAATTCTAGGAATCTTGCTAATTGAATATGGCCAGTTCGAAATATTTGAACTTGCAAATCATGCCTCCTGAAACCTCTTTAAAATACCCCCAAAGAAATTGAAATTTGAGGATTTTTATTAATTCATGTCTAATATCTATTTTAAGATTTCACAAAATATGGTGGTATTTGAATTTTCATGAAGGGCTTCCACCTCCTTTTTATCCCTTTTCCATAAACTAAATATAGCCCACATTTAGACAACTTTCTTATAACAGCTGTGTCCCAAAATTCATGATGATCAGTTAATTAGTATAAGAGTGAATCTTGTACATTCAAATACATAAAACATTTTTCTTGTTTGCTTATATTCATCCCAAACGAGGCATAATGCCACTGAGACGTAAGGGGTTTCTCTGATTAGGGACATCCCAAGTGGGAAGTTGTGCAGCAAAATGTTTGCTCATATGACATTTATGTTTCTGCATATTGGTACAATCCAGGAAACAGGAACTGAATTCCAAATGCAAAAAAATCTGTATGGAAGAAGCTGTTAGAAAGTTTTCTGGCATTTGATTCCCTCTATAGTGGAGGGATGGGATTTTGCTGCTAGTCAAGTTTGTCGGAGGGGGGGTACAAGTGCAATAAGTTCATCGGGGTACATTTTGTGGAAGCACTTGTAAAACATGAACATACCTAATTTTATATAAATAGAAGATTCAATCATTATTTGTATGAATTGTCTTTGTCATTCATTAATATTGCTTTTCTTATAGAGTACAAAATAATATTGCAAACCTGAATAAATCTTACAATGATAATCCCTAAATGTTTGTGTTATTCAATTTATTCAAAGCAATATGAAAAATTTCAATTATTTTCTTTTTCAGTGTCTCTCTCTCCATCAACCTTTAATACGCCGTTCACATTTCTCCTAAAGTAAGAAGGATGGTCTTTTTGCTCTCCAATCATCACAGACGGATAAATGCCCATCCTTTCATCCTGACAATTTTAAAATAGAAAGAAACGTAGATTTTGCTGACGTCATGGAAATCTGTCATTTGGAAATCCCATATACCTAATCTACAAACAACCGTAAGAAGTTATATGGCTGCAAGTTCAATATTTTTGCTGATGAGAGAGAGAGAGTAATCGAAATTGAGCTTAAGGGCCTCTAAAGGTTGAACAGTTATAAACAAAATACCCCCCCCACACATAAAAAAAACATAAGGTAAATAGACAAATAGATGGTGAGAAAATTTTGTATTGCTATTCAGACATAGTGTTAGTAGAAAAGTTAAAGAAGAGCGTGTGTGTTTTTTGTTAATGATATTTAACACTCACATCTAATTTAAATAAGAATAAAATTTACTTTTAACTTAAAAGTCTGTTGCAAAAGGCCGAAAAGGTGCCGATCGACCACATAACTAAAAAGACAGATGCAAGGCAAGAAAAGTAACAGCAATAGCAAAGATGATTGATTAAAACATGATAGGATATCGTGTCTTATTTTTATCATGAAAAAAGGTAAAATGTACGGCAATGGATATCAGAATCAGCCAGAGGGAGAATGGGCGTCTCATGGAGTTGTGATTCTCATGTCTCTAAGGTAGGGTAGCATGCCTCAGGTTGATCTGAGTCGGATCTGACACTAGAAACTGGTAGTCAGTGAGTGAGTACTGGAACTAGTAGTTGGATTTCAGTGGGCACTGGAACACATAGCTGAACGTCAATGGGCACCGTAAAGCAGTAGCTGGAACTGCAGGAATGAGCTGGGAACTGCAGGAGTTGTTGGAAGCCACAGGACTGAGCCTCTAGAGTTGCTGAAAGCTGTGGGAGTGAGTCGCTAGAAGCTGTAGGAGTGAACTGGAGCCGCTGGAGTTGTTAGAAACTGTGGGGGGTCTCTGGTAGCTTCAAGACTGAACTGGAGTTGCTGGGAGTTGCAGGAGTAAGCTCGAGCTTATTTGAGAAAAGTCATGCTTGTAACATATTTTGAGGAGTGTAGGTTAGTGTTGAAATTTTGTTAGCAAAATGGCAGTGATGATTTGGTACACCACAACAAATCATGAAAATGCATATCCCTCCTTTACACTGAATCTGAGTGACAATACAAAAAATTTAAAAAAAAAGAAGACAACATTGAACAAAAAACTAATTTTTAATTAAACTGTTCATTTTTTTATCAAACCAGATTAAATAAAACTTATTGGTTAGGTGAAATTGACTTTTAATAGCCCATATGGAGTTAATGATCCTGAACAATTTATTGTATAGTTAATGTTCCTGATCAAACTTTAGTATAAAATATTTTAATGTGAAAAATCATAAGAAATACATGCCCTTTTCACAACCCTACAACTAAATCTAAGTCCGGGTGGCAATAATATTTTTTTGTTTTTAATAAACAAATAAAAAGAAAATGAAAAGGTGACGTGATGTGGGTGTAACAGGTTTGTGCTCCCTCAACATACTGAACCCACAATAAGTGGTACTTTAAGCCAAATATCATACTCTCATAATGTAAATATTCTGTGATCACAAAAACAAAAACAAAAACAAAAAACAAAACGGAAGAAATTGCAGAATTGATGTTTTGAAGCTCCATATTACAAACGCTTTCACAACTTTTAGCTATTTGCTGGAATTTACTAACTATTTTATAACTATTTCATTGCGTTTCAACTCTCTATCTTCTGCAAGTCTTTTAAAGGAATTTTTAAAGTATTTAAAAACAAATTTCAAAAATATTTTGCTACAAAAAGTTTGATATACTATCAAAACTTAGACTTTATAACATTATTTGAAAAATGGAGAGGGAGTGTCAGACTATGTTGCTATAGAGATGAGAAAGAAGAAAAACGAATTAAATCCAAACAACAGTAACAAAATGTTGCTAAAAGTAACCGAGTTGTTTTAAAATGTTATAATGTAGGAAAAAATTATTAATTGCTAAAAGGCACTTACATCACCACTATGATGCGATTAATGCAAACGTATAAAGAAAATGCATGAAGTTTTTTTTTCGATCGATCTGACTTTTGGTGCTAGTTTGAACTTACCTCAAAACAAGAAAATTTATCTCATAATTTTACAGCAGAAATAGTTCTCTAATTTTCTAATTAAAATATTTTAATTCAAAGATAATTTTTATGCTCTGCAAACTTCTATAACAGGTTCGTTGAATAATTTAATTATTTCACAAATCCATTAACAATAGCAACCAAAACTAATGTCACGATTTAATGTATCAGCGATGAAAAGGCAGAAAAATTAAAATAAAACAAATGAACACTAATGAAAACTTATTTGTTAATTCAAATAAAGGTAATTTTGTCTTTTATTAAGAGTAAACATGGAATTCATTTGAATGGTAAATAATGAGAGGGAAAATAGGTTTTTAGGTGGATGTTAATTTGTATTCTCTTGTATGTTAAATAAAATAGTAAATAAAAGTATTTTTATGTATACTATATGCTGATCTGTATGTGTGTTGAAATGTATGTGATTACTTAAATCAACAGTTCATAAAATATTTTTTAAAAAGTCTTGGAAAATATTTATAAAAATATGTATATGTAAAAAATACCCTTTTTATCAAAATTACTTCAAAATGGTATTAAAACAAAAGTTGGTGCATTCTAAAGCAATAAATGCAGTTGGAAGAAAGCTTTAGTTAGGGCCGGAAAAATAAACAGATTTTATCAAAAATGAAAATGGAATTGAAGAAAATTTTTGTCTCTTCCAACCTTATAATTAAAATTTCACTTTTCAGACTTTCTCTGTGACAAACTGCTGTACTAAATACTCTGCGTCAGTTTCTCAGCTTAGTTCATAATTAATGATTATTACAGATAAGCCAGCTAACGGCTTTGAGACATAGGGTTCTGAAGAAAGTTTTTAAATAATTTCAATTTAAAGAAACTGCACTCACAGAATGCCACTGAAACTGATAATATGGTTATAATTCTAAATCCAAAACCTATGTTTAGATATAAATCGACAAGTGTGTGTATATAATTTACGCATTCAATAGCGTGTGTTGTATATAATTTACGCATTCAATAGCGGAAAATGTCATACACATTTTACTGTCCATGAAGTTAACAAAATTGATGTTCTCTTTCAAGATTTTTACAGTCAATACCATCTTCTCCAACACATTTTGTCAAAGCAGCACAGAATGACGGCAACATGGCTGAGGTCATGGCATTTTTCATGTTACTTGTGCCATACAAAAAACAAAACAAAATAAAACAAAAACATGGTACTCATGCAGACAGTGATCTGTGCTGAAATAATAACATTATTATTTAAAAAGCCATTCTTAACAGGGGGAGAGGAGGGTGTTTTGTTCCTATTCTGTACTTTAACCTTACAATTGAATAAAAAAACATATAATAAAACTTTAATTAAACTTGGAAATACGATTTAAAAAATAGCGTGGATCACTCTCTGCATTAGCACCAAAAACATACTTTGATTTAAAATCATTCATATTTTCAAACCATTCATGAAAACTTTGTGAAATTGAATCCATGAATGGATAGAAAAATTCTCACCAAAACGTTTCTCCACCAGTCTGATGTTCTGATTCATCTACTGATTCGTATCTGAAGAAACATTTTTTTTTTCTTATCCTAAGCACAATCCACTTCATGCTCATCAGCTAATTCTCTTGCTTTTAATTCTGACTATTACAAGTTCTGGCTATATTGTGAAAAAAAATGACACGCCAGCCTTGCCTATTGAAAGACTCTTAGCGCTTTACTTATAATGTTTATTTGAAACAGCAAGTCATATCAGGTAATCAAACAAACAAGGAAATGCCAGCTCCTGATTTCAATGGCTAAAGTTCAACATTCCATGCTGATAAATCCATCTTGACTATCCACAGAAATTCATTCTAATTCTTCGATCGCTTCCAAAATCTTTGTTGTCTGAAAACACAACGGTTTAACAGCTTCCACTTTTGCTGTCTGGGAGTCTTTTAACTGTAAGGTGGGTGATGTGCTTCTTCAGAATAGCCCATCGCTTTGGTGTACATGGCAAATAAATTCTACATATGTTGCAGATAGCCAAAGAAAGAAATGGAAGTAACCTATAGAATACAAAACGGAATCTTTGTTTTGTTTCAAGGAAACGTGTCCGGTTGAAACATTTTATTTTTTTCGTGAAAATGTGGGAAGTATTTCTTATGAAATGCATTTCTGCTAAAATGTTTTTAGCTTTGTTTATGTGACATGTGTCTTTAAACATGTTTCATGTTTTTTAGTTTATCGTGTTCAACGAGGATGTTTTATCTTTCTTTTTGGCGAAAACAATGTCCGGTGTTAGAACAGTGTTCTAGGAAATTTTCAAATCATGGATAAGCGACATTTGAAGGTTGTTTTCGCTCGTCAGTGTATTTTGGCAGTTTTTTTTTTTAATGCTCCTTTGTTTTGTTTGTGACGAGTATGCGGTCACAATGAGTTTTTGAAAGGAAAGAATTCTGTAACAAAGTGGAGTGTAGTGATACTGAAAGTTTGTTGTTTTAAAGCACAATGAAAATAACAAATAAAGCCACCAGAAAATTATATGTTCTAGGGTCACCAAATTTTGAATACAAAATGGAATGGGGTTGCATGTTCATATCACGTTGAGTTCACCAAGACATAGAGATGGGGGACAACGCAATGGAAGTTTAATTCTATATTAATAAACAACTTTATTTGTTATCTTCAATAGTAGAGTGTACAAGAGTGAAAGACAAGTTAGTAGGTTGAATATTTGTGTAGAGATAGAATTAATATCATGCCGGCTGGTTGAAGGAGAGAACAGTTTAGTTCTGTTGACACATGTTTATAGGTAGTAGCCGTCAGTACGAAGGAAACCGGTTAAAAGAGAAAGAAAGGGCAAAGATTTCAGTGTGTTTATGTATGTAGGAGCATGTGCCCGATAGTAGAGATAGGACAAAGGGTTAGTGTCTTGTGGTAAGAAAGAATAGGTGTGTGTAGGTGTGTGTTCTTTAGCATTACAAAGAATGTTCGCTAAGGTATCACACGTGGAAACAAATGAGAGTTTGAAAGGTCGTCATGTTAGCTTGTAGTACTCACGTTCTGCCTAGGACCGAATCCCCAGGTGATGTGTGCTTCTGGGCAAAGCAGCGAGAAAGAGGATTGAGAGTTTTAGATTTTATTTATATACTCTGTCACGTGATTGATAGCTGGCTTGTGATTGGACAAGCTAGGAGGAAATCTTTGAATCCTTATTTAATCAAGCACTAGTTTGCTGCCTCATAGCTAATAAACTTCTTTCTGACTGATGATATAGATTTAGGCAGATATCCTAACTGTAATCTCCAAACATATATATCACACACTGGACAAGGCTGGGAACATATCCAAAGCCTTTGACAGCGTTTGGCAGTCTTCTCATGAAAATTAAATCATATAGAATTACTGGATGAATACTTAACGTAATAAAATCCTTCTTAAATAAGAGAAAAATTCAGGTTGTACTTGATGGTCTAAATAACATGATATAAATGTGAATGTGCTTCAGGGGTTGATCCTTGGACCTTTATTATTCCTCATATTCATAAATGACCTCCCTGATAAAATTGTCTCTGAGATGGGTATATTTGCTGATGACATCACCCTAAAGGCTCAAGGAGAAAATGAATTAACAAATATCCAAGAAAATGGCTAAAACCTTAGTTGAAGATCTCAAGTCTGTAGTGGAATGGGGCCATAAATGGATGTAAACATTCAATGGTGCCAAGACTAAACTTCTTTTCTTTAATAATTACAAAGAAACATTCTCAACCACCGATTCCTATATCTAATGATTAGAACTAGGACAACAGCATATTCTTTTCATTGTTTTGACTCTCAAGTGTGTATCCGTTGATATCTTATATACTTTTATATAGAGTGATGTGGTTCTTGGTTGGTTAACTATATCTAATTGTGTCGGATATATACTCGAGAGTCAAAACAATGATAAGAATATTGTTGTCATAGCCCTATTAATGAAACACTACCTGAAAGTACTTTGTTCAAACTCCTTGGCTTCAAACATTTACAGGCAACACAAATTAGAACAAATACGCCAAGAGCATTACCAAGGCTGCTGCAAAGAAGGTGGGCTCTCTCTACCATGCTAGAAGGTTACTCACATCTGAGAGTATCCTGTACCTTTACAAGGCTACTAGTCGCGCATGCATAGAATATTGTTGTCACATCTGAGCTGGTGCATATGCTACTAGTTTCTTGCTGTAAGACAGGGTTTAAAAACGAGCAACACAATCTAATAGGTCCCGCGCTAACAACCAAATTCCAACCTTCGTCACATAGATGTTACATCTCTGTGCCTATTTTACAAATATTTTAATGGAATGTGCTCTGCCGAACTCAAAGCACTTGTACCCCCTCCGTATAAATACTCTTGACTAACCCAACAAACAACAAAATCCCACCCCTACACTATAGAGATCCCTAGATGCTAGAAAGCCTTCTACTCAAATAGTTTCTTCCTTCAAACTGCTAGATTTTGAAATTCCCTCCTGGGTCTCTGGATCCCTGGGTCCCTGCTTCCTTGACTGTACTGACATGCAAAAGTTCAAGTGTAATGTGAACAGATATCTCCCTGCTCAACTCCCTACATAATATCCCTGTAAAACTGCTTTCCAAATAGTAGTTGCTTACGTCAAAGTGGCACTGTGCCTTGTTTTGGGTCAAATAACAGTAAAAAATTTTTTTTAAATAGGCTGAGAGACTTCTCAGTACAACACCAAGGCCAAAAATTGCCACAACTGGCTAAGAATGTGTTTATCAGAAAGCAGCAAAGTGTGAAAATTAGTCCCCTTTAAGATATTTAGTTTTCTCCCACTGCAACAACTTTGATATCAGAGTCAGAAAGTTCCTGGGTAGTTCCATCAGCATTACTCAGTAAATGTGCCTCAGGCAATTAGCAATAAATTAATCATTTCTCAGAGAGAAGGCAAAGCTTAGGAAGGTGAACCACCTAGAACTGTACATCAACAGCATTAAACCACAATCAACAGGGATCAGGTCATTAAAGGAATGGTTTAATTTCTGTTGATTTGGGAGGGGAGGGGGGCTGAGGATAAAATCCCAGGCCCCTTTGATCTGAACTATAAATGGTCGGAATTATAGGCGTTGTAAAAATTAAAAAATAATCAAATATTTTCTACCGAAGACAATACTTGCGTTTTAGAAAATAGAATACTTTAGTTATTTTTAGTTTAAATGAAATTTAAAAAAAAAAAAAAAAAGCAAACAAGGATCTCCAACAGATAATTTCCTTGCCATGATTGATTTTTTGGGTTTGTATTACTGTACACATAGATTCGAAAAAGTTGTCAAAAAACAAATATATAACAAATAAATGTTATCAAAGGCAAGATAAGTTACTTTTCTCCCTAACTGGATATATTTTTTGTGTTTTTATTCAATGTAACATGTTTATTCAGCTCGAAAAGCATACAGTGTTTATCAATGTATTGGAAAATTCAAAATGGCGGCCGACACTCTCTTTAACACGGTAAGTTCAGGAAAAGATGTTATAAATAATAAACTAGACAAAATACTGTTAGAAATTCGCTCAATATATGTTACCGTGACATAAGTTGACATATATTCGGTGTTTTTTTAATAGTATTTTGTCTAGTTTATTATTTATAACACCCTTTCCCAAACTTACCATGTTAAAGAGAGTGTTGGGCGCCATTTTGAATTTTCCAATACATCGGTAAACACTGCATGTTTTTCGAGCTGAATAAACATGTTACATTGAAGGGTCCATCCTGGGCCCAACTCTTTTCCTGATCTACATTAATGATCTTCCAAATCACATCCTTACATCATTTGTAGACATTTATGCTGACGACACTACCATTTATGGTAGCACATCTAAGACAGTAAACGACCAAGTTCTCTCCAATTCTCTCTCCTCTGATCTTGAGCACATAGTACAATGGGGTAAGGAGTGGCTGGTTACTTTTAATGCATCTAAAACCAAGCTTCTCTCTTTACATCATCAACATTCTGATCCACATCTGGCATCAATTGAAATGAATGGCTCTCGTCTTCAGGAGGCCTCAAGTTTTGACAAGCTTCTTGGCTTGACCATTACTCCTGATCTTAAATGGAGCACGTACATCAAATCTGTTGCCAAGGCCGTTGGAAAAATGGTGGGATCTTTCTATCGATCCGGTAGATATCTCACTGCTGATGCTATTCTCTATCTATATAAGAGCCAGGTACGTCCAAGGATGGAATACTGTTGCCACATCTGGGCAGGAGTTGCTAGAAAGGACTTGTCCTGCCTTGATAGAGTTCAAAATAGACTTCGTAGCCTCGTAGGAGATGTCCTTTTCTCTTCCTTGCAACCTCTATCTCACAGAAGAGATATTGCGAGTTTGTCTCTGATGTATCGTTATTTTCATGGAAAGTGTTCGA
The DNA here is from genome assembly GCF_053919585.1 of Euprymna scolopes. Taxonomy (NCBI): domain Eukaryota; kingdom Metazoa; phylum Mollusca; class Cephalopoda; order Sepiida; family Sepiolidae; genus Euprymna; species Euprymna scolopes. Next base: position 70,092,714 of record NC_136491.1, on the reverse strand, counting down.
CTGAGCTTCAATCTATGGTCCCCCCTCGCCAAACTTTCACAAGAAACACTCGTCTAGCTGTAAACACTATCAATAATTTCCCTCACTCTTTATCTGTGCCTAAACCTAAACGTAGATTCCATGAACAAAGCTTCTTTCTTAGAACTGCACGCCTGTGGAATTGTCTTCCGTTTTCCTGCTTTCCGGCTGACTACAATATGGTTGTCTTCAAATCTAACGTAAATAAGTTCTTGATGAGCCGTTCCATATAAGTTATCAAATTTAACAAATTTTCATTACTAACGATTTCTATATTGTCCAATTTCTATTGTACACCCTTATCCCTGAGTGGCCTCTTGGCCTTGATAATGTGGTGATGCCTATGTAAAAAAAAAACAAACAAAAAAAAACTCTCTGCCGCTTGCCTGTTTCCCACCTGACTACAACTTGGACGTCTTCAAGTCCAACATAAACAAACTCCTGACAAACCGGCCCCTTAAGTAAGACAAGACACTCTATCAAAACCCCAATACTAATGATTACTACAATACTATCTCATTGATTACTGTACACGCAATAACCCTTATCCCAGAGTGGCCTTCGGGCCTTGATAAGTGGTGACCCCCATGTAAAAAAAAACAAACAAAAAAAAACACAAAAAATATATCCAGTTAGGTAGAAAAGTAACTTATCTTGCCTTTGATAACATTTATTTGTTATATATTTGTTTGTTGACAACTTTTTCGAATCTGTGTGTACAGTAATACAAACCCGATTTTTTTTTTTCTTCTTCTTTTTACAAAGTTTCAGTTGTAAATTGAAAAAAGGTCGGGAATTGTATCGATACGTGCGTGCAAAAACAATGAGATTGGTTTGAAGTACTCTACTTCCGGAACAAACAACGCATCGGAATAGAGAGATTTGTTGTCTGTCTGCTCATCCATACTTTACAATCGACCACCGTTGCCACATCACCAGAATCTCTTCTTCACTTCCGCCCGAGGGAGGGGCGGTCAGAAAGAAAGAAGAAAGAAAGGGAGGAAAAAAAAGAAGCTAACTTAAGTCAGTTCGAATAACTTCGCAAGAATTGGCGGAGGAATTATTACATAAATGTCCATGTTGTCTCTCAACCACAGGCATTCACGACGATGAATGTCCAGGAAACCAGCCCGTTTTATTTCTTTTATTATTAGTTGTATTATATCTAAAAGTGGGTGAGAAATATTATCACCCACTTTGGGGAAGTTTCTTAAGAGGGCTGCCATACTTGCCACTCCCTTCCCACGTGTGGTTCCCTCTCCAAGAATAATGGATAGCATGGAAGACAGTGGATTTGACAGTGATCCAAAGCCAGCTTCTCAAACAGAACCATTCAAAACACAAACACCAACTGCAACATCTGTAAGTAAAACTATTTCTAAATAAGTTTGTCGAGCTTGTTATTGTTTAAACAGCACTTATTCACATTATTAATTATGTCGGGTCTGTTATTCTCTCGTTCTTTTGGACACACAAATATGTGATGATGACAATTTAACTTTTCGGCAAGTTCTAGTCACTATCGTCAAAATGTGTTTTTACACGTCCTCATTTGAATGTTGTTTGGCACAAGGACAACGATTGTGAGTCTTTCGAAAAGATTTAAACTCGTTCATAGTTTGTGATTATTGCCCCCCCCCCGGTTTTTATGTTGATACAATGGTACTTGTGTTTTTACTTATCCGTTTCTTGTCTCTACGTGACTTTTTAGCAAATTTATTAATCGATTATGTATTGAAATAATAATAAAAAAAATTAAACGGCGTAAAATAGTAAAGCAAACTTTAAAAAATAATTTATTACGAAATTATAAATTCACAGTTCGTAAACACACCATTTTAATATTAATAGCTAAAAAAAAAAAAAAAAAAAGTTCGTGACCCTTCGGCATTTCAAAAGAAATTGGGAAGTATGTAAAAAGTCGAATCGAAAGTCATTTGAATTGGCTTTAAAAATCCGACGCAAACACTTTTGGGAGCTATTTGCATCAAATAATTTATAGAGATTACAACAAAATTATTTGAATTAGTTGTAGTTTTATAACAATTTCTTTCAATTTGTAATCCAATGATCAAACGAACGTTACAACAAAAACGAAAGTGGTAATCCTCCCGGGCAACACCGTGCAGTTAACATACTGTTTTGCTAGGAAGTTTGTTTTCCTTTAAGTCGAAAATTTAGTCTCCCTTTGAACTCGTTTAAATCGAGCGGTTAATTTTTTCTTTAATTATTGAAATTATCATTTTTTTTTTTTTTTTTTGTAGTAATTTAATTAGTTATTTGTTTTTGTTTTCATCGATCGATATAAAAATGACTTTTCTAAATTGATTTTAGTTTAACAAAATGAATGTTCGGTTAAAATCGGGTTCTGTCTGTCGTTTCTTTTTTTTAATTTTTTTTTGCATTCTTCGTCAGCTGATATTTTTTGCTTCATGATGGAGAATTCGCTTCTGATTAAGTTTGGCTGTTTTTCAGAATAAAAGAAAAATTTTAAAACTAGTAAACATTAATCAGAACGGATTTTTCCAGGACTTTCATTGTGAAGCAGAAGCACATTTAGCACAACGATCAGCTGATGTAGAATGTAAACAAAGACGGACGGAACTTCATTTTTAACCATATGTTCTTTTAAATAATTCTTTTTTTTTTTTTTAACTTTAAATTAAAATGGGTGCTAATGAATGCACTTACTGATCCGCGACATTTTTTAAATCGTATTTCTAAGTTTAATTAAATTTGTTTTTTAAATTCAATTGTAAGGTTAAAGTACAGAATGGGTACAAACCCCCTCCCCTCCCCATGTTAAGAATGGCTTTTTAAATAACGTTATTATTTCAGCAGCACGGATCAAAAAGTGCATGCGTACCTTAAAGGTACTCCCGTTTTCAAGATTTTAATGTATATCTTAAAATATATATAAATTAAACATTTCAAAGTCGCGAGCGGGGGAAATTTTTCACAAATTATTTTTACAAACGCATTATTTTGTTGAGTTGCAAAGTTAAAGCTAATTTGCCTCGTTAGAAGTGAACATCGATTTACGAAAGTTTGGTTGTATTACAGTTCGGCATCAATGGTTGCACATTTCAGGACCTGAACGAGAATTACCCCTCCCCCTAAGAACGGCTTTCGAAATAGACACCGCCTTTACCTCATGTTAAGAACGGCTTTCGTTTTTTTTTTTTGTTTTTTTTTTAATAGAATAATAATTTGTTCTTCATATTTCGAAGATACTTAAATATGAGATATTGGCTGGGTGATTTTTTTTTTTTTTTTTTTACCGGGGCAATATGCCTAGTCACGAGGTCGATCTATATGAAGTAGTCTTCAACATGTAAAATAATACGATTTTCAATAACGAGTTACAACAGCTGAAAAGTAACTACGCAAAATTAAACCCGGGTTTAGAAACGGAAAACAAAAACTAAATTCTATTTAAATTGCATTAAAAAAAAATGAATTGCTTTTTTTTTTTTCTAATTATTGTTTGAGTTTTTTTTTTTTTTTTTTTTTTTTTCGGTCACGCGAACAACAATTATTATTTAAGTTGTCACTTTTGTGTTTTCAATCTCCGAAATTCAGGGACCGTCCAACAGTCAGAAACAAAATTCCGCGTCATGGCTATATCTCGGTGACTGTGGTGACTGATATGCAACAATTTTTATTTGTAAATAATTAAAATTAACATATTTATAGAATTTAGAGCGGAGGGGGGGGTGTTTAGTGTTGTATGTAAATCTACTTAAAATGATTAATTTCTGGGGCAGCAGTTTCTAACCGGATAGCGTTTTTAAGAACATACAACTTTCTAATAGATTCCAAAGGAAAAGGACCATTTCCAAGATATTGCACGATGAAAAATTGATAATCTAAGAATAGAGAATTACATATAAACAACTTGAAAAACTTGACGTTAAAAAATGTAATAATGACCTGATGGCCTACTGTCACTAACCCTTAGTCCGTGTGGAAATAATAATAAAAAAAAAAAAATCACCCCAAAATTATGCTCGATTAATTTTTAAGAAATTAAGAAAAAAAAAGAAAAGAAAAAAAAGGCTAATATTAAACTAAACATTTTTTGCACGCCTTTAAAACACTATGGTTGGAAAGTGGGTGATCATTTTACATTAAATTTACATGCAAAACCAATTCCCCTGTGGCGTGATATCTGGCCTTGGTAGAGGACATCTTGGAGCGACGTTAACATCTTTGTGTGTAGCCAAGAAGAACCACATTGACAATTTATATGATTTAGGGTATAAATGATTGCTTTGGCGAAAGAAAATAAAGGATATATACAGGCATGTATATAAAATGAAACAAAATTTTATAAGAAAGCATTTTTATGCAAGAGATAAGAATATAAAAGTTACTCTTAATACTGAACGTGTTAATTTATGCAAACACGTGGTTGAAAGTTGTTAGTCACAAGTCAAAATGTTCATAGTGTAACTATGGGAGTATTTGGCAGCGTGTTAGTAATTGTATAGATGTGAGCAGTCGTTCGTTTCTATTATAAGATATTTTATCACCTGTTTTTGCTCCAAGACAGTGGCAAAAAAATTAACATAACAATTACAACAAAGCATACCTCTAAAATTCAATCAAATTTTATTCATTCTTTGTTGCAAAAAGGAAATGCCCGATTTGCCTCTGACTAGAGCTGGTAACAACCTCGAAAAGAAATGGTTCTTTTATCTTCATCAGGAACTGGTATTCAGGTACAGCACTGTTTGAAGATCAGATTAATTACAACCGTTTGAAGGGGGTTTGGTATGATGACTTCTAATAAAAGTATTCAATTCTCGACTAGAGTCGACATCACAAGTTCATAATTAATGTTCATTTGAAGAAAGTCAATAATGACAGGTCAATAATTCTGACATTAAAAAAGTCTCTGGGAGACATATATAATAATAACTTCGCCTAATCATTTAGGTTTAAAAGTCTCAAGGAGATGAAGAATAGAGGCGCCCAAATGTCTCGTATATATAGTTGAGTTGCATGTTTCTTCTTTGGCTGCATGTTTGGAACTGCCTGAAAGAGAAAAGGTAATCAAAAAAGCCCACCCAGCTCATCACTGACGTTTAAAAACATCAACCAATTTGATTGGTCTAAACAAAGACCGTGGGTGGCCAAATAAACCAATTAGGGGCTTGCTTATAATTGTAGAATTTCTCACACTATTTGCCTGACTCGTTAGTGTGTAAGCATGTGTGTGCGAGATGAAAAATTCTGGTATGTGAATCATTGTGACTTTTTTTTTTTTTTTTAATTTGCCATCCCCTCCTCAGCAAGGGAAGCGATGAAGAGCGTATTTTCTGGTGTTTTCAGGCGCAGCTAGTGAAGTCTAGAGAAAACTGATTTTGTTCTGTTTTTTTTTTTTTATATATTTCACTGTCTTACTACTTTCACATGTATGTGTTACTTTTTGGAGTTTTAAAAAATTTCCATTGCTTAAAAATACTTTTTAGTTAATACCTTCATATTACAACTTGTTAGCTTTAGAAATTAATAAACTAGAAAAAGAAAGAAGGTAATTCAAGCCGTTTGTGATTCTCGCTACACCCCTACATTTAAGTTAATAATATATATATGGTTTTATTTATTTGTACCGCTCAGTGTTTCAGGCTATTTACATCTAATCGCCAAAAACTGGTGAACTAGCATATAATATTGCTATTTTTCTTTGCAAGTATCTCTCCATTGTATGTATCCCAAGTCTTTAACCTCATGGATTACTGATTGGCATCTTGGAACTGACACCTTTATTCTTCATCGTCAGTTTTAAACCAAACATCATTCTCCTCTCAGTTTTCATCTTTTTGTGCTTTTGTAATTGCCCATCATAATCATTACTTCAATCAGTATCATTTAGATGGTTCTAAGGCTTCTAGAGAATCCTACAAAAGAGCTAGCAATGCCTGCAAAAGAGCAATTTCTGAGGTTAAGTCTAGCTACTCTCAAATGATTTGTGAGCCTATCTCTTCTCAAAAGGTTGGCTCTCATCATTTTTAGATAATCTATAATACTATTGTTAATAGTGACAAGTCTGCTATTCCTCCTCTTTTTAATGGTTTTCAAGTTATTCCATCTTCTAAGGATAAGGCTGATCTCTTTGCTTATCTTTTGCTGACAATTCTTCTTTCAATGATTTTTTGATCTGTTTTGAATTTTTCTTTGAAAAATAATTGGTCTCTTGACTCTGAAATTATTACGCCAAAGGGTAACATTATTGTGCTTAGGATTTTAAAGATATTCTACAGTGTGTCTGTCTGATCTACTACATAAACTTTGAGGTTATGGTATTGATAAAGTTCTTGATATTGAGGTCTTTTTCTGATTGACGCTTGTGAATAACTCTAGTTTAATTTTTTTTTTTTTTTTCAATGCCGGTATTCCTCAGGACTCTATTCTATTAGGTTGACAAGAAGGTTCTTGGAGAATTTAAAATTTTGATTTCAAATGATGTATTTTCAAATAAGTTTTCATTATAATACCTTTACTTTATATATCATTTTAAAGAGCGTTTTTTGCTCTATCTAATCTTTGAAAACAATTATGTTTTCAGAATCTTGAATACAGGATGGAAAAAAAAAAAGAAAATTTCACACAATTTTCTTATTTCAATTTAACTGAAACAGCTTGCGATATCAACAAAGTGTTTGGCCCAGGAACCACTGCTAAATGGACAGCTTAATGGTGGTATAAGAAATTTTGTAGCGATAATGAGTCTTGAAGATAATGAGCATAGTAGTCAGCTATTGGATGTTGACAACGACCAATTAAGAGTCTTAGTGGAAGCCAATCCATGGACAACTGTTTGGGAATTTGCTTCTGAATTAGACATAATGTATACAGTGATTTCCAACCACTCAAGAGAAATTGGAAAGATAAAACTTGATAAATAGGTACCTCACAAATTGAACAACAACCAAAGGAATGCCGTTATGAAGTGCAACAAGAACGACCCATTTCTCTACTGGGCTGTGACTTGTGATGAAAAATAGGTTATTTATGACGACCGGCAATGCTCAACTCGGTGGTTGGACACTAAAGTTCCATGACACCTCTCAAAGCCAAAGTTTCATCAAAAGAAGGTTATGCCGACTGTTTGCTGATCTGCGTCCAGTCTCATCCATTAGTTTTTTTGAATGCAGGCGTAACACCATTGCGGTAGAGAAGTATTGCCAACAAATGGATGAAATGCATCAGAAACTTGAACGACAACACTCCGTATTAGTCGACAGAAAAGGACCAATTCTCCTCCACAACAATGCCTGACCATACGTTGCTAAACTGACCCTGCAGAAGGACAAATTGGGCTACGAAACTCTCATTCGCCGTACTCTCCAGACCTACCACTTTTTTAAGCATCTCAACAACTTTCTGTGTGAAAAATGCTTCAAAACCAAAAGTGATATCAAAAACGCCTTCAGCGACTTCAATGCTACCAGAGCGCAAGATTTTTATGTTACTTGTATAAGTACATTTATTTTGAATTGGCAAAAGTGTGTTGGTTTTGATGGTGTTTGTTTTGATCAATAAATTTTGGAGTCAAGATATTTTCATCTGAATTTAAAAGTTAAAAACCACAAGCACTTTCTCTCCAACCTGATAGGGCTAACAATGTTTCTTCTCTATATAAATGACCTTCGAGAGAATATTATTTAGAAAATTAACATTTATGCTGACGACGCCACCCTCTATTCTGGTATTGTTTCTTGACCATCTTCCTCTGATCAGTTGGAATATGCAGTTGGTCTGGATTCAGTTATGGGTTGGAGTAAGAAATGGCTTGTTTCATTTAAACCTGTTGACTTGCCTATTATCTTTCAGTTGTAGGTGTGCCCCCTTTTCTTCCTGAGATTCTTATGGATGGCTCTGAGCTCGATAAGAAATTGACTCTGAAACTTCTTGATCTTTCTTTCTCTTTAAATCTTTCTTGGATTTCATATATTAAATCCATTGCTCTTTCTGCTTCTTGTAAAATCGGTTCTCTCTATCGTTCTGAACACTTTCTCACACCTGAAGCTATTCTCTATCTCGATAAATCTACTGTCAGACCATGTATGGAGTATTGTTGTCATATTTTGGCTGATGAATCTCTGTCCAATTTGAAGATTCTTGATAAATTGCAGAAAAGTGTCTGTGATTTCATTAGCCTCGTTCTTTCTTTTTCACTGTAACCTCTCTCTCTCTGTCGTTTCTATAAATATTATGGCATGTGTTTCTCAGAATTGTCTGATCTATTTCCTGCTTCGTTTGTTCCAGTTTATTTGACTTATTATTATTACTCCATCAATTTGTTGTTTTAATACCTCATTGTAATACAGCTTCCTAGTTCAGTAGCTTCTTTTCAAAAATTGCAAGGTTGTGGAACTTTCTCCCTGCTCACTCTTTTCCTTCTACCTATGGTTTTAGTCTTTTTAAGACTAAGATTAAAAGGCATCATCTGTCTTTGCAATAATCATCTTTCGTTTTTTGTTAGCTCCTTACATAAAGTGGCTTCAAGCCTCGTTTTGCACCAAAAAAAATATGGTGCAATGTTATATCAGGTTGGTGCAAAAATGTTTTTTTATCAGATATATACCAAAAAACATTATTTTTGTACCCACCTAATAATACCATTTTCTATATATTTTTTAAATATCACTAGAGAACTATTACAAAACAGTTAAAAGCAAAAATCTACAAAAAAATATAAATAACACATCGCTTTATAATATTTTCCTTAGAGATACTGACACTATAAAAATCATGTATTTTTCTTAAAGTACTAACCTTCAAATATCATGTGAGCCTAATTGAATTATTAGTTATGTGAAGCTACTATTGCAAATTTTCCAAAAATTTGAATTTTGTATAAGCGTTACTTTATAATGGAGCTATTACTGTTCATCAATGTAATGGTTTGATAAGTGTTATTTAGACTGCTCTGTCGGAAACAATGGTTAAGTACACTTTTGAGTTTCATCTGTGATAGTTTTTTTTTTCAATATCTTTGTCATGTATTGATGCAAAAATTCCTTTTTGTTACATTGACAGAAGATCAGTGTTACAATCTTGTGTTTGGTGCAAGGAATGAGATGAGTATTGACAACACCTTTTTTTTCACAGCATTATCGCTCGGCAGTTGTACGACTTGATTGAAGACGATGTGGTGTGCATGCTGAACAGAAAATTTTTTGTCAACGCATAAACATGGTCATGCAGACATAAGTGATGCTAGATTTTGAATTCACCCAAATTTTATCAGTTGTTTTGAAAAACATTTAAACGGGTCCACAAACTTGTGTTAGTTAAAAGCTGTGTGACCTAGCAGGAGTTGAATATCATAAGATTCACCATTTTTCATGAACATTTGTCAATTAGAAATCTGTTCAAAGTGAGTGCATGCATTTGCTCAAAGTCTGTCAAAAACAATGTGTAGACTATTCAGAGCATTGTTTGCAACTGTTTCAATGCAATAAAAAGTGATTTTTGCATCAATACATGACTGGATGAAACCTTGATCCAGCAACTTAGAGAATGTATGATTTCTTTTTAAATTTTGCCACTCTTTTCGTTTAATAATTCCCTTCCCAATAAGATAACAGGTGACTTGATTTGCCAGATGCAGGTCTATTTGTGTAATTTCGAAAGAGCTTTCAAGACTTGCATTAATCTTTCGACTGACAAATCTGCTGACCGGTCACATTTAGAAACTGTTGATTCTTATACTAATACTCGTTTATTTATTTATTTTTTTTTTTTTTATACATTGTCTATATTGTTCCTATTATTTTGTATATAAGATTTTTATTGGTTCCTAACTCTCTACTTCATCCATATAGTAATATACCAAAGCATTTAATGTCTGGACATGTGCCATCTTTCACACTCATTTTAAAAATATGATCATCTGATCAGCAAAGATAGTAATTGGTGATTAAGTGGAAGTTGCTAAGATAAACAATTCCAACTTTATTCATTTTAAAACATATTGTTCCAAGATGTGAATGCATTTCAAAAAGTGATATTCATTTTATTAATTTGAAGAATATTTAACTGATACTTATTTATGGTAAAAAGACAGATTCTATTGTTTTAAAAGGAACTAAATACCTGCATATATCCGCATTCTATTTGTAGCACCATATTCAAGTGTACAGTGACCTATTAAGGCTAGTCAATAAAAGCTGAAATGAAAAAGTAAATAAAGTTCGTCTTATATTGGTCACAATTTTAAATAAAAAGATATTCATTTTAAAGAATATTTTAACTGACAATAACAGTAATTTTTTACAATAAAAAATAGACACATTTTTTTCTCAATGCTATTGACACTGACAGACAATTGTTTCTGAAGGAATTTTACTATTAACTGTATTTTATACAGATTGATCTAGAAAACATTAAATTTTCACAGGATCTCGCTAGTATTTTGTGTATATATATATATATATATATATATATATATATATATAACTACTTCATTTACTCACATAAATTAATATACAAAAGTATAAATTTATGTGTAAACTTGAAGTATTTATTTGAACAGTGCTCAATACGTAGGTAGAGCTAGTTAGTAAGTTATAAAATATATATGGCGATTAAGCTACACTGAATATTCCACGTTTCATCCACTCTAGGATTCTTCAGGCTTATGCTATATATATATATATATATATATATATATATAGTGGAATGATAGATTTGTAGCCATAAAGAAAACAACAGATTTAAAACTTTCATTGAAAAAATCAATTTAGGTAACTTGATTATGTAGTAGAGTTGATATCTATTCAATGTGGTCACCTTCAGCCTCAATCACCACCTCAGTACAGGTCCGGAACTGGGAGCATGCCTTTTCCACAAATGCCGGTGGGAGTTTGGCGGATGGCAGTGATTAGGCTGGCTTTGGTGTCGTGGGAGGTCATGTTGGTAATGTTCTTGATGTATGACCAAACGAAGTAGTCCAGCGCATTCGGGTTGGGGGAGGAGAGGGGCCAGTGAGAGAAGGGTACAAAGTCGTAGCACTCCTGAAGACAAGCTTGGATCTCTTTGGACTCGTGGGCTGGCACCAAGTCCTGCTGCCACACCCAGGGTCTGCTAGCAGCTACCTGATTGCACCATGGAAACACCACACTCTTCAGCACATCCAGGTACACTTTGGTGTTGACTTTCAAACCGATTTTGAAGATGTAAGGTGGCCTGATGTGGCCCTCGCTTGAAACCACTTTAAAGATCATGACTGTAGTTGAAAACTTTGTTGAGCTGTGCCCTCAAGCGTTAGTGCCTCCGGGTTAGCATTTTGAGGGTACTGGCAATGGTCCTCTTATAATTTGGATCGGTACAGAGCATGAGTTGTACAGTGGCACTTCTCCGATTAAGCTTGTTAAACTTTGTTACTTTCAGACATGATAGAGGGCTCCTATCGCTCTTGGGATTTGTACACAACTGGCTAACTAATACATGGTTTGCAACAAAAAAAGAAAACCGGTTTTCATCAAACAGAAATGGAATCATGTTGTCTTTTCTGGGACAACAATTTTATCATTCCACCCTGTATTATGAGCTTTAAGTTGGCAGTTTATGGGGACGTTTTATTTTAGTGAATGGCAAATGAATTATTAGTACTATTGAGGCATTTTGGTGTTATGGTCAACGATTCTGATTAGCTAAGTTGATTAAGGTAGATAACATCAGCCTTTTCCATGTTTATCCTTGCGCCACATTTTGTATCTATTTTTGCTTAATAAATAAATGCAAATATTTTGTGTTTAATCAGTTGTTCATTCGGTTTGCATGTTTTTTAAATATTTTTAGTTTCAACTTTTTACAAACTCAACTCTAAAATAGTCATCTCATTTACCACCTCTTCTCCTCTCCTAACTAGCTGATCCAGCATGAAAGTGGGTCATAAAGATTAAATGGAGACCTGTGAGGCCCATTAAATTTGCAACCGCTGAAAGGACAGTTTCACCCTCTACTGCTACCGTAGCTGAGAGACCCTTTTACCACTCCTCTCCCTCCTGCATGAAAGAACTTACACCAGTCCTCCTCCCTCACCATTGACTTGACAAAATTCAGTAACTAGTTATGACAACAGCCAAAAGGTAACCACATAATTAAACCCAGATTCCCCAAAGAGAAAATACTGCATTGTATTAATTTTTGTAAATTGTAGTTTTTTTAATATATTTTTGTAATTGTATTAAAAAAAAAAAAAGTTGTCTCTATGTTATCCTACATATCTGCATTATAAATCCCCACCACCCAAAGTTTAAAAAGTTGTTTCTGATTTTTGGAAGACAAAACATTCCTTAAATTTCTTAAACCTAGACACGAAGGCTACAACGTCAAAAAATGTCCTATAATTATAAAATAAATAGCAACAATTTGCAAAAATAAATACAATGTAAATCAAATGTTTCTTTGTTTTTCTGTTTCAGAAACCTAGGATTCGTTTTGTATGGTCAGTTTTTATGTTTTTAATCTGTTCATTGTAGAATAATGTAGGCGGAAAATAAAATATGATCTTCAAATCAAGCGAAGGAAAAATATGAAACACGTCTGGAGTTTTAAAATTTATTTCTGGGATTAAACAAACAGAAAATAAAATACTCAAACATGAATGTAACACGGTTGCTGCTGATATTCTTTTTAGCAGTACACACACACACACACACACACACACAGATACACCAATATAAATATTAACATCACATACAACTATTCATCCAATACATACCAGCATGTAAAAAGGATGTTAAACCGAACATAACAGCTGCTGCTCTTTTAACATTATTGCACACAGTCCCTGCTAACTTTTATAAATAACAGCTTATCATTGCACATACATATGTTAACTTTCATCTTATTGAGGAGTGTTTACTAGTAATCTTAAGAAACTTTTTTATTTTCACTTCTTTACATTTTATTCTATAATTTAACTTATGCAAATTTATTTAGTTTGATTTTATTCACTAGCTTCATAAACATTATCAGTTTAATATCTGTTTTATGTGCTGGCATGTGTTTGATGGCGTTTAGAAATTAACTTCTAAACTATCATTTGACAAATCTTTATCACTTTTTCTCTCGAATCCATGCTTGTAATTTCTTACCCTGTTTTCCTTGGCCTCCCTCTGTCAACTGACCCTGCTACCTCAACTATTCTACATCAAGCGCTCTTATTGGCTCTTTCGATGTAATCAAACCAACTGCACATATCTTCCTATACTATCCAAATTAAATCTTCCTCTGAGGTCATCAGATTTAAACGTCTTTAAGACTCGCATTGTACATCCATTGTATCATTCTTATACCATTTCTCTCCATGCAACACGTCTTCATCCCTTTCCGGTTAGGTTTGACTTCCATACATCATCACACTGTGTACATTTACCAGTAAACTCTTCTCTTGGTCAACAATGGTAATGCTCTACTAGTTATGTCAAAAATTTTCCTGAACTTACTCCATCTAGTTCTAACTTTTACTATCCCACGAACACTTCCTTGTATTCCAATGGTATTTTAATTGTAAGATGATTGGTCTGGAAGAAGATAACTTGGTAGAGTTAGTTGTGTCTTTATGTATCTGACTTTTGAATTGAATGTTGAATAAGAAAGGAGTCACCATCTTCCATTAAAACCATCATAAAGTATGAATCAACTTTATTCGGAGTGAACACTGAAATATAAAGAATTGTTTTGTAGGCTTTTGTTCATAACAGAATGTGACATCTTGGAGTTCCATCTTGGTGTGTGAAACTTTTAGTGTCAGCATGCATTGATTTTTTTTTTTTTTTTTTTTTGTAGCTGCACATTTCTGTTCTTGCGCCTATGAAGTCCTGTAAGTCTAGATGATACTGCACATGTATCAAGTCTAATCACAACTCAACATAACCCAAAATATTGTGTGCAAACAAAATAGATCTATCATGCAATTGCTACATTATGACCAACATAACAAAATTTTTGAATGACCTGAATAGCCTCACCATCCAAGTATATTTTATCCACATCAAGGTACTCCTCAGTCTCCAATGTCTGACACTTCTACATCAACTGGTTATTCTCTCGCTTCCTACCAGTGACTCTACTGAACTTATTGTGTACCCAATGCTTACAAGTACAACAGAAGATTGAATTACACTCTACTTCCTTTCCACAAATTTAGTAGGCCAGCTCCCTTCTTTTTGGGGAGCTTTCCAATGCTACAAACACTGATCATCAATTTGGTCTTCGCAAAATTCACTCACAGACCTTTCCTTTCCTTAGTATTTCTCCAAATCTTTAACTTTATGAGCAGCTCTTCCATTGTTTCACAAGTATGTACTAAATCATCAGTACACAACTTTTTTTTTTCTGGACAACTCCTACCAAACTTCCCGGACAACTTTTATAAGGCACAAAAGCAACAGATTCAGTACAAAACTCTGATGTACTCTCACTTTAATGTTAAAGCTGTCACTAAACGTGTTGTTAATTCTAACATGACTTTGGGAATTTCTGTAAATTGTTAAACAACCTTCATCAACCGTTTGACACCTCATCAAAAGCTTTTTTCAAAGTAAAATACAGATTCTTCTTGCTAAGATATTTCTTTTGCATTTGTCTTAAGATAAATGTAGCACCAGCCTATTTCATCTATGCTTATCTGATTTCTTGTTTCTTAATTATTTTCTCAATCACTTTCAGGAACTGATCCATCAACTTTAATTTCTTAACTCTTGTCACAATCGTATTAAGATCCCAGTCTTTTAGAACAAACTCTTTTCTGATTTGATTTGTCAAGTCGTTGCGATGCCTGCTTCATCGACAACCTTAATTTCTGCAGCAATGCCTGAGAATCCTTCACCTTACATCTTATACCATTTCTTAATTCTTATAGCTGAACCAGAATCTGTTTCTGCAACTTAATTCGGTCTTCAGTAATCTCTCATAATAGCATTTCCAAACATCCCTCTTATCGTGTTTATTTATTGCTGGCACTCCATTGTCATTTGAATGCACTACTTTCCAACAATGTCCATTTTTGTTTTTTTTTCCGCCTGTTTAGCTATCCTGAATACTTAATTCTTCTGATCATCCCTTTGTAATCTATCTGGAAAATCTAGCTTGTTCATCTGTCATTCTTTGCTTTGTAAATTGATCTTTTTACTTGACTCCTTGCTACATCTTTATTTGCTAAACTTTTTCATTCCATTGTTTCTGCTTTTCTTTGATACATTTTTCAGCTGCCTCATTCCATCACCATGTCACCCTATGCAGTGGGGACTCTTTTGTTCACTCATAAGTCTGATATGTTGTCTTCAACAGCGTATCCTTCAACTTCTTCCGCATTTCTTGAAGTTGATCTAGTAACTGAATGTTTCATCACTTGGTCTTTCATATGTTCTTGATTCAACATCTTTTCCTGGCGATAAACTTTAACTTGTATACTTTCTTCAGTGTAAAATTGCAAATAACTGGTTTGTGCTGTATCACAATTTCTTTATCGGGTATTACTTTTACATCACTCAAGAGCATTCCATCCTTTTTTCTTAAATAATTTACTTGGGCTTTTTCTGTATCAGATTCCTATGTAATGAGATAGTTTTTCCTTTTCTTGAAAAGGGTGTTTCCATGGCAAAACCAAATTCTAAAATTCTTTCTTCTGCATTATCATGCTATCCATTTCCTCCATGTACACTCTCAAGACTACCAATATTTGCTATATATATATATATATATAATTTGAAGGCATAATGTGTAAATATACCATATTCTGAATTAGATATTATAATGGTATTTCACATCAATATGCTCTGATTCTTATTGATGAAGACGATTCTTTACTAATTTGATAGCAATTTGGTTATTAACATATGTGCACTTGTACTGCATCATTTTTTAATCTAAATGAATGCGAAGTTAGGCTCATTTCTTGCACTAATGAAGTCAAAACACCTAATTTCAAATTAATTCAAGTCTACACAATAAGATCGACCTATCCAATTTATACACTGCTTATGTATATGTGATCTCTTTAGTAAAGTTAACTAACTTACATGTCGCTGTTCAAAAAAGTGACTATACTATGATTAATTATACTTTGTTATTGCTTAATTCAGCAATTTTAATGCAAGAAATTGTTTTGTTTAAGAATTATTATTCATTGGCAAATGTTTAGTAAGTCTTCTGAATTTAGAAATGCCAATAATTGTGGATTCTTCTTTGTTATATTTAAGACAAATTTGCATCAAAATTATCAAAATGTTAATGTTTTATTTATATAAATAAATGCAAAAACGTTGGTTTTATGTTTATAACAATGAAATGTTTATTTACAAATTTTGTTTCAAGAATTTAAAGTAGGAAACTTTGTAAAGCGATCTAGTATCCTTGCTAAGTTGGCAGAGTGCTTGCCCTGCATGCAAGAGGCTTGGGTTTTGAATCCCGAGTTTGGATATGTCTAACTGATGAGCTCAAATGAGGGTGAAACTCGAGTCTTGGACTTCCGGTTCATTGGCTGTCATGGCTCTTGTGGGTTGTGACGTTGTTTGGCTGTGGAAATAATTATAGATAATATATATCTATAATTATCTTGAGTTCCTTCAGCTATAATCGAAACCAAAACTTAAGAATTCTTGGTAAAATTATTTATTACAAGAACTGGAAGGTCATAACAGTTAAACGACAGTCACTCGGGAGAAAAAAGATGTTAGCATGACACACAAAATAACACGCTATTGTATTAATATCATCATTGTTTAGCAGATAATATCAAGAAATACTTCATCTTCTGAATTCGACCTATCTGAATCACAAAGCAACAATTCAGATTGTTGAAGTTAAATTTTTGTCTCGGTTGGTGTATTTTAAAACAAATTTACTTTATTTGAATGCCCATTTGGGATTCAACAAATGTTGAGATAACTTAGATCAAGTTCAATGCAGGTTGTAAACTAAACTGTCTTTAAAATTTGTTATTTGGTCATTCTTTTTAATCTGTTGTACTTGTATTAGTATCACATGGTATAGATCTTGAATTACAATCGTTCATTTCAAATCTGTTTAAAAGTCGTATTTTGTTTCTAGTTCATTTTAATAAATGGTATTAATACAAATTCTATTCCAAAGAAATAAGGTAATTGATCAAAGTCTTTTCTTTTTAAATCCAAAGTTGCAATGGTTAGATCATCTACTCAAGTTATTATAATAATTACTTTTTTAATTATATTTTTTTCTATGAAAAATACGATTTGATGATTCTTCAAAATTTTGCTTTGTTAAAAGTCCATTGACTAAATTGTTCCAATTTCTTCCACTTTGTTTTAGTTCATATTTTTTTTTTTAATTTATCTTTTTATTTGTTTATAAAACCTTTTATTCTATATATGCTTTGCAATCAATATTAGCATTAAAAAGTGTTTTTTTTTTTTTTTTTTTTTTTAAGTCCATTTGATATACAATTGAACCATCTTGTACTGCCATTTGCATCAACATTTTAATGTTATTGTAGCTATATAAAGTGTTTTGCTGCATGTGTAGACCCATCTGTCCCCCAATGATTATCTTGGCTTAAAGAACGGAGTTCATAAGTATTGTTTTAAGCACATCTATTTCATCATCCATGGCCTTTTATGATTTTGGTGTTTCTGTAGATTTTAGGAATGTGTTTTATTCTATAACAATAGTCAGAACAATTTTCTATGTTTGGATTAAACATATATTCATTTGGTTTGATTTATTTTTCATTGAGAATCTCAGAATAAGATGGATGCTTAGAAATGACACCATGAGAAATTGTTAACTACTGAGTTTTTATGGAATCATGAAAATTTATAAGGTGTTGAAACAGTATCTGGTACAGAAAACTGTAAGATGAAGAACTGTCAGGATGGAGGACCCTCACACATTGTTGCAGAAATGTTGAAGGCTGTGAGTGAAATGGGGATTGAAATGATTACAGACTTGGCAAATCTGATCATAAAAGAAAAGGTCATTCTGAAAGACTGGAAACTTAGTACAATTGTGAATTGTCACCAGGGTAAAAAGGGAAGCACTAGGCAGATAATCACAGAGGCTTAAAATTGATAAATAGAATAATTCTGTAGCAAATAAGTTGGATTAGCATAGATAAAATGCAGTGTTTTTTTTTTTTTTTTTTTTTTTTTTTTTTTTTAATGCCTGGCTAAAATACTACTGGTACTATATTTATCTTAAGACAAATGCAAAAGTACCTTGGTTAGAAAAAGAACTATGTTTCCCTGACCAAGAAGAACAACACGCATCACTTCTAGATCTGTTTTTGACCACAGTTCCTGATGATTGCATAACAAAGGCCCACAGCCCACTCAGGAACGCTGATCATGCAGCGATAATGGTTGAAATCGCCCTAAACTCTAGACCCAAAACTGAAGAGCCAGTGCTCAAATCGAGATATTATAAAAAGGCTGACTGGGAAGCCATCAGGGAACTAATCAGAGATGCCCCATGGGGAAATATTTTTTCTCTCCCTGCTGAACAGTGTGCAAACGAGACCACTGACTGGTTTCAAACTGCAATTGAAGCGCATGTTCCCATCCGGAAATTTTATAGTAAGCCCCACTCTCCCCAATGGTTTCCTTTGACTTGCGCAACTGCCATTGCTCAAAAGCAGCATGCATACCACAGATTTAACCGACATAAGTCCAGTTCAAACAGACTGAAGTATATAGAAGCTAGAAATAACGTTAAGAAAGAAATAGCGACTGCTAAGAGAGAATTTACGGAAACCACTAAAAAACGCATAGAAGTACAAAAATTAGGAACTAGAGACTTCTGGAAAATCTACAACAGTGTAGTAAATAATGGGCAATCAACAATTCCCCCACTAACCAACAATCACGAGGTTGTCTCCTCAGCAACCGAGAAGGCTAACATGCTTGCCAGTCGGTTTGCCTCAAACTCCACACTGGACCCTTCCAACCACACCCTACCTGATTTTCCTATGTGGACAGACGCCACGCTAGACGATCTGAAAATCACCCCTGCTCAGGTGCATGCCATCATAAAAAACCCTTGACACTTCAAAAGCATGTGAACCCGATCTCATCCCACCTATGCTATTAAAAAAAATGCTCAGCCGAAGTAGCTCCAGTTCTCTCCAAACTCTACAACAAATGCCTTAATGAAGCTTGCTTTCCGGGCTGTTGGAAAACTGATTCTGTGGTACCAGTATTCAAGAATTCTGGCGAAAGGACTGACCCATCAAATTATCGCCCCATTAGCCTCCTCCCACTTTTTGCCAAAATATTTGAGACCTTAATTAACCATGCTCTAGTCCATCACCTTACAGATGCTAAACTTCTGACTGACCAATAATATGGATTTAACCAAGCCCGTTCCACAGCAGACATCCTAACTGTAATCTCTGAACGTATGTACCATTCACTGGACAAAGCGGGGGAGGGCAGAGCGGTAGCTCTAGATATATCTAAGGCTTTTGACAGGGTATGGCATGAGGGTCTCCTCAGGAAAATTAGATCATACGGTATCACTGGTAGAATACTTAACATAATTAAATCCTTCTTAGATAAGAGAAAAATCCAGGTTGTCCTCGACGGTCGTACATCTAAACAATATGATATAAATGCGGGAGTGCCCCAGGGTTCTATCCTTGGACATCTATTGTTCCTGATATTCATAAATGACCTCCCCGACAAAATTTCCTCTGAGATGGGTATATATGCTGATGACAGTACACTCTATGGCAGGCATGACAGGAAGACGAATGAACACATTTCTAAAGAAATGGCAGAAACACTAGAGGAAGACCTCCAATCTGTAGTGGAATGGGGACAAAAACGGTTGGTCACGTTCAATGCCGCCAAGACTAAACTAGTTTCCTTCAATAATTACAAGAAACCCTCTCTACCACCTATAGCAATGGCCAACGACTCTTTATCTGAGAGTACATCTTTCAAATTCCTTGGCCTAACATTCACAGGAAACATGAGTTGGAACAATTACATTGAAAGCATTGCCAGGGCCACTGCAAGAAACGTGGGCTCTCTCTACTGTGCTAGACAACTACTAACACCCGAAAGTATCCTGTACCTCTATAAGGCCACCATTCGCCCATGTATGGAGTATTGCTGTCACATTTGGGCTGGTGCATCTGCTACTAGTCTCTCGCTCCTTGACAAGGTTCAAAAGAGAGTCACAAACCTGATAGGCCCTGAACTGGCATCTAAGCTTTAGCCTCTGTCCCATCGACGAAATGTTGCATTCTACAAGTATTTTAGTGGTGAATGCTCTGACGAACTGCAATCACTTGTGCCCCCACGACGTGAGCACCCTCGACAAACCCGACAGGCTGCTAAATCCCACCCCACACTGTAGAGATCCCTAGATGTAAAAGATCTTTCTACTTCAATAGTTTCTTCCCCAGAACCGCTAGACTTTGGAATTCCATTCCAGGTCCCTGCAGAAGTTCAAGTGTAATGTGAACTGACATCTTGCTGCCCAAATCCGTACATAGTACCCCAGTATTGTTGCCCCTGATAGTAGCCCACTACACCAAAGTGGCAATTTGCCGTGTTTGGGGCGAAAATGTAATTAAAAAAAAAAAATCTTGCCTTTGTGGATTTAGAGAAAGCTTCTTTTTTTTCTTTTTTTATAAAGTGTCAAAAGTTGACTGATGTGCTTTGCGTAAACTGAGGGCAAATCAGTGAAGGTTATTCAGGCAGGAGGTAACTTCACTTGAGGAAATGTCCTATTAAAAAAATAAAAGTCTAATACAAAGTGACATTTGCTGCTGAGGGATTTGTTGTGTGAATTTCAATGTATCTGATTTTATAAAAATTGACATTAGTTTCTGGGTCACATGGATAAAATTTTACTGTCTCTTTAGATTTGTATATGTGTCCCCCTGATGCAGAACACATTTGTGTTGATTTTAGGAAAAATAATTAAAAGCTAATCCCAATAAATTCACCCAAACTTTTTAGCTGTTAAGTTATTGCTACTGGGCAAATATTGATCTTTTTCCATATTAAAAACTGACCTTGTGTCTAACTTTTTCATCGTATGGAAGTAAATGTGAAGAATTTCCAGCATGTAGAATCTCTAACCTTTGTAGCAACAACTTGTTTAAAACAAACTTCATAAATAAAACTAGTCTTTCTCCAATCATATTGGATTTCTTCTTGTTACTGGAATTACGAAATTCTGTCAGGAGTGCAGCAAGAGGTTGTGCAGTCCTTGCTTCACTAAACTCCTCACCCATAGAAAGTGTCAGCATGATATCTATCACCTCTCAAATCAAAGAAAGCTAATTAACTATCACAATTAGTGCTCATTCCAATCTGATATTGGAACACCACTAAGATAATACTCATTGTAGATGAATTCCTTTTTTTTTTTTTTTCCTGACAACAACATTTCAACCTGTGCCTTTCATAATTTTATTTTATCTTCATAGATAAAATAAAATTATGGAAGGCACAGGTTGCTACTGGCCCCGGTTTTACTAAATGTACAACTAAAAATTAGGCACGACTTATGTACAACTAATTGCTGCTGTTGCTGATTAAAGCCACTTCAACTGGGTCCGTCAGCATAAAATATTGTAAAACAATTATTAGAATAAAAAAACAAAACAAATTTACTCAGTTTTGAGAGGTTATTTTTGGCAAATATCTTTGTAAATCCATACCTAAAAATATTTACTAAAGAAAACTCTTGATTTTTATTAAATATTCCCTCTTGTACAGGAAGTCTACTAAGTCCGTCGACACAAAAATCTTGTTATTAAAATAAACAATAAAATTAGTTTACTCACAGTCAAATTCTTAAAGACGGACATTTTTTGTTTCCGTCCAATAAGCCACTTGTAAAAATAAATAAATAAATAAATAAACAAGTTTATTTCTTGCTGTATTATTGAAATAAAAAAAAACAAAAACGAATTTAGTCAGTCACTACTTTCAGCCGAGAGTTTTTTTTTTTTTTTTTTTTTTTTTTTTTTTTGCAAATTAAATTTTACAAGTGACTTGTAGCAGTCACAAAGAACTATTTTCTCTGGTGAATCAATGCCTCCCTCTGAGTTCTCCGGCCACAGGCTGACCTATCAGCTAACAGGGCGCATTGATTCATCTGCTCCCTAAAATGTCTTGAGGGAACTTCAGCAGTCAGAACCGGACTGCCAGCCTAGCAACATCTATCCTCTTTCGTCTCCCATCCACCAGACATCTCGCTATAGCATTGACGGTCTCGATTTAAGACAACTGCTATCCAGCCGAGGACGACATGGTACTGACTGACCTTCAATGACCTTAAAAGAACTTTCTTTTCCTTCTTCCCTTTTAGCAGCCTGGCCTGCCAGTTCCTGCTACAAATAAAATACTCTTTATTGTTATTGTTTAAAAAGAAGTTTGTGTTTCTTTTGTGCCTTGTTCTTTGTTATAATTGATTAGGAAGGTAAAACAATTACCTCTCCTAAAAACGGTGACCCGAAAGAACGTAGACCTTCTGATCACAAAACATTTCTTCTTTGGAGAAAAAAAAAAAAAAAAGGGACCATATCATAAAGGTGCAAAGACAGTAAGAGACTTTTCTCACAAGAAAACGTCCACAATAACAAAAAAAAAAACTAAAAAGTTATTCACTTTCTCTTTTTCTCCATATCGCCAATACAAAAGGCACAATAAAAAAAAGTGAGAAGTAAAGAAAAAAAACAAACTTTAAGAAACAGAAAAAGTATTTTCTAATACTGATGAATTTTGTTTAAAAAAAACCAAACAAACAAAACAAAATACATAACCTTTTGTTTATGAAAGGTTTGTTTTTCTTTGCGCGCTCATCACTCATGGGCAGATGACATTTCGCCTTCCAGTTTCTTTTCTAAAGAGACCAGCCTGCTGTATTTCATACACCAAACTATATATATATATATATATATATATATATATATGAAGGCTTCCTTCAGTCTTGACAGACTATGGATACCCACTGTAAGGGTGCCTGTGCGTGAAATTTGTGTGGCAAGAGTTGCGCAACCTCTAACCACGCCTCTCCTGAGTCGACATTGTTGCATACCAATGGCAAGTTGAGGTACAAGACGACTGGAAACAATGCCGAGATAAGCGGAGAGCACATACAGCGCCTAGAATTTCCAAATGGTCACCCATCTGGTATTAGCCAGGCTCAACGTTGCTTAACTTCGGTGATCTGACGAGAACCGGTGTATCAACGTGATTATATATATATATATAAATAAACTTTTTTTCCAAATATTTTTATTTTATTTTTTTTAACGGCCAACTACGCTGTAAGTACCGTATTCACTTCATTTTTTCACGCACACATGCATTGTTAACTCTTCTACCACTTCCCTTCCTTTTTAAAAGTATATTTTTCTATTTTATTTTATTGTAAAATCTTTAAGTATTTTCTCTCTTATCTTTGTCTCTAGCTAAATGTTTCCCTTTTTCCCTACATGGTCCTTCGACAATGCCTTTTCTGTACTTTGAATAGATGATGTTTTCGTCTGTTTAAAACTATTTATATAAAACAAAAACTTGCTGCAAGCCTTCGCAAAGATGTCACAACCTAACAACCCAACCACTCGTGAATATGGCTATTTTAAAAGCTATAGAGAGCCTCCCTCACAAGGTAAAAAAAACTTGGCAAGCTGGATCCGCTATCGCGCAGGCACCTACTTCAGACTAACTCCTTGCCTTCACACCACTACTGTTGCCACTGTTCACCATCTCCACATCACTGCCGTCACTTTAACAAGCCAGGACTATGCTTCTATCATAGTTGTTTTGGCGTGGAGGCACGGTGCTGTAAAATGCCTTGTTCATATTCGAACCAGGGAAACGATCGTCTGGAGAACTGAGCACAGCACATTCTCTACAGAACTCCCACAACCGTGCTTATTTTATCACAGATTCCCTATCTCAAGCATGTTGATTGGTTGATACCAGAGCTGCTTGCAGTATCTGGCCACTGAAACTCCTTACCGCAAAGCCTTCAGTGTCATCTATCACACTGCAAGCAGTAAATCACTTTTATTTTTTATTGCTTTCTGAACGCTACCGGCCTGTAGGCCGAGAACCGCACCTTAGTTTCACCAGTTTCGCTTTTATACAAAAAAGCAGAATCAATACGAGGGGCCGAATTGTGTAAAACTTGATGTAAATAAATCTAGCCACGACGTGCATTCGCAATTCATACGTATTCTGATCTACAGGGTATCTAGGAAGTTCTAAGCGATAGTACCCCCCCCCCCCCCGAGAACAAGCCTTTCTTGGACATACAGAAACTCTCGCGCGTGTTTTGCCTTTTCTATATATAGATGACTTAATGTTGTCATTTGTGATTTCTTGTGGAACCTCTAGATTGAGTTAGAAGAAAATATTGCCTTTTGGCAAGGAGTAAGGTATAGTATCTTTTCTGATAATACACTTCATCTTTTCTGTCAGTGAAGAAATCCTTCTAGGTTAAGGCAATTTTCATTTTTGCCTCTATCTAATAGGAATTTTTTTTTTTTTTTTAACTGACCTTTTTGTTTAACTCTAGCAAGTAAATAGGAATTAAACATTCTGATGGAAATGGACATTTTTTTTTTTTTTTTTAAATATTGCCTTTTATTTGAAAATCATAGCATTGTTGGATAATCTCGGTTCCACCATCCCTCTTCCCCATGCGTGAATAACAGAATTGTTACGATCTTGTGTTGCCTTCTTCATAATGGCAGCAAGGCATTGTGGTTAGATCATATAGAATGTTTAAAATATGTAATTCAATTGCACCAGCTGCAGTTGTGACGTATGTTCTGACCTCTTTACACTATTCACTCCATTTTCCTGGTGGCCAGGGAAATGGTTCCGATTGGATTTAACTTTGCATATCCAATATCATAGTTCAGAGCAGTACCAATCGATCGCATCAATCACAACTCCTTCCACTCCCCTGCATTTCTGTAAAATATTGAGGGAGGGGGGAAGAAAAAGTAACTAAATGTATTTTTAGTACTGTCTAAGAGTGTTTTTGATTTATTCATCAGTGACCGTGATAGAAACTATTGGATTTTCTTAATCTGTATCTCAGCTCCTAAGAAAAATGAAGTGAAACAATGGATTTTCGATGAAGCTTTCTGGTTTCCTTTTCTAATCCGATCATCCTGTCTTGTCACTGTATAAAATCTTGGCATCACTTTGGTTTTTGTTTCTTGATTGCATTATTAATAAACTTGAAGGATTATGCAGCATCGAACTGGAACATGGAATAGAGAATAGTTGGGGTTTTTTTTTTTCATAACTTTTTCTTTTTTTCTCTCTCCATTATTGCATCTTATTTTTGCTGAAATTAATTTTTTTTTTTTTTTTTCTTAAAACTATTTCAATTCAAAGTTGATTTCCAGCCACAATTTAAAATGTTAGCTATGAATAACAGAAACTGTGAAAATTCCAAGGAATGAGAAGTATATTTAACTGGGGAGGGGGGGGGGGTACCCGGCGATGCCGTGGTGTTAAATAAAAAAGAACCTGGGGGGGGGGGTCGAACCCGAAGCCCTGAGGCGATGTTTGAAAATAAAATCGGCCAGCCAGAATGAGTTAGTGAAAGATGTTTGAATTTATTTAAAAACCAAATTGACAGGTGCGCGGCCGGAAGTCGTTAAGCGTTACGACGACGATGTAGGTTTGTTTGTTATAAGCAAAGTAAAAAAAGAAAACAACGTTAACACTTAAGCGGGGAAAAAAACACAAAACAAAAAAACTTAAGGCTAACGAACGATATTAATATTTAAAAAACACCATGAATCGAACCCAAAACTTTTAGATAATGAACCCAGGCCTTAACCAACTGAGCTAAGGCGACGTACATGAAATTTGTTCGGTTTTTCAACTATTTAAAGTAAATCAGGTCACGGCGTCATCTGACGCATACGTAGAATCGGTCATTGTCACAAGAGGACCGTTTTTGTTGCCCCCTCCCCGTGTTGAAAATTGTCGATTTCGGGGTGAAAAAGTTAACGTTTTTGGCAAATTTTTCGATATTTTTCGAGCAAAGGATGGAGCTTCGATGTGATACCGAGTTTGTGAATTTTCGTCGCGTCTGTTGGAAGTTTTTAGCAGACATCCAAACATACATACATACATTTTCGCTTTTATATATATAGATGAAAAATATTGTATTATATCTATACCCACTAGCATATCCGACACAATTTTCTCATGGTCTTTATTTAAATAAAATGAACCATCAACCAAACTTACTGTGCTCTAAAATGTTGCTAAAAGCAAAATAAGTTGCAATTTTGTAATTAAGAACGTAAGAAAATTAGTACAAACCTTCGTTTGTGTGCAGTCTATAGAGTTCCGTGTAGATAAAAAGAATGCAGAAAAACGAAAAAAATGGCCGCCTTTTCTCTTTATGTGTTACTGGGGGGGTGGGGTACCCGACGATGCCTGGGTGTCTTGAGGTAAATCAAAACTCCGGGGGGGGGGTAAATAATAAAAAAAAAAATGTTTTGGTAGGTGAGTATGAGAATCGAACCCGTACCCTTGAGTTGGAAATTAATGTGTGAAAAAAAAAAGAAAAACGGGCGACGTTAGTCATTAGGCCACCGCGACATACAACGTACACAAGTTTGAATTTATTTATTTAACTATAAAAACAGGCGTAGAAATCACGCAGTTGTTTACCCAAATTTGACTGTTTTTTTTCCCCAACAGATGTTGGGGAGAGGGAAACCAGCTCCCAATTGTCCAGATTGAATAGCAATTGTCTGATGTACAACATTGATCAAAGCTGATTGCTTCTGGACATTTCCCGGCGGCGCAATGCCGAGGACTTGTTAACTTTGAATTAGTTTCGCTTTTTATACGAAAAAGCCTCATCAACACGCGAGAAGCCAAAATAGCAATAATTTTGTAAAAGTCAACGTAAATAAATCTAGATGCGACGCACTTTCCCAAATCATACATATTATTATTTAGGACCCATATAAACAGTTGTAAGCGATCGTAACGATCCCGGAACCGTGTGCGAGAAAAGCCTTTTGAAGACATACACGAAATGGTCACACACATTTTGCCTTTTATATATATAGATCAACAAATGTTTTGATATTTTCATGGATAGTGCAAAGGATTAGATTTTTGGGCAGAAAAACCAATGACACGCAGCAAATATGAGTTTATTAACATTTCTATGAAAATAGTATCCATTGTATTTTAAATATAGAACTGATCCAAATGAGATAAATTAATAAGTAATAATAAATATTCAGAAAGTAGTAATGTGCTACATAGTTCAATACATATAATAGAATCACATTGTAAAAGGCAATTTTTCATTTACTCCTTCAGTCCAGCATCTCTTCACAGACAATATTCTTTTTTTGCCCTGTTTCTTTCGAACATTCCTTTTTTTACTTAATATTTCGCTGACTTTCTTCAGTGAAGAATCATTGCTCGTCAAAATTACTGAGTTTCTTTCTCACACCATTGCAACAAAGATCATATTATTATATTTGAAAAATGGACTACATCAAAGAGTTCACTCATATTCTTGTCTCGAGTTGCTAGATTTTTTTTTTTTTTTTTTTTTTTTTTTTAAGTAGTTTGTCCTTCAAATATATTATATTGGGTCTTTTTCAAAGTGTAAAGTACAGATTAACAAGAAGACTATTATAAAGATAGAAATTGGCTGCCGAATAACTGTCTTTCAATATTAAGTATATTTAACAGCCATTTAAAAAAAAGAAAGAGTTTAATATTTTTTTTGACAAGATTATTTTTTGTTTTCAGCTATTTGCAAATTTTGAAGTCATTTTGACCTTGACTCTTACATTTTTTTTTTTTCTATGCAAGAAGACCAAACTTATTCCTCCTTTTTTCTTTTCCTTCAGTTGGATAGAAAATAAAACAGCTGCTGTTTTTACAAAAATCTAATAGTCTGAAATGTTGGGTTACATTTTTTTTTCTTTTTTTTTTTTTTTTCTAGATCAAAAGGGACATTTTAACTGGAGAAATTGAGTTTTTTTTTTGTAAGTGATATGAAAATGTTATGTAAACTATGTGCTTACATTCTGAATAATATTGGGTTTGTGCATAAAATCTTTTGCTTATTTTTAGCAGTTGATTTTGATATTTGTTTCCTTCTCTTTTTTATATTACTCGTCCTATACAGATTTTTATTATGTTTAGTTGTATTTCTTTACATTTGTTCAGATTACAACTGGATAGTATTAATAAATTGTCAAGTCTAACCAGAAGAGTAGAATTCATAAATATTTTATGCATTCACTTTTTTTTTTTCTTTTTTTTTCTTGCAAAAAAAAAACCCTAGGAATTTCAGAAGTTCATATTAAATTCAACGTCCGTTTTACATACTGTCATGAATATACGCATTAAGTTTGCATACATGATTATTTTTTACTTTATTATCAGTTATTATTAAGACAAAGCCTTCCTTTACTTAGAAAATTAAATTTACATATTTTATTCTTGGGATATGCGTATGTTTACTTTATTATTTGAAATGTTTCAAGTCTTGAAGTTTAGCAAAGTGAACTGGCAAGAGCCATCTAATATATGTATCATATATATTCTCTGTACATATTTGGTGTTGCTTAGAATTTTTAAAAACTTTTTTGTATTTTTATTTGTTTTGTAACTATGCGGTTTTCTTTTTGTTTTTTTTAATAGAATTTTGGAATTTCATTTTAATATATATAGTCATTAAATTATTAATTGAACCCACTTGTTGTAAAATTATGAAAATGTTTTTAATCTCTATAAAATTATTGGATGTAGGTAACTTCCGGAACTTACAATTTTTTAAAAAATTTTTTATCCAGTATAAGTAGGTATTTATTTGCTTCCCCACGTAAGCAAAATGTGACACAAGGTCGGCTTTATGTGAGGTGAAGGGGAAGGGGATGGTATATGTAGGGTTGCCCCTACATGTACCAATAACCAATTGCCACAAGGGCAATGGTCACAAAGTGCAACATCTGCCGGAACAGATACTACACTTTGCTCCTAGCAAAAGTGCCAGGTAAAAATTTTAAAGCAAATTTAAAGATCCTGTCAAATTTTGAATGCTTACAAACTAATGCAATTTTATTTCTATTTTTCTAAGATAAATGTTTTTTTTTTGTTTTTTTTTTGTTTTTTTTTTGCATGATTAAATTATTTTTGGTCTTTTAAAAATAAACAAAATACAGTTTTTTATTATAATTTTTTTTAATCTACAAAAGATATTTGATTAAAAGAATTTTTTTGCAAAATGGTATGACTACTAAAACTATTACATTATAATCAAGTGTTCAGAAAATAGTAATATGCTGTCTTGTGGCAAAATGTTATGGCAGAGTAGCTATGAGAGAAATGTTTATATTAAGCACTAGTTTCCCCTATTTTCTCTTTTTAGAAGATGGATGTGACTTGCAATTGGGTTAACTATTTTTGCTGTTATACAATATTCCAAAAAGATTATTGTTGAGATAAAAATATTTCAATAGTACGAAAAGTCTTGATAATGAAACAAATATTAGTTGAGCCTTGATAAACAATTATATGATAGAGCTATAGATCTACAAAAAAATTAGTTACTTTATATATTGGATATCTATATCTATAAAAGCGAAATTGTCTGTGTGTAACTCAAACTCGATATTTGACAAAAGGGGTATTGAGATTTGGGAAAATCTTTTTAATTGGTTTTCAGCCAGAAATTTGGCTGTCAAGGGGTCAAAGTTCAACGATTTGACTTTTGAAAACTACCAAACTCCTCTGCCAATTTTAGGTTTTACATGGATCAAACTTTTTAATTTGATTTGAGCCCAAAATAAATGTTAAGGGGTCAAAATTGGGATGAAAGTTACAAAAAATTTTACCTCTGTGGTCTCTACCAAATTACTCAGACAATTTTTGGTCTAAACATTTGAAATGTTACATGAAGTGTATTCAGACATAGGGCAAACTTTTTAATCAGTTTTTAGTCGAAAATTTGGCTGCCAAGGGATCAAAGTTAAAAAAAAATTTACCTTTGAAGTCTCTAGCAAACTATTCAGCCAAATTTGGGTCTAAACATTTGAAATTTTACATAAAGGGTATTCAGACCTGCAACAAGCTTTTAAATCAGTTTTTGGGCGAAAATTTGGCTGCCCAGAGGTCAAAGTTGGTAGAGTTTCAGACTCTACCAAACTCCTCCACCAATTTTGGGTCTAAACACTTGAAATTTTAGATGTAGGTAACCTGAACATGAGTCAAAACTTTTTAATATATATATGCAAAAAGTTATGAACAGTACATAGAGCCAGAGCAAAACTGGGCTGAACTGCTAGTATACTATGCATACTGGTGTTGTCTGTGAAGAATTGAAGAGCCCAAGAAACTTATGCCCATATGAATAAATTTACTCAATTTTTTAACTAATGATTAATTATAGGCTTCTTTAATTAAGCTTATAAATAAATAATATTTTAAACATATTATTTCATAACTAAGAAAGAGCATCCTTGCAGCAATATACATAAAGGTGGGGAGCTTTTTATGGGTGGAATAAATGTGTCTATACACAAACACATGAAGGAAAGTACTATTTTATAGAATTAAATGTATTTGTAAATAAAGTAATTTTTCTCAGTATTCTTAAAAGGATGAGTATTTAAACCAAAATATTGCCTGCATAAATATAGTTGACCTAGTTTACATGGAAACTGGCTGGTTTGAAATGGCATTTGCTCGCACTGAACAGCACCTAACGAATTTGCTTAGCAAATAACTGCTTCTATGATGAATATGCACCCTTCTGCTTTCTTCTACCATTGAACATTGTTATTGAATTATGTAAACTTGTTTTAAAAAAAGGAAATGTAAATATTTTTGTACTTTTAGCTGTTGAACATTTGTTGATTAAAGTGCATCCCTCTGTAAGTTTGTTTCATCATAAGCAAACAATAAATGCAGCAGTAATTATACTAAAAACAGAAACATTAATACATTACTAGCAAAAGTGAAAAATAGTGCATAATGCTTAAGTTTGAGTTTAAAATAAAAGTGTAGGGAACACTTTATGTATATTTTAAGTACATCATAGAAAAGAAGATTTTGGAGGTTTGTGTATTATTTGTAATCTGACAACGTGACTTTGAAAAAATTGATCGTGCAATTGCTTATAGATATAATGATTAATATGAAGTGAGCGAACAGACAGTGCAATACAAAAAATGACTGATTAGATTGTTACCATATTTAGTTTACAGTGTTATTGGATGAGGGTTTAGTAGTTAGTCACTCCTACTCCTGTGCTGGAATTTGACTAATCATAGTTGGCTTAGAAAAATAATCTACAGAAAAATATCATGTTTGGATATTTCATAAGTTGGTAGAAAGAGATGAATTCTACTACTCTCCTTCCCTCACTGTCACTCTGTCCAACTATAACCAAGTGCAAAGACCCAACCTCCCTCAGTTAAGATGCAACACGAAGAAGACCATAGTGTCCACACAGTTAAAAATGTAGTCCTAGGTGGTTTGGCTCGAACATCTTAAAAAGTCCTGTAATGCAGTCTCAGTCGCTTTCACAAAGACAGGGTTTATATGGACGTAGCAGTTGGATGATCTTTTCTTTCCTTTTTCCCACTGAAAAGGATCTCTCAACTTGATTGTTTTTCTTAAGTTTACTTGCAAGTAATAATAAATCGACGCTGACTCTGGTTGTAGTTTTAGTATAAAATTAATTATTCACAAGAAGATAAAAATAAAAATAATTATGTAGTTTTTCGGTGGGGCGGTGGAAAGTCTTCCCAAAGTTCCAAAACTCTTCAAATCTTGAGTTCAAACTGATTTTCTTTGCTCTGCAGCCCCTTATGTATGAGAGGAGTGGTTGACATCTGGCGAGACCTGGGATTCTTCTTTAGCCAATCCCCATCCAATCTGTCATAATCTGGTTCGCCCTGATTGGATGATTAGCCACTTTCCCCATACATGCCAATTAGGTAATTTTCCGCATAAGAAAGGTTCTTATCGCTGATTCTCACGAACCGACTGACTTTGACCTTGACCTCAGGTCAACACTCTAGCCCAAACAATGGCTAGATACTTCCATATAATCACTTTTACAGCAATATTGTTTCATATTTCCGATTTTATTTTTTGTTACAAAGAAAATGTATTTCACATCGGCAACCAAGCCCTTTCCAACCAGCAAGGTCATCTGCTATTCTCCAGGATTTGCCATTAAAATAAAAAGGCTCTAATTCATTTCTCATTGGCCCACTTTTGGGGCAATTTTCAACCATAGCTCTAATTCAGCTCTCCTTACCCCTCCTCTTACCATCGTGGCTGGTTAAATCGCACAACTAACCATAAATATTCTTTGCCCTTATACTTTTTGAAAAGAAAACAAAATGTCATATCTTGATCAATAAGTGATCTATTCTGAAAGTTAAAAATATATTTCTTAGATTATTTTTTCTTTCCGAAATACAACTTGTGAAGAAGTCAATTTGAGTCTCCATCATGGTTTCCAGTTGGGATCTGAATATTGAGCATGCAGACTTCATGGCATCTTTCAAGAGATGCCTGAACAACAATTTGATCCTGGCAATTAGCTCTTCCTTGGTGTTGCATGCTTTATGGTTGGTGTCTTTCCCTACTGCATCTAACACATAAATAATCCATGGAGTTGCAAATTGGGGATGGTAGATGTTAGAGACTGAAGTCATGGAAGTTCTCAGACAGCCATTTCTGGATTTTCTCAGAGATATGTCAGGAAGTTGAATTCTGCTGTTACATGCATGACTTTCCCATGGCCACCCTCTCCACTCGGCTTCTAGGAGTAACTTAATATAGACTTTGGTGAATAACAAGGTTCTGAACAGATGTGCATCCTCTATCCCATATTTTTCCCAACATCTTATCTTAGTATTTTTTTATGTCCCTCCCCATCCCCCACCCACTGTTTAATATTATTCCATGTTCAAATATATTTTACTAATTTCCACTTTAGTACTTTTTTGAGAACTTGAATTTAGCTACAAAACTAGGTAGCTGTGTTGATCCAGGAATTTCTGTCAATGTTCAATAACATTACAAAACTAGATTTTATAGCTTGTTCAAAACAGGCAACAGTTATAGCCCATTGACTTAGCATGAATGCTTTATGCCAAATTGATGATTGAATACGGTTTTTAATTTATTAATTGCTAACTATGCATTGAATGGATATCATAATACTTGGGTTGCTGTACTTTATCAAAACAAAAGTTCATATAAAGTTTCAGCCAGATCAGCGTAGTAGTTTCTGAAATAAAGTGGAACAAACTTAAGAGAAATATAATATAGATGTATGAATTTTAGTTTTTTTCTCCTAGAAATAATTCATAGTCCATGATGTGAAAGGAACCAGTCATTGACCGAAATGTATCTTTTACAAATTTGATACTTATAGATTTTTTTAGAAACAAAAAAAAAGTGTTCATCTTATATCTAGGTCAAAAGGTACTGAAGATATGATCTAAAAATGTGCTAAAAATTTAATCCGATTGTAGTAAGGCATGTTGTCAATGTACCACATCTGGTTGATTTATACCTTTTATAGTTATGTCATCAGAAGAGATTGTCTTTTGTGTGTTTTTTGTCATAAATCAATAGATGTTTGATTCCAGTGTAAACTTTGACAACATTGTATTATTAACAATTTTTATTCTGTGCATTTCATGTTTTTCTTGCTGATACAACTTTGATAAATCTATAGAGATTTTGTAACTTGAGAGATTCTAGTGACAGCAGGTCACAAAATGTGGATCCCAATATGTCCAACCAGACCAAATATCCAAAACCATTTTAGGACAACCAGCTTACTTGCAAATTTAATTTAGCAAATTTAAGTACTACCAAATGACTATGAAGATACATGTTTTCTGACCTAAAATGCACCAAACATTGATGTTTTTTTTTCTTTCCCTTTGCATAACTCAATCATGTTCTGCAAAGGCAAAAACAATTTTACTCTACAAAACAACTCTATAAATAAATATTCGAAGATATATAACTTGAAGTATAAAACCTTTTACCAAAATGACAGTGATATTAAATAACCCGAAAAAGGGTTGATATGCCATAAAACAAAATGACCAATCACTTATCACTCTGGTGCCCTTACAAAGAAATAGATAAAGAAAATGTAATATTGGAAAATGCTTACTTGAGAAATTAAAAATATGTGCCAGCAAGGGGCATCCATCTGAAGTGGACATTATTTTTTCTAGCAAATATGTTTTGGTTTGTTTTTTAAATCTTACGTGGGCATTTCTATGTAGTATTCTTCAGATGGTGGCAAAACTAAGTACAAAGATACACACCGGCTTGTGCTTAACAGTGCATCTCAGATGTAGTGTTCTACTTACAAAGATCATTTATTCATCATTTTCAGGTACTTGGATATATTTAAAATATTATTATAGTACACATTTTGCTTCTCATATTATTTGGTTTACTGTTTTCATCTTAAGTGTTATCTGCACAGAATTTCAAACCCTTTATTTGATTCACATTTGTAGCATGATCTTATATCATCAACCATGACCAGATAGAAGTCGTAAGTAATTTGCAATTGTATTCCTAGTATTGCCCACACTGACGATTTGAATGTTCAACTTTCAGAAAGTTTACACTTACAACTGAATTTTACCTAGTACTTTATCCATTATGTCGCGGGTCTTTTGCAGATTCACAAGTTTGACAGAAAGATTCCTGAATTTGATAAGATACACCTGAAGAAGTTCGGAGGTTAGATTGACCGAAACGTTGTGAAAATAGCATTCAAGATGAAAATAGTAGTCTGAATAATCTATATAATACAAATTATTAAGCCACATCTCAAAAATTCAGACATGTTTGACCTTTATTTAATACTAGTGGGTGTGCTCGGCATTGCTTGGGTGTTTGGAGGTGTGTTGAGTACAAAAAAAAGTTAGGCAGACAGGCTTGAACCCGTGACGTGAAAGTGGAAAAGAAAGTGAAAGAAAACCTGATGTCTTACCCCTACTCCATGATGCAACCAGATGTGTGAAATTTAACATACTCACTCAAAAAGATGACTTGCGGAAATGGCGTTGCTTTTAAACCTCCCACGAAGGTCGTTTTTAATGTGGAGGGAGGGGCAGCTTCCCTAAAAAGGGGGCACTCCGGGCGTATCCAAATAAATAGTAATTGTTTCAGTATGAAGGGTTTCCCCTACATTGACCAAGAACAAATTACAGAACAGATACTACCCAGCAAAGGTCGGGAGTTGCTTTGCGTTCGATTAGTTTCAAAAGACGAACAAACACTAGAAACAAAGGAAGTTTTTTTTAAAACTCTATCAAAAATAAGATAGATCTGTTTGCGAATCTTAGATATTATAATCTAGGCAGTACAAGAAGACTTCTCCCAGACTCTAACCGATGCAGTATAAGAAAACTTCTAGAATCTAACCGATGCAGTATAAGAAAACTTCTCCTAGAATCTAACCGATGCAGTATAAGAAAACTTCTCCTAGAATCTAACCGATGCAGTATAAGAAAACTTCTCCTAGAATCTAACCGATGCAGTATAAGAAAACTTCTCCTAGAATCTAACCGATGCAGTATAAGAAAACTTCTCCTAGAATCTAACCGATGCAGTATAAGAAAACTTCTCCTAGAATCTAACCGATGCAGTATAAGAAAACTTCTCCTAGAATCTAACCGATGCAAGAACCCAGATGCAAAAAACCTTTCGTGGACATAAACAAACGTGCGTGCCCATTTTGCCTTTTATATATTAGATATCAATTTAACTTCAGTTTAAGGTCGTGGATATAACCTTAGAGTATATCTAATGGTCAGGCCCCAGCTTGCGGGCTTTGGGGAGTGTGGAGCCACCCTTTAATTGCCATTGCTCCCAGGTCCACTGTGACCCAGAGTGGTAGTACCTGTTAGGGTTCCAACTATGGGTTAAATAAAAACCGACTAATAGAAAAAAACCCAAATATATTCTATTAAAAAATTGTTCTTCAAAATCACTGGATTTGGCATTAAATAATATGAAAAGGGTTGATATGCCATAAAACAACCAACCAACTTCAGTTTTAGATTCAGATAGATTTATTTTGTACATTAAATTCAAACAGATTAACTGATATTAATGCAGTTTCATATCTACATAGTTTTAATGTTAACTTTTATTGTCAGATTTTATGTATTTAGTAGTATATTAAATTCTAGTTTGTATATTTACTGACACTTGTTAATTTAATGAGTATATGGTGTTATCAATAATACGCTCATTTGCATATTGAAGCTATTTCTAAAATGTTATCGCAAGATGATCGTCTGTAGGCATCATCTTCAGGCAATGTTGCCGAGAGTAGAGGCAATAAATACATGTTTATTTTTTTAAATTGTTTATTCGGTGACTCTATTATCTGTATAAATAAAAATATACTTGTTATACCAATCATGAAAGAAAGATGAAATGTTTTAAAAAAAATCACTTAATTTGATCAAGTATTTTTTTTCCCTTCAAGCAAATCAAACTTTACAGCTAAGCGAATCCTAGGGGTTTCATCCACCACAATGAAATTCAATCAAATAAGGGGGAGATAACTCAATTTGAAGCGTAATCAGCCTTATGTACAATAGTTTAGTAGTAAAAATGCTAAAAGTAGTAAATTTTTATTTTCTAAGTAAAAAGACCTACTTGATCAATTTATGTATTTTTTGGAATATGACAATTTCGTTTAGTGAGGAATGTGTACATCATAACGATTTTTCTGTATCTGTTTTTTTAGTAAGTGCAATTATAAGTAAATATGCCTATTTTTGCGCATTTTTTGACAAAAAATATTACTTTCAAATATAATAAACTAGCGAGGGGTACCCGGCGTTGCCTGGGTGTTTTTCGGGGTATGTGAAAAAAACCCGAAAATGTGAAAAAAAACAGGTTCCTGTGAAAAAAAAAACGAAGCCTTCACGACGTGCAATTGGAAAATAGTAAAGTGTTAAAAAAAAAAAAAACAGGTGCGCGTTTTTGATTGACGTGACGGCGATAGGTATTCAGCAGTAAGCATTTTGTGCGGGACAGTTTTGAATGAGGTGAATAAATCGGTTTGTTTGTTTTTAAAAACCCGCTCCCTGTTTATTAGAAGGAGCAAAATGAAAGCTACAGTCTGATATGACGAAGTCAACATTGAAAAAACGTTACTTAGTTCTCTTGAGATAACTGGCTTTCGGCCTGTGATTAGAGTCAAGTTTCACTTTTTTATATACTGAAAACCGAATGTAATGCGTGCCGATGCGGGAAATGTGCAATAATTAACGTTTGAAAGTCAATAAAATTAAATAGACAGGCGAGCTCCGTGGGTAACTCTGAGATATTACAATTTATAGATGATATAAAAAGTTTTAAGAAGTTGTGAACCGAGCAAGTGCTTCTCTAAAAGAAGCCTTTTGTGGACATCGAGGAAAAGCGTACATACATACATACATACATACACACACACATACATTTTCGCTTTTATATATATATATATATATATATAGATGAGAATATCTGTAAGCTTGTTTTAGCAAATAAATGCTTGTTTTTCATATCAAATAATTTTAATACGCTCTCTTACGTTAGTATGGTAAATAAAAATAAAAAAAAATACCGAAATTAATATATTTCTTTAAAGAAATAAATTTTATGCGATACATTAATAAAACTAGGTAAATATATTTATAAAAAAAAAAAAAGTTTACGGATATTCTGTGTTCATTCATTTCAGTAGTTTTTTTTACTATAGTGGACTCAGGGTGGCTTCTTCAAATCAAATCAATCTCTCACTTAATATTGTTGGTTTACTAAGTAATTATTTTTTCATTCCGATTTTAACAGACTTGCATTCTCTCTTGTGGGAGAGGTTTAAACCTGTAACTCCAGCTCTGTAGCCTGAATTTCGGTGTGTTTAAATAAGACTTTCTTTTAAAAGTGTTCTTTTCATTTTTTCTGTTGATTTATTATTGATAAGTAACAAAATTTTCATGCAAAAAAAATAAAACACGGCTAAATTTTTAAATTTAAAATTTTTAAGTGGGTGCTTACATACATGTCTATAGTAAAACCAATCCCCCATACTTTTCCCTTTTTGTCATTTGTAAACATAAATTTTTTGTTGTCTTTCTCTTAGTTAATGCCCTGCAGAACATCAGACTTAGGTCATCATATTCGTAGAGTATAAGCACTGCAACATGTAGTTGCTAATCAAACTTGGGAAGAATGGTCATCAGTAAACGAGCATAGAATGATTCCAACAGCTGTGCCATTTCAATTTAAAAGGCCGCACTTCCCAATTCAATTGGCATTTGCAATCATCATAAACTAAGCTCGGGGACAATTTTTACAATTGTGTGGCTTACATCTACACACTGATTACTTCTTACATAGAAAACCAGTTACACCGCGAGCTACATGCGACCCATTGCAAGTATACTTCTGTACATTAAACTGGGACACCCAAAAAATATTGAATATTCACAAGTATTGAGAAATTAAACATATATGAAACATGCATTCTCTCTTTTTTATTTTCATTGAACCAAACTGAGCCACAGCAATAGGTGCAGCTAGTTATTAATAATTCTTGTACCTGTCACTAACATTCAACATTATTTTCAATTGTAAACAATTTATTAATAAAGTTATTTCTTTTGTTTCTTTTTCTCTACATATTGCCTTTGATTGCTGTTAAGGTCTTTTCTTTTTTATATGCAGACAAAATAACAAATTATTTAGATTCTTGTATTTTCTTTCTTTATTACAGGAAAATCCAAACAATGGAAAGAACACGGCTCATATAAAAGCTCTTCGAAAAGCATCAGAATTACAGAAAAAAATTGGTATGAATTTTATGTCCTTTTAACGTTTGCATTTGGTGAAATATATACAAGGTTGTTAGAATAAATTTTGATTTTCGAAATTAAATTTTTTTTTTTTTAATATTTTTCCATTTCATAGCCATTTCAAGTATTTAATAGTGGTAAAGTGCAACAAATATTGTTTCTGTGTAATAATGGTGAATTTAGGGATTGGAGACTATAGACAACTGGAAAGCCCTAAAATATTAGTGACCTTGATACTAAATTCAAAAACTTAGTTGAATTAGTTGTAGCTTGAATATTTTGAAAATGTAAGCTGAAGAATTTTGAAGGAGAGGTGAGGCAGTGGTTAGCAGGAAAAATCGTAGCAAGCATTCAGATTGTCCACACGATGAAATTTGTCAAAAGGTGCATCCAGATCTGGGCAAGGCAATGCAGATTTTGGCAAGAGAGATGAGCATCAAAGTGGCAATTATGAAGGTCAAGTCTGTTCAAATTGTGGTGGTCTTTGTGGTTCTAGTGAAGGTTGTCGTACAACCCACATATATGAAAATGAACTGTGACTCAACCAATGGTTATATTGAGTTGTTTACTCTTGTCCAGTGTTAGGTGAGGAAGGTAGCTGCAGGAAGACCGTATATGTGCGATAAGACAACTGGAAAGCCCTAAAATATTAGTGACCTTGATACTAAAACACAGAAGTAGCTGTTTGAGAACTTCCACAACTTCACCAGTCCCAACATTTCTCACCCACCCCAACTCACTGGATTGCATCCTTCTGTACTATTACGTGTGGGGTACATGCCTCAGGTTCAGGTAGACTCATTGGTAAAATATCCTAAAAGGTACATTTTGAGAATGTACCAATTATTCACCAAGATATGACATTTTTTCACCCTTTTCTTTAAATGTCAAATTTGTCTCGAACATCCTGTGTGTGTGTGTGTGTGTGTGTACATAAAGTTAAAATTGCATAGGAACTTAATTAACATTATCAAGTCAATAGGGATTACAGAAAGAGGAATAGGGGAAAAACCTCTTTAGACCATAGCATTTTGAATATAAACATAGAGAGAGGGCGAGCAGCATCTTTCTATGTTCTATTTATTTAATATCATTTCCCCTTGTCCATGGGTCAGACGTTTTTTTGATAAATTACATACACTCACCCTTCACTTCTCATGGGTCAGCAATCTCCAACCTTCCTGCGATTGAGGATGCTTGTACTTCTGCAGTGGTTTATTGAAGAGGATGAACATTCCACATGGCAATACCAGTGTACTTGATTGATCCTTAGGATTACCTCCATGTTAAACAAATGTAGTGCTATCAGCAAATGTTGAACCCAGCCAGACTTTACGTTGGAGATTCATCTGTTATTGTGCTGCAGGCAGGTGAGAGTGCCGGCTGAGAGTCGAGCATTCACTGCAATATAAAATTCTGAAAGGCTGTAGTAAATTTGCTATCTGTGTGTCCCAGATAAAAACATTGTATTGTTAACAATGATGACTTCATTGTGTAAAATATTGGACTAAAAAATTTTTTTATTTTATTTTTATTTATTTATTTTTTTTTTTTTACATTAATTTTAATGATTTGGTTCTTGAGTAGTAGAATATTTAGTTAATCTATTTTTAATTTTGTTTTTAATATCTAAACATCTGTGTCAATAAATCTAAATCATAACAATAAGTTTTTTTTTTTTCTTAGTACATTTTTCATTAAAAGTTTGAGATCTACATTCAGCAATTAAAAATGTGTTGACTCATTCTATTGTGTGTGTGTGTGTGTGTGTGTGTGTGTGTGTGTGTTGAAATTTTTTGATGAAAAATGTGTATCTGAAAGCCCATCTTAAGAGGACAGTAGTGTGTGTGTGTGTACATACATACATACATACAAGCTGAATTCACTTATTTTAGCAAAATAATAAATGCCTTATAAGTAGTAGCATTCATGTGTGTCTGTGTGTACAACTCTCCTACAGTCCACACCACTGGATGAATCATGACCAAACCTGGCATAATGATGGCTCTCTACTCAGGGATGGTGCAGACCATTTTTCAAGTCAAAGATCAAGGTCATCTCCTACAGCCCACAACATTGGACCGATCAGGACTGAACCTGATCTCCAACCTAGAAATGGTGCACACTATTTTTCAAGGTTAAGGTTGAGAATTCGCTAGTATAAGAATAATTGTATACAGCAAAATTATGTTTGACACACTGGTTTCTGTCAGATCACCAAAGTTAAGCAATGATGAGCCAGGCCAGTACCAGATGGGTGACCATTTGGAACTTCCAAGTGCTGTATATGCTCTCTGCTTATCTCGACATTGTTTCCAGTCATCATGGACTTCTCATTGCCAATTTAGGAAAGATGTGGTTAAGGATTGCACAACCCTTGCCACACAATTACATGCACAGCTTCCCCTACAGGGAGTATCCTCTGTCTTTCCAAATTGAATAGAGGCATCATATAAGAATAATTAATGAAAACAAATAGATTATTCTTTTCATTGCTAAAGGTTTTAAAGCCTTTTAATATCAACTTACTGTTGATTTCTCTCTCTAATATAAATCAAATTCAACTTCCAGGCAATAATACACACAATTGTACTCACTTCTACTGTACACTCTTTAACCCTTATCCTTGAGTGGCCTCTGGGCCTTGATAATGTGGTGATGCCTTTGTAAAAAAAAAAAAAAAAAAATACAAATTCCAACAAAAATTATTTACGATAATGAAATATATAGAAAGAGTTTGATGATCTGATATAAAATAAGGAAGTTATAACTATTTTTTGGCCTTCGGGACAAGATCAAAGTGTAGTATCTGTTCTTCAGATGCTGCACTTCTATTTCTTGTTCTCTTTCGGTGGCGGAGAAATCCTTCACGACTGAGACAATTTTAATTTTTGTACCTTTTCTCCACGTTAAAAAACGACCCTGGTGTCTAACTCTGTCCCGTGGGGAGGCATTGTAAATAGGTACACCATCTCTCTTTGAGACATGGTATTTGGTTGTCTTTGCACAACTTTTTTAATAAAAATCTATCTTTGTTACAATAGAATATTAAGTAATGAGGTTTGCCATCTAGGTGTATTTTTGTACAAGGAATCAGAATATGCTACTGAAGATCTCCAGAAATTAATGAATAATCTGCAGTAAATGAACATAAATCTCTCTGCAATATCTTAAAATTTACCACATATCTATTAAAACAAGTTAATATACATTACACTTCAATTTCGAGTTCTTTGTGTACAAGAAACTGAAATCTAATAGTAGGACTGTCATGAAATGAATACATTACAAGATTTTTAAAATATTTTGCACAAATTATAGATTTTGCACAATTCTATTTCTATTGTAAGATTTCTATAAAAAATATGCTTGCGTTCATAATTATTGGCTATTTTGAAAATGTTCAGATTAGATTTTGAACATCAAATTATTTTTACATATGCATACATAAGTAAATGAGTTGGAATGAGATTACTTCCAGTCGTTCATATATTTTACGAAGATTAACTTTTAACATTTTCATTTATTTAATTGCTCAATTCAGTAAGTAAAATAAATATAAATACAATTTTTATCTATATTATTAACAACTACATAACATTTCATGATGAAAATTTTGGTGTTCCATAAAATATTTTTTCATATTATAGATTAACACTTTCTGCTACCAGCCTCTCTGTGAGATTCATTTTTTTCAATTTTAGATTATTACGTGTGAACACTGAAAATTTGGAAAGAACAATTTAGAATTTAGAGTGGGAGATCAGTTTTACACCTAAATTTAACAAAAATAACCTCCATTTCTAGGTCATTCTAGTGTTTTGGGGTAATTATTTTTATTTTTTTTACAATTGTGTGTGGTTTTAAGGAAACAGTTATTTTTTTTATTGGGGAGGGGCAGAGCTTGTCACTTGGATAAGGTTATTAGCTTTTTTTTTAAATTTTTTTTTTAATGGGTTTGCCACTCTGATCTAGGGTTAGTAGTAGAATAAGTAATTATAATTCTTATTTTTCAGCATTAAAAAAATATTGAGATTACTGCCCTAAAAGACAAGAATAATCTGGAAGTAGGAAATAATTTCACATTAACTTTATATGCAAAACTAAATCTCAACTCAAAGTTAATTTTTTTTTTTTTTTCCACAAAGTATTTTAAGATGCGTGCATGTATTCACCTAGAAAACACAGAATCTTATTTTTTAATTAGAGGCTGCAGAAAGTCATTTCTGATTACAATTGAAATTCGAAATGTGAGTGAACCTAACAAAAACAGTAACACCACAAACTAATCAATTATTTAATAGTCAGTTTATTTGAAAAAGAATACTTAAATGCAGAGAAGTCTGAATTTGTTTTTGTTTTTTTAATTAGTTTGTAAATGTAGTTTAAGTTCAATTATATATATACTTTTATGGGTTTTTTTTTTTTTAACTATTCCAAGAGTAATTTCCAGTTATAGCAGGATAGACAATAATAGAATATAAATAGTACAATACCAAATATATTAAATTTGTCCAATCAATGATAATCAGAACATGCATATATATATATATATATATATATATATATTAATGCTACATTCAAAAATTGTGACAAACTTTATATGTCTCATTCAAACACTACCATGTTTGAATATATGGTTAAGTGTTAGTTTTACTCATTTAGAACTGCTTTAAAGCTTCACTGCTAACTCATTTTGCGTCTAAATTTCAAACAATTTTTACAGTTCATAGGTCACCTTTTCAGCTATATTTTGAAATAAATTTTTTTTTAAATTTTCGTTCATTAAAACAAGTTATAATAAAATTACTGCTTTTTAAGTCTTCAGAATAAGTAAGGAACATTAAAGACGGTTTCTTTGGTTGTTGATTACCATAGCAACCTTTTCATCATCGACACCTTCTTAAATCATAGCGGGGAATGCCGCTCGCATGCCATTTTATTTGGGTTATATAGAGAGAGTTAACAAAAGTGATGCTCTTTGCCATGCTAGGGCTTATAATCTTTTGCTTACAACATAGCGCGTTAGTTCTGTTTCTCTCTTTTTTGTCCCTTTCTGTTTACCTAATTACGCCTTTTGACTTTTTTTTTTTATTTAGTCAAAAAAGAAATTGGTAATTTTTTATGGATTGTTGACAGTGTGTATGATATTGACTACACAAAAAAAGTATTTCAAAGCAAAGCCTGGAAAAATCATGGATTACATAGAAAAATGCGAGCATGAAAAGTAATATGGTTAAGATTAAACTCAGCAAAATGTATAAGGACCATGACGTTTCTGAATTTTGAGATGAAGATTGGTTATTTGTATTATTATTCATATTATTTATTTATTATACTGTTCTCATCTTGAGTGTGATTTTTACGTTTCGGTTGATATAACCTCCAACCTTCTTGAGATATATCTTGTCGAACTCGGGGAATGTTTCTGTCAAACTCAGGAATTTGGATGGAATTTCGAGCGGAACCCTTTATTTGCTTCATGGGGATAGCATTCTCTTGTTCCGTCAGCCATGACCGGATAGAGGTCCTAAGTGATTCGCAAATGTATATTTCGGTCGCCCACACTAAGGATTGAACCTTCAAGAGAATATCACTTTTATGATTTAATTTTTCCCAGTACTCTAACCACTGCGTCACGGGTCCTTGCGGATAATTCTAGTACGAATTTTAGGAGCCTTAAACCTACTTTTTATTTCTAGTTGTAAATATCACCATTTATTACTAATTATTACTATATATTAATGTATATCTATCTCTATACTTATTACTTGTATATATTAATGTTTTTACTTATTACTTGTATATATTATCTATTGTTTATAATTACTAGTTCCCATATCGCATTAAATTCTATACTAGGTCTACTTAGCAGTTGGTTATTCCCCAGCATATGT
Organism: Euprymna scolopes; assembly: GCF_053919585.1. Taxonomy (NCBI): domain Eukaryota; kingdom Metazoa; phylum Mollusca; class Cephalopoda; order Sepiida; family Sepiolidae; genus Euprymna; species Euprymna scolopes. The sequence goes on along the minus strand of NC_136491.1, from coordinate 70,047,906 downwards.
GCTGCTTCTTTCAGTCGTCTTGCTTTCCACCGTTCCTTTCTGTCTATGATTTTTACTTCGTCCCATAATGGTAGATGGTTTCCCTTTTCTTTCTTACATATATGGTCAGCTGTACCTGACTTTTCAGTCTCTCCACATACTACGGCTTTTCGATGATCTTCTAACTGTACTTTCTACGGATGACACGTTTCACCTCTGTATAGTTTTCCACATTTACATAGGATTTCATATGCACAGTTGATTTTTTCTGTAGGGGGCTTGACTCTCACAAACTGTTTCCAGAGAGTTGAATCGCTCCTAAATACTGTCCTGATGTCATATGGATTACATATTCATTGAAGCTTTTTAGACAAGCCCTTCATATATGGTATACAAACTGGTGAGTTTCTGAATAGTGTCCTTTTGTGTTTGGTCCAAATTTCTTGGAGCTGATGTCATGCTCTCTGGATAGTTGTTTCGCTGTATAGTTGGACAGATGGAGTTCACATGGTCTAGTAACATTCGAACATCTTCCTGATGGGGCCAGAGTATGAATGTGTCATCTACATATCGCAATCACATTGTTGGCTTTAGTGGTGTTGATCCTAATGCTATTTCCTCAAAGTATTCCATGTATGCATTGGCCAGTACCGGGGACAATGGTGATCCCATCGCCAGACCTTCTTCCTGTCGATATATATCAGATCCCATCACGAAGTATGTAGTTATGTGAACTCTATCCGTCCAACTATACAGTTCACAATGAAAAAAGAAAATAACAATAAATTATCATTCCTAGATGTGCTGATAACTCGCACAGGTCAGGGGTTTATGTCATCTGTATACCGAAAGCCAACTTTCACTGGACAGTATCTAAACTACAACTCCCACCATCCATATAATGTAAAGAAAGGAATTGTCCATTGCCTACAACACCGAGCAAAAGCAATATGTAGTAGTATCGGTGCATATCAAGAGGAGATGGGCAGTTTAAGAGAAAACCTCCACCGAAACAACTCTCCAGAGAGCATGACATCAGCTCCAAGAAATCTGGACCAAACACAAAAGAACGGTGGAGAGTAAGACTGAAAGGAGCAACACATATGCTGGGGAATAACCAACAACTAAGTAGACCTCTTATAGAATTCAATACAATATGGGAACCCGTAATTATAAACAATAGATAATATATACAAGTAACAAGTAAAAACATTAATATATACAATAAATATGAGATAGATATACATTAATATATAGTAATAATTAGTAATAAATGGTGATATTTACAACTAGAAATAAAAAGTAGGTTTAAGGCTCCTAAAATTCGTACTAGAATTGTCCGCAAGGACCCGTGGCGCAGTGGTTAGAGTACTGGGAAAAATCAATTGTGAAAGTTGAAGGTTCAATCCTCAGTGTGGGCAATCAAAATATTTGTGAATTACTTAGGACCTCTATCCAGTGGCTGACAGAACAAGAGCACGCTAAGGATTATTTGTTAAAATTAGTAAAAGAAAATAAGATATTCTGCTAAAAAATGTAATAAATTTATAACTTAAAATATTGCAGCATTTAGGATTTTTAAAAATTCAATTTAACATTATATATAAATTCTTAATGCTGCAATATTTTAAGTAATAAATATCTTGTCTTTTTCTTTTCCAGTTTTACAACTTTACTTTTCTAAGTTTAATCTTAACCATATTACTTTTCATGCTCACATTTTTCTATGTAATATGTATATTCTGATATCAAAATATGTCTAACTAAACATTTCAGGATATTTTTAATATTTATATTTTCAATCTTTTCATGTTTGTTTTGGAATCCAAAATAACAATAAAATTGCTGCGGTTACTATAACTATTACAGCTGATACAGTCAATGAAACGGTGAAATTTGCTGAAATAGAAGCAATTTTTTTTTTTTTTTTTTTCCGGATACTAAAAAATTGCTACTACAAAAAGATAAAACATGTAATTATAATTTTAATACATAAAGAGTAAAAGGATTGATTTACTTATCAAAATGTTCAATACTCGTGTGGAAGTGTTTTCTTAAACATGACAAAAAAAGGGGATATTAGGTAGTTTTTTTTTTTGTTTTTATCCAACCATATTTAAGGGCTTGATTTCTCCTAATCGTTTTCCAAATTTCATGACATAATGCCTCATGGAAGAGTGGTAACAAACATTTGAAAAGCACTCCCGCTGGTCACAAGTTTTGGAAATGACCTATTGGCAATGTTAACATGTTTATTTTATTTGCATAAAACTCTTGGAAAATAACATATATAACATCACTGCTAATAAAGAAACAATAGAGCAGAGCTAAATTGCAGTTTTTTTATATAATCGCATGGACAACACCTTCTATACTTGTAATAACTGACAACATTTGTCAAATACTATCAGTAGTTGATACACATGGAAATTGCAACACCAGCAGACACTGATGCATATATGACATCTGCACAACACCAGATGACTACACACAATACTTGCCACTTATGACATCAATAGATATACTCTCTCTATATATATGTAATCCGTAATAAGGAACAGCACAACTTTAAACCCAAATTTATAATTATCTACCATCACAAACGTAGACTACTAAATAATATTTGATATGAAAAAAATAATAATAAAAAAAATATATAATATTAAGTGCACAAGCATGTAGGTATACATACTGTGCATAATAGCGTGTGCGTGTAGACATACAATCTTCTCTGCGCAACAGGAATAGCTCAACATTGACTGCTTCAAGCTTTTTCGTGCATACAATATAAACATTTACACTTTTAAATGAACAATTATAAACGAAACAAACTGTTAAAAAAATCAATAAATATAAAAAGAAAAAAAAATTATAATAATTTAAGATATTACATAAGACTTATTGAATCAAAACTCATCTTCTGGTAACTGACTCAACAAATATGCGAGTTGACTTGACTGTGGGACTCACGCTTAAATCCAACTTCTGGCACTGGCTCAAAAAAAAAATGTAGTCATGTTTGAGAACTGTTTATGCTTTTTCTCCCCCTGACGAAGAGATATATTTTCGAAAATTTGGGGAAATTCACAATCTACTATCTTGTATGACATGCTATGTTTAAAATAAATGTATAATTGATAATTATTGAAATTCTTTCAATGTTCTCATTATTTTTCCTACATAAACTACATTGCCACAGCCTTCAAACACAGCCCTCTCACACTTCGCACAATGCTTCAAACTACAAAATCATCTTCATATTATGTATATATTATTTATTGATTCAATTCAAAGTAAATTCATTTACAAAGAAAATGGTGGCATTTTGAGAACTTAAAGTGCCTTGATTTGTAAAATATGACTTTCAACATAGGCCCTTCTTGAAATCTGTGCTGATCCAAAGTTTTTTTTTTTTTTTTTTTTTTTTTTTTATGGTCAGTAGGTAGTGCTAATAAAACTGTTACAAGATAGAAGATAATGAAATGACCACAAAATCTCTGCTCACTTTGTGGTAAATAATATAACAGCATATGAAATTGAATCGATTGAAGTAAACAAAATCAATGGATAATTGATTGCCAACTGCTGTTATTGAGACGATGAGTCACATGTAAATGCTTCAAAGATTTTTTTTGCATTTGTTATTTGTTCTATTATAGGTGTTGATTTATTATTGATGATTTTTTTTCTTTCTATTTTCACATTATATACCTTCAGACAAGTTTTTATAATAGATCCAAGGACTTTAATGGATCATGTTGGAACTACCTCAAAATTGCATTCAAGCTTTGTTTTGATATTTAAATTGATTTTTTTCTAAAATCTGACAGAAAATATTTCAAATTTGAATTATTGAAGTTTATGCGATTTGCATGATAATTTCAGATGGGCTATGAATTCAATCCTTTGTGCAGAATGTGTGTGTGTGTGTGTATGTGTACAAGGTATCCTAAAATTAACCAACTATGTTGATGAAATCGATTATTATTCTAAAACTTGTTTTTTGAAATATGTCCACCTCGTAAAAAATACACTATGCATAAAATTGTATTGCTTTATGTGTAGTGGCACGATTTTGATCACGGGGAAATGACTAAACAAATGAGAAAATATGATTTATTCAACATATATGCTGTCTGTGCCTCATTTATCCTTAACAGCTCTAAAAACATTAAAAAGCATTTCCTGTGTTATTTTTTGAACTGCTGTATCTGCATTCTTGGAGTTCAGCTAGATTATTAGCTGTTTTCTTTTGCTTTTGGTGAAACAAAGCAAAGAAATTGAGGAGTTCAGTCTGGAGAACGTGGAGGTCAAATTCTGGATCCGACCTGATCAATCCGTCAATCTGGTTTAGGTACTCTTGTACAATTAGAGCGTAATGGCACGGTGAACCATCTAGTTGGAACATAAAAGTATAAACAATGCCGTCCTTCACAAGCTTTAAAAACAGTTGAAATACATCTAGATAAACAATGCTTATGATAGTAGCTTCTCAAAAATTTTATTAAATTTGAAACTTCCAAACTATACATTTACTTCTGTGGAATCTCTTTCCAATTCTATAAACTCAGTTAGTCTCATATACAGCAATCATGCCTATTGACTTTAGTGCACATAAAAATTGTTTTGTCACTTAATAAAATGGTATTGCATAATATTTTAAATTTTTAATTCAGAGTACCATAATGCTCACTAAATATAGTCTTCTTCCTTATGAAACATTTGAATGTGTTAAGCCTTTTTTCAAAAATACAGAACTCAAAATCCTGTGTATTGTATCTATTTTCACAATTCTGTATTGGCTAATTATTGTGATGTTCCTAAGCTTTATGCAATCCATAATTAGCTTAGTAGCCTCTGTCTATTGCTAACATTTTTATAACCATGGCTTAAAGGGGGGAAAAATTGATGTCATAAACATATTAAGAACCTTATTGGATTTTCTTTTTTTTTTTTTTTTCTTTTTTTAAGGTGTTGTTGGTTCATTTGTAAACAATTTTTGGTTTAGTTTTGCTGGAAACGTTCTCTTTTCATCCTCTACCTTTTTCCTCGTGCACAGATTGTTTTTTTTTTTTTTTTTAATTTATTCAAAAGTAAACGTCAGAGTTTATGAAATTTCTTTTGAAACTTATACCATACTTTATTTTTTTGCTCTTTGAATATGTGCAATTAAGACAAAAACTTTTTCTTCTATATTTATCATTTTAGGGTGCTGAAAAAATTGTAATAAATTAATTTTTAGGACACATAAAGTGATAAAATTTTGTGCATAAATTTTTAACATGAACATATTTTGAGAAAAATTGATTTCATCAAAATAGTTAATTTTGAGACACCTGATATATAGAATGTGTGTGTACATTTCTAATCATAACTATATTTATATTTTGTCTGATAATGCAATTGTGGACTTTTTCTACACTTCATTTTTGTTTTTAGCACGGCAGAGGGAATACGCCCGAAAAGCCCAAAGTTTAACAATAGATCAACAGCCCAAACGATCATTTTTGTCCAGGAACAGGTAAAGACATCATTTCTCATAATTTTAAACATTAAAAATAACTTCCATGCAATATTGTTATCAAGTGAATTCCAAGCTTCTCGTTTTCTTTTTTAATCCAGGAATATTTAAAAAAGAGAAATAATAAAAAAAAAAAAAATAAATACTGAAGTTCACTACAATTTTGCAAAGTATTTAGTCCAACCTGATATTGGTTCTATGAATTTAAAAAAATGAAATAAACATTAAACTTTGTACACAGTCCAATTATAAGTCTCCATTTACAAAACAATATATAATTTCAATAGAAAATAAGATGAAAAACTTGTTACCAAGTTTTGTTAGCCAATATCATTTTAAATGAATTACCTCGTTCTTACTTGATACAGTTCTTTAGGTAGACAAAACTTGAAATGAGTCCTCTTAAATTAAAACTACAAGATCATTGTGGACCAATATTATTAGTATTGAAATAATTTATAGCACATTGTATGGATGTTGGCTTACCAGAAGCACCACAGCAAGAGTGAAAGAAGTTGAAGGATATACTGTTGAAAATAACAGAAGGATGGTATAAGTTCAGGGAACTTCTACCATTACTAATCAGCAGAATGTTACCACTGTTACGCAAGGAAAGAATCTATCAGGCATATGTATGCAATGTGATGATTAGGGCTATGATTACAGCATATTCTTATTATTTTGACTCTCGAGTGTATCTGTTAATATCTTCTATGCTTTTATAGAGAGTGATGTGGTTCTCGGTTGATTAACTGTCGGATATATACTTAAGTGAAAACAATAAGAATATGCTGTTGTATATAACCCTAGTGATGATATTGCAAAGTGAAACTTGGCTAACAAGGGTTGAGGATATGCCAGTATTAATCTTTTTACAATTGAAGAACCCAAACTTTTACATTTGACTCTAGAATAATGACTTCAGATGAAAGTCTGAACTAAATCTACTTTAGGTACAAAAATTCCAAATACAATAATTTTACAGACAACAATTCTCAAAATTGCATATTTTTTTCTTGCTTTTAAAAATTCTTCATATACAATTTTATAAACAGAAAAAGATCTAGATGTAAAAAGTGAATATATCTCACTTTATGAATTGATTTCTTTAAACCTTAGAATTATGAATTGACTTTTTTTTTAAATTTAAATCTAATTATACATTTGTATAGTTTACAAGTCACAAAGTTTAAAAGCAATTGAATAAGTGTCTATATTTATATGTAGAATTACTTCCATTAAAAATACATAATGTAATAAAGTAAACATATTAATTGTAATTTTCTTTTTATTAAGATGTTATATCATATTTTATATTAATTGTAGAAGACACATGTTAATTGCAACAATTGAGTTTGATAAGTCTGTTTTATATGAATAGTACAGAAAGTGATGAGTAAGTTGAAGGTGATAATGGCAAATCTTTTTTCTGCTCTACTTTGCAATCATTTTATATACTACATGGGAATGTAATTCAAACTGAATGATGATCAATCAAGATTTATAAGAATTCAAAATGTTGATGTTCTGGCCATCTGTACACCTGTTTTGTTTTCTATTCTGAGAAACCAAAATATTATTTAAATGAAAAATCAAAACTTATTTATTTTTGACAGATTATCTGTGCCTACAAAAAATGACTGCAGTGGTCCACTCAGCCAAGACCAACAACCTTTGGTTGCGATTATGTCCGATGATAGGTAAGTTTCTTTCTTTCTTTTTTTTTTTTTTTCTTTTTTTTTACATAGGCATCACCACTTATCAAGGCCAAGAGGTCACTCAAGGATAAGTGTTAAAGAGTGTACAGTAGAAATTGGACAATATAGTAATCGATAGTAATGGAGATTCGGTAAATTTGTTACTTATATGGAACGACTCATCAAAAACTTGTTTACGTTAGACTTGAAGACAACCATATTCTAGTCGGCTGGAAAGCAGGAAAACGGAAGACAATTCCATAGGCGTGCAGTTCTAAGAAAGAAGCTTTGCTCATGGAATCTACGCTTAGGTTTAGGCACAGATAAAGAGTGGGGGAAACTAGTGATAGTGTTTTCTGCTAGACGGGTGTTTCTTGTGAAAGTTTGGCAAGGGGGGACCATAGATTGGAGCTCAGCCGAGCACCTGCCATGAAAATAACGATAAAGCAGAAACAAACTCGCAACATTTCTGTGAGAAAGAGGTTGCAGGGAAGAGAAAAGGACATCCCCAAAAGGCTATGAAGTCTATTTTGAACTCTATCAAGGCAGGATAAGTCCTTTCTAGCAGCTCCTGCCCAGGTGTGGCAACAGTACTCCATCCTTGAACGCACCTGGCTCTTATATAGATAGAGAATTGCATCAGCAGTGAGATATCTACTGGATCGATAGAAGGATCCCACCATCTTTCCAGTGGCCTTGGCAACGGATTTAATGTATTTGTTCCATTTAAGATCAGGAGTAAAGTTCAAGCTCAGAAGCTTGTCAAAACATGAGGCCTCCTCAAGACGAGAGCCATTCATTTCAATTGATGCCAGATGGGAATCAGAGCATTGATGATGTCAAGATAAAAGCTTGGTCTTAGATGCATTAAAAGTAACAAGCCACCTCTTTCCCCATTGTACCACTTGCTCAAGATCAGAGGAGAGAGAATCAGAGAACTTGGTCGTTTACGGTCTTAGATGTGCTACCATAGATAGTGTCATCAACATAGATGTCTACGAATGATGTAAGGATATGATTTGGAAGATCATTAATATAGATCAGGAAGAGAGTAGGGCCCAGGATGGACCCCTTAGGGACTCCAGCATTAATACTAAGAGCTTCTGATTTCTGCCCATCAACCACTTCTCTTATGAACCTATCTGAGAGAAATGATTTAATAATTGAGAAGATATTTCCAGCTATACCATAGCTGGAGATTTTGTGAAGTAAACCTTTATGCCATACTCTATCAAAGGCCTTTGATATGTCAAGAGCAATTGCCCTAGAAAGGTAGCCTCTGTCGAGAGATTCGCTAATCCTATGAGATATAACTGTAAGCACATCTGCTGTAGATCTAGCAGAACGGAAACCATATTGCGTGTCACTAAGGTTATTTTTGCTAAGATGGTTGATTACTTCTCTATTTAACACAGATTCCAGCAATTTACTCATGACGCACAGGAGACTTATTGGTCTGTAATGTGAGGGAGATGACCGATCACCTGAATTCTTAAATACAGGGCATACTGATGAGATTTTCCAGGGTGACTGGAAGCAATTCTCCTTCAGACAACATTTAAACAGTTTTGTAAGGATGGGCGCAAGTTCTGGTTGAAGTCTTTTGAGTACTATAATTGGAACACCGTCAGGGCCGGTTGCTTTACTGGAATCAAGGTTTTTGATTAGCTTGGCAACATTACGTACAGATATTTGTATATCACATAGCATGTTTTCTGATACAGGAGGAAATATTGGGGGTTGGCAGCCTTGGTCGCAAAGGTTAGAATTAGCTGCAAAGTTCTTGGCAAAGAGTTTGGTTTTGTCTGATGCTGACGAGATTACCTCAGTTCCATTTATGAGAGTTGGGATAGAGCACACGCTTCTGTTCAAGATTCTGTTTGCTATTTGCCAAAACTGGTGGGAACCAAGCCGCTGCTCAGCTACTTTGGACTTGTCGGACTGAGCATACAACTCTCTTGCATTTTTTATTACTTTTTTACAGTGGTTGCTGGCAGTTCTGAAAGCGGCTTTAGTCTCAGTACATCTATTACGTTGGAAGCAATGGAAAAGGTGATTTCTATGCGCAATGGCAGCAGCACATTCCGGAGAGAACCACGGCTGGCTGTTAGGTTTTTGCTGGAATTTTTTCGAGGGTATGAAACGGTCTATACCTACAATTAGCAATTCTGTTACGTCTGATCCTATAGAAGACACATCCTTTTTAAACATGGAATGGAATGAGGTAGATCTGATATAAATGTGCGGAAGCTATCCCAGTCAGCCATAGCGTATCGATATACTGTACGATGGAGAAGTACATCTGGGGACTTATTACATTTCATTTTTTATCTTGACTGATACAACTGAGTGGTCAGAAGATCCAAGTGGAGACAGAACAGAAGCTGAACACAGTTCAGGGCAAGTTGTGAGAAAGAGGTCTAAGAGACTTGCATACTGGCCGTCAGAATCGGGAACACGGGTGGGTTCGTGAACAATCTGAGTGAAGTCATAAGCAATGGAGAAATCATGACAGAACTTCCCCTCATCATCGGTCTTGTTTGAGTGAGTTATGCTTTTAAAGATAGTAACTCCGCTGTCGTGGGGGCGATAGAGAGTAAATATAAATGCAGTAGTTTGAGCTAGTGCAGCCTGGAAGCACATATAGGGTAAGTTAGGATCTTCTCTGGAGATGTCCCTACCACATGGAAAGCCATCTTTGGAATAGGCACATATTCCATGCCCATGGCGATCTTGAGGGTCACATTTGGAAGTTAAATTAGAGTATACTTTAGTTACAAACTCATCTAGGGAAATGGTCTGTCCAATGCCAGTTTCACTTAGAAATAATGTCTGGTTTAGTCTCCTGTAATTGGGTTTCAGCCTCTGGAAAGTTAGAACGTAGACCCCTGATGTTAGAGAAGGAGACCTGTAAGTGGGGGTCTACGTTAGAAGTTGGAGATCCAGGTTTAATTGTGTTTTTTATTGAGACTTTTCATGATGGTGTTTTGGGATTTATGGACTAGGTCGACAGACATGCCTGAAGCAGGACAGAGAGGGAAAGTAAGAGAGAAATAGAAATGAAGAATTATTTTTATTTATTTATTTATTCTTTTTTTTTTTTTTTTTTTAGCACATAAAAAGGTAAAGCCGTAACAATTACCCACTAATATGGCATAGAGGCCCCACCAGAAGCTACTGTATGGTCCAGAATCCATTCACCAAATGGCAATACAGCAGCCCCAGTACTTTGCACCTGTGGTAGGACCGCCTCCTTAGTGGTTAATCCAAGGTTCGGGTCCCTAACTATCAGGCGGATAACGTCAGCCCAGATGAAACGTTTACCTCCAGCACCCTTACTAGTGACAATGCTACAAGGATAGACATAGAAATAGAAAATTTCCGACATCCCTGGCAGCTGTTCACTCACAAATACTGCCAACCTAGAAAACAGCTTTTTTTTTTTTTCTCCCTTTGTCAGAAAAATCACTCATTAAAAATGAGAACTGAGTGACAAATAAAGAGAAACAAGAGTAATAGGAGCTGCCGATAACTCATCCACAATGCATTTTCTACTCTCCATTAAAAAAAAAAAAAAGAATTATTAAGTATTATACTTAATAAAAGTCCATTTGGTGTGTTTAAGAGGGGGTTAGGTGAAAGATTCCCCTCTCACCAATTGAAAATGAAAACAATTGCAAAATCTATTATGCTATCAACTTGGAAAATATAAACATTTATAGACAAGAAAAATCTATGGAAAAAAAAAAAATAAATAAAATAAAAATAAATAAAAATAAAATAAAATAAAAAATATATATTCGAAAGGAACTTGCCAGATAGATTTGGTACATCTTTCCATGAGAAAACCATTTACACAATTAATAAAACAATGAAATGAAAATAAAGATTAAAAACTGAAATAAATATATTAGCACTTGCATCTAGAAAAGAAATTACAAAATTCATAATTTAACTGCTATAGAAAGATGTCCTTTGTGGATTCAAATAGGAATTGATTTTGCTTGAAAAAAAAAAAAATGCAGCGTTTTCATTTTTGAAAAAACGGTCATCACGTGACATAGTTTGCTACTTAGACAAGCATGTTCTTTTATAAGTAGTAACGTGTCGTGGGATAGAGGGGGGGGGTAAGAAACCAGCATTTTCAGATCTATTTATGCTCTATTTCAAATGAAACTTGCCAGATAGATTCAGTACATCTTTCCACGAGAAAACCATTTACACAATTAATAAAATGAGCCAATTTAAAATTTTGTTAGAAAACAAAAAGAATGCTCAATTTGTGAAATAAAGAATTCAAACAAAACGGGTGTTTGGAGGTGTGTGTGGTTTTGGGTAAATCAAAAAAGAATAATAAAAAATCATTTTGTTAAGTAAGTAGGAAGAATCTAAGTCGAAGCCTTGAGGCGCAGTTGGAAAATAATAAAGTGAAAAAAAAAACAAAACGTGCGATGTTAACCGTTCGCCGACCAAGAAATAGTAACGGAAAGATGTTTGAATTGACAGGTGCCATTAATGAGGTCAAATAGAAGTAACGGAGTTAACATTTACTGCGGGGGCAGCTTTTTTTTTTTTTTTTTTTTTTTTGTTTACTCAACTTTGGCTGGTTTTGTTTCCCCAAGATGTTGGGGAGAAACCAACTCCCCATAAAAAGGGATTGTCCAAATTGAATAGCAATCATCTGATATAAGGAATTTTCCTCGCATTAAAGCTGATTGATTACATTCGCGGCGCGATTGCCGAGAACAGCGTCTTAGCTTTCAATTAGTTTCGCTTTTTATACAAAACAGCCGAATCAACACGCGAGAAGCCAAAATAGCAATAATTTTGTAAAAGTCGCTGTAAATAAATCTAGACACGACCCGCGTTCCCAAATCGTAGATACTATTATCTAGGGCATATCACTTTTAAGCAATAGTACCCCCCCCCCCCTGGACGGTCGGCGAAAAAAGCCTTTTGGAGACCTACAAAAATGCGCATGCCGCATTTACCTTTTTATATATATATATATATATATCTGTGATATTTTTGGTAAGGGGCAGAGAAATATGAAAATTTTAATAGCGCCTATAATTTATATGCTTTTACATTTCCATAGAAAATTTATTTTTTTAAATGTGAAGATTCATCATTTTTATTTATTTTATCTATTTATATATGTATTTCTGTATCCGTATTTATTGTTTCTATCTCCTTTCTCTACTTTCTCTGCTATCTTCCCTATTTTTTCCTTTTATTATTGGCTCTTTTTTAATGATTCCTATTATTTCATAGTGGCATATATATATATATATATATATATTACAGTAGTAGTTCAGCCTGGCTTTGCTCAGGCCCTATGCACTGTTTATAACTTTATGTGCATGTGTATATATTAAAGTGTCCATGTGTACGGCAATGCCTTTCTATATGATAGGCTTACTTAACAACAATAAAGAAAAGTTGGTAGAGACCGCAGAGGTCAATTTTTTTTTTTTTTAATTTGACTCCAATTTTGACCCCTTAACATTTATTGTTTTGGTCTCAAATAAAATTAAAATGTTTGACCCATGTCCAAGTAACCTATATCTAAAATTTCAAGTGTTCAGACCCAAAATTGGCAAAGGAGTTTGGTAGAGTCTGCAATAGTCAACTTTGACCTTTTGGAAGCCAAATTTTCACCCAAAAATTATTAAAATGCTTGCTGCATGTCTGACTACCCTTTATGTAAAATTTCAAATGTTTAAACCCAAAATTGGCTTAATAATTTGCTAGAGACCACAAAGGTCAAATCTTTTTAACTTTGACCCCTTGGAAGCCAAATTTTCAGCAAAAAAAAAAAACTGATTAAAAGTTTGCTCTATGTTTGAATACACTTTATGTAAAATTTCAAATCTTTAGACTAAAAATTGGCTGAGTACATTGGTAGAGACCAAAGAGGTCAATTCTTTTTTAACTTTGACCCCAATGATGACCCCTTAATATTTATTGTTTTGGGCTCAAATCAAATTATAAAGTTAGATCCATGTCCAAGTAACCTATATCTAAAATTTCAAGTGTTTAGACCCAAAATTGGCGGAGGAGTTTAGTAGAGTCTTCAACGGTCAAATTGTTGAACTTTGAAATCCAATGAGAAAACGGTACAAATGACTGTACAAACGCATTAAAACCCTGCCAGTGTTTGTGATGCCTCTAAATCTGGTCGTCCTCTTCTTACAGGGAAGACAATTCTATCAAGATCTGCAGTCTTAGAAACAGATTTGAAACAGCTCCCCAAATCCAACAACAGTGTAATCTTGTTAAAAAGTGCTCTCTTTCTACAGCTAAGAACAGGTTGAAGGAAAACGCAATCCAATGATTTCTGTAAAAGACAGAAAGTGCCGTCTGAATTTCGTCAGATGCAATGAAGATCATAACTCTTCATATTGGTCAAAAATGATTTTTAGCGACCAAAGCAAATTCAGTAGGCTAGGAAGTGATGGTAGGCAGTACATCTGTTGAAGGAAAGCCGAAAAATTTAATCCTAGGCGCACAGTTTCAACGCTGCAAGGTGGTGGAAGTTCAGTTTTGAAGTGGGGCATTATTATTGGTCGAGGACCTATAGTTAGCTTGCAAGGGCAAATTAATTCGACGAAGTACATTAATATGTTGACTGAGCATTTTCTACCCTACTTTGGCCAGAATTTGGATGATAATTCCATTTCCATGCAGGATAATGCTTCCATTCGCACAGCTGGCAATGTCAAGAGGTTCCTTAAAGAGCATGATATTCAGTGTTTGAATTGACCTGCACAATCTCCAGACCTCAATCCTATCAAAAACGTATGGCATTACATCAACCAACAGTTATACAATGATAAAATTTCAAATCTGGAAGAACTTTGGACAAAAATTAAAGAGATGTGGGATACCCTTTCACCAGACTATTGCCGCAGACTAATTTAATAATTCTGACCTAACAACACTAAGCTTTTTAAATGGTGAAAATAGTAATCTTCAAATTGATTTTGTCTCAGATTAAAAATTTTTATTTTTTATAAAAAAAAAAAAAATCTCAAACAATATATATTTATATTCTACAAAAAAAAAAAAAATAAATACACTCTTTCAATTTGACAAATTTTCACTCCGACACATTATGCATGAGTCTTGCAAAGAAACAAAAAGATAAAATAAAATTTTGACTCCACTTTTTTAAGTTAAAATAAAATGCATTTATTCATCGTACTTTCCAAACTACGCCTGCATTAGTGTTTTCATTCGTCATTTTTTTTCCTCGCAACATGTTGCCGCCACACAGGTTTTTCAAATCTCTTGCTGGCATGTACTTCGCCTTGCTCTCGCCGCCCATGTGGTCCAAAATCTTTTTCCTTCTCTTCCTTAACTGTGATTTCAACTCGCACCACATTTTGGTCATTTGCATATGTGAGCTACTGCTACATACGTGTCCACTGGCCCAAACCCCGCCTCGGCGGCACGGGTGTCAAGATCAAAGTGTAGTATCTGTTCCGACAGATACTGCAAGCAAAGACCAGATGTGGGGGCAACCCCACATGCCTGACCTTTAACCAGCTCCCATTTCCCCTCCCTTCACTCCTCACATTAAAAATCGGCCTTGTGCCTAATTTGCTGTGTCCGTGGCTTTGTTACAAATCAATCAAAACATAAAGAGCTATTTATACACAGTTATCAAAAAGTGAAATGCAGAAAAATCTCTGAATAATAAGTTATCTTTCCTATTAAGAAAAGTTTTTTATTTCCATAAGTAATTAAAATACTTTACCACATAAAAAAAAAAATTATTGACTGAAAAAATTATGAAAAGTATAGTTTATTTAAAATTAATTTACATATTTTATCTTTTTAAACATTCCAACTATTATTCTAAGGAAGCAATATATTTTTTTTTATTAAAAAATAAGTTGCTACAATCTATCCCTAAAAATATACTGAAGTGTTGGCAAATTAAGTTAGACATGTCATTATTGGGAATGAAAAACGAGTCATTTTTAACTTGAAATTTTTCGAGCTATAGGTATTCATGTTTGCAAGAAATAGAAGTAAATAGGGATGGATTTTAATTTGATTTTATGAAAAAAGTGTTATTTGGTTTGAACCATGGTAAATTTGAGCATGTTCAGAAAGATGTGGCAATTGAGTGACACCGGATACAGTACCATGCTAACTTGTCTTTTAACTATTTACATAATTGGGTTGCTGAAAATACATTTGAAACGATAAATCCTATTCTTGTTTAAAAATTATTTCTTATTTTTATTTTCGTTTTTAAATTCCCTAAATTGTAATTCTTTATTTTATTTGAATATTAATTTCAGTAGTGAAGAAGACGACTTCAATGTCCATCTGTCAAAGACTGCACACCGAGAAATAACAGAGCAACTCATCAAAGATGGCTACAACCTTGACCTTGAACCAGATGATGAAGATCTTGATCTTATCCCACCACGCCCGATGAATGAACGATGTATCTGCTGTCAACTGCAACCAAATTGTGCTCTGCAGTAAGGAAGGTTCTAATCCCCACCTGAAAAATACCCCCTGCCTCTCTCTCCCAAATTTTGTTCGATTTTCCTTGCCTTGAATTATCAGGTGAAATCCAGAACATTTGTGAAACCGTGTACATTTTGAGGGGGAGGAGTGGGCTTAAAATGTCTGAAATAATTCACTCATGAATTCACTAAATTTAATTTTTATGCATGTTTGTGCAAAAGTAAAGAAACCATCATGCAGCGACATACACACCATTCTGTTTACACATACATGTGAAACGCACATACCTGTCAAAACATTTTGATCTTCGACTCCATTAAAAAAAGATGTCTTTCAAAAATGTTAATATTCAAGTGGAATATTTTCTGGGAAGAGGGAATCAAAAATTCTCTGTCCAATTTAAGACTCGCAAAAATAATAATGATACAAAAAAGGTTTTTATTTTCACTTCACCTGCTGAGCCGGTGAGCAGAAAAGGGTTGCTTGATGGAAATGTTCAATTCTAGCCCCAAAAATATCCACAGCAGAGAGTGCCTTTTTTTTTTTTTTTTTTTCCCCCCCCCCCAATCCGAAAGTTTTTCTTTTCTCACTTCTCTACTGACCGCCATTTTTTTTTCCTCAATTTTTTCTTTTTAACTTTTCTGTACTGCTGAACTTGAATCAATAATTTGTGAGAATATATTTTTATTTATTTAAAATATTTTTGTCTAAGCATTACCCTCTGTTACTTTTTCTTGATTGCTTATTTTACAATGAGATTTTTATCTGAAAAAAAGAGAAGTGTTTTCTATTTTAATTTTGTTTTGTTTTTCTTTTTTGTTCACTGAAGATTCCAGACTCTGCTGATTTAGTTCTCTTTTTGTTGCCTTATTTCCAATCTATTTTGAGAAATTGTTACAGTCCTTTTGTAAATATTAAAACAAAGGGCAGTAAATGTTTTCTTTAAATACATTATTTCATAAATACATACTTTAGCAACAGTATAGTTGTCTTCTATAATTTCAAAGATCACAAACATCAGCTATACATATTATAAAAGAAAAAATGGTGCTTGATTACAATGGTGATTTCTTTTTTTTTTAAACCAATACATTTCAGGTGAAAACATTGTTCTTATGTGTCATGATAAAATTAGTATATATTATGAAATATGATCCAAAAGATGTGCTAGAAGTATTTTAAATAGAAAATCTGCTACAATTACATTCTCATGTATTGTTTAAAGATAGCAGACCCTTATTTAAAATGAATTTAAGTCGAGGGTTATCTTTGTTTATCATACTGAATTGATTGCACAACTCTTCCACATTAAAACTTGATAATTTCATAAATTCTATTTTTACTTATAATTATTTTTCTAGTGGATTTTTTTTTTGTAATTTATATTAATTTCACCATGACACGTAAATATGTAATGTTTTCACCTGAAGTGCGTTGGTTTAGAAGATCACCTATGTAAACAAGCACAAAATTTTTTTATTTTTTTTTTATTTCAAGTTTGTTTCAAACTTGAATGCATATAACACACACAATTCAGATTTACAATTTCCCAAAATTGTAAATATTAATAAAAGTTCTGGCACTTCTATATTACAAACAAAAAAATATTGAATTTCAAATGAAACAAATGGTACCTACTTAATTGTCAGGCCTCAAATAGTAACATATCCAAAAATTATGTAAAAATGATAAGGTAAAAAAAAATATTTATTAATGAAAAAAAATTTGTAAACAGAAGCAAAATCACTATATTATGTTTACTAAAAAAGAGATAAGTTGATTTTTTTTTATTGATAATTATTTTTCTACCTTATATTTCCATAATGTTACTATTTGCAACATGACAATATATAGGTACTATTTGTTTAACTAGAAATTTAATTTTTTCCCCCTCTGTATAATATAGATGCACCAAAATTTATTAAATTCCAGAACAAAAATATATCTAAACTTTTTAAATTTTTTTTTATTTTATTTTATTTTTTTTTTCTCCACAGTAGAATTACAAATTGGTGACACTGGAAGAAATGCTTGTTTAAATTAAGTCTAAGGAAATATATTCATATATATTTTTTTAATTTATATTTTAAAAAATGTTTCGGAATGTTCCAGAAATTTTTATTGATTTTTAAAAGATTGGATTAATTTGTTGAAATGTTGCATTCCTAATCTAAGAAAAGTTGATATTATATTCACATTTTATGTGTATACATCAAGGTTCAGATTTTATGATCATGAATGTTCTTTCTGCTGCCCTGGCATTTTCCACCCTTTTGTTTATTGTTACTTCCCTATGGCTCGGAATGTCTGGCTCATTTTCAGCTTCCAGACAAGTAATGGACCAGTATCATTGATTATAATTTTATTTAAAATTGAAACTAAGGAAAAGTAAAGAAAAAAATATTTTTGGTCATATTTTCTAATAAATGCATTTATTTTTGTCCCAAATACGTTGTCTATTCCAGTTCTATTCATCTGGTTTATCTCATTTGAATTCTATCAAATGTTTGAAGCATAGAATATGCATAAACACAATTGTTGCATTTCTTGATTTTTTTTTTTTTGTTGTTTTTATTCTAAAGAAGCAGGCTTTGCTCGCTCACTATCATTTTGGACTAATTCCTATTCATCATTGAGATAAAACTAATCCATAAAAAAAAAAAAAAAAAAAAGACAAATCTCCATCTTCTGCTTTCTTTGTCTGTTACAAAAAAAAAAAAAAAGTGATATTTTTTTTAGTGGTAAGAAACAAATATGCAGAAATAATTGCATAAAAAATGATGCTTTGTAGATCAATAATAATTATGTATTATATAAATTACAACTGAAAAGGAATTACTTTGAAGTGAGCAGGAATTGTGTTGCTGAATAAACCTCCAAATGTTTCGCCATTTGTTATCAATCCAGGGAAAGATAACTCTTTCAAAAATCTGAGCAAGGGAGATAACTGCCTTTTGAGTATAAATTTCTTCCTTTTAACAGGTATGTTCAAAGTTTTCGAATAGAAGACTATATTATTGAGTTTATAGGTCTACATGGGCTAAAAATTAAAAAATAAATTGACCAAGAAACAGTGTATGAATAACGATAAAACAGGATTAACAGGCTCTTTGTTTCCAAAAGCTGAATTTGTGCAGAATTTTAACATTCAAAAATTCTTTTTATCGTTGATACTATTTAGTATAATTTAGAAGCATGAAATTAGTGCATTTCTGATAATTATATGGGAGGAGGAGACTAGGTCCATAAAAAATGTATTATTACAATAGTTTATCAACTTTACACCCCCCCTTTTTTTTTTTAAGGGAAACTTGTCTCAGATGCAATGTGTAGACATAGAAGACAAGTGAAAATGATGAGCAGAGAGTCAAGATGAATAAGACACAACATACCTATACAAGAGGATATATTTGATGTTTTTTCTGATTAGTTTTGCTTTTTAGTGAAACTGGTGCTCAAAACCTCATTCTTTTAATCATTTTTTCTTTTTTGCATAGAAAAAATAATCACAATATTTTCACACATTTCCATTTAAAAAATTTTCCTGAATATTTACATTTTCCATAAGAGCTCTCTGTGAGCTGGATTAAAGACTTTGGCGGGACAGATCTAGCCTGCAATGCCGTTCTTCGGAGACCCTGGATTTAGATGAATATTTAATATCTTTTTAAAATAAAAATAAATTTTTAAGTATTTATTTTCTAGGTGAAATTAGGATTATCTTTACACTTACTGTTTCCATCCATTTCACTTCCAGTCCATTTTTAATTGATTTTTCACAGTATCTTTTGCTTAATAAATTGTTAGGTGAAAGTACAAAATAGATAAAGGAAGCCTCCTCCCTCACTTCCTACGTTAAGGATTTTTCTAAATAATAATGTTATTTAGAAAAATCATTTTTAACATGGGGAGTGGCAAGTAAAGTTAACTAAAATTTATTATCCATTGAGCTTTGTACTATTAAGGTTTTGATGTGACCTAACCTGCATTGGATTGGCACAGTTTGAGATGTAAATTTATCTGAGATCAAAGTTGAATCATATTTTTCCTTATGCATGACTGCAGGTGTTGAGGTAATTCAAATGTGTCAAATAATATCCTCAGTAGGAAAGTATCATTGGTGTTTTGGTTTCTGTGAGATGACAAACCAAAGCACTGCTCACTGGCGTCATAAATGATGTTTCTGCTTTACTTTTATATCCACTTCTCTTTGTGGTTGAACTTCTGTTAAATTTGTATATTTCAGAAGTTTGTGCAACTGAATGCACGGCATCCATTGGTAATTAGACTTTCCAGTTCAACAGAGCTTCAGTCGAGGTATTTGGGTTTTGTGTAGCTCTATAATTTCTATAGAATATCACTGAATATATGTTGCAATTTTTAAATCGTTTCTTCAGTGAGAATGCAGCAAGGTCAATGTAATATCAGATGATCTAGTAGAAAACATCTATGCTAGCAATAGGTTCACGAAAATCCAGAATGTACCAAAGAAAAAGTTTCTTCGATCTTTTAATTGCTTGGTCTGTAACCATAGCCATGTACCAATGCTTTCATCCAACTTATATGCAATTGCTTTAATACATAATTTTGGAATTTTTATGAAATAATCACAAGTTCTCAAAAAAACAACCCATCTCAGACAATGATGATTGATACTGAAGAAAGGGGTAATTGTTTTTTTGTTTCCTTATGGTGGAAGTACAACTTCCTAGAGAAGTAGGTGATTGGAAGCTATAGCCATGTGTATACTAATTGGCAGTTGATGCAAGCACTAACAATAGATTTATATTCCAGACCACATGATACATAGGATCTGGGAGGATAATCAATCCGTAAGATGGAAGTTTTTGCAGAGTTTGCATGCACGTGATTACTCTTAAATATGGTTAGGATGAGTCTCCTTGCATGCTGTGTAGAAAAGTACCAGTCAAGAATTCATTCTTGGATGCGGGGCCAGAAACTGGCCCAGTACCTGTCGGACTGACGTATGCTGTATGAGTATCAAGAAGTACTCTCTTCCAGTATTGCCACCGGCTTTCAAGTGGGATAAGTTTATTGCTTGCTGCCTGATGCGCCCTGACCGGGGATGCTCAGACAATTTTTGTTAGGAATGCCCCTCCTTTAGGAGAGCTTGTTTGACACCCAGCCTTGTGTCACATAATGCTGTGGTAAGCAGCATTTAAATATCTACTCTTCTTCGGAGAGCAGTGGCTCAGCTAAGGCTAAGTTGAGGTTTATTTTATTGATTCAAACATACTCTATTGGGATGTTATAAAAAGGTCATCAACATAGATGAACTAATCAGTCAATTAACGTAGATACTACTTTCAGATAAATCATTCTTTTATCAATGCCAGCAATTTTGTTGTTTAAGATAACAAAAGCATCTATCTTTTAAGATCGGTCTGGGAGTACCAGGTCTTTTGTCAGCTTAAAAATCTTTTTCAGGGGGGAGATTGTGGTTTACAGTGTCATACGCAGCAGGTGGATCACCAAAGATGGCTCCTGCTCAGTCCTTTCTGAAACTCATCTTCAATGTGCTTAGTGAGATTCAGGAGCTGGCTTGTGGAATTGACAGGCCATAATCTTGATTGGGGGGGGGGTGCTGGTTGTTTCGGCAACTGAGACCAACCTATTGGGTATTAGGTGTGCAAACAACTGAAATAAGTAGCAAAGCAGGGAGATCAGGTGGAAACTTTTTGCATATGCAGGATCTTTGCCAAGTTTGGAAAGATTGATGGATTAAATTCTTCTTCAGATCTTTGGGATGTTTCTTGTTCACCAACTCAAGGATCCATGTTAGTGTCAAAGGAGCAATATTTTTGATCTCTTCTGAAAATATCATCTAAGTCGAAATGGCTTTACCAGCCTTAAAGGCACTGGTGTTGATATCAAGCTCTTTAAGCAAGAATGGCTCAGTTATTCCTGTGCTCCGAGAGTATTAATGTTGGTTTTTGTTTGGTCTTTGCTGGTTGGTATTGCATTTCCCATTGAGTAACAACTGATATGCAACTTGGTTGCTTGTTATGGTGACCTGCTGTTTCTTTGGATTTGATGCATTATTGCTGATTTTTTGGATTAGATTTCATGTGTTTTTACTATTGTCATGTTGGTTTTCTCCAGCAATTTTGCTATTTCAGTTGGCAGCCTTCTGACAGGTAAATTATTATTTGACAGTACTTTTAGCAAAGAGGTAAGATTCAGAGAGCAGTTGATATTGCTCATATAAATTACCATACTAGACTTCAAGTCCAGATTTGTATTGAATGCGGCAGTCTCTCGAGATGCTCTGAGCTGCTTGGCATACAAACTTGGTGAAAATGTCATAGATTTTTAAGTCTGTTGGGATATGAGTAATCTCCCTTCCATTGTCTTGAAAACTAGGCCAGTTAACTTTTTCAAAGTTGAATTTCTTGAAAATGGAACTGTGGCTGGGATGATTTCAGCATTGACTGTGATGTCAATTAAGCGATGTGTTTTGGGCAGTTGCTCTAGCAACAGAAAAAAATTTGGGCAGAAGTTGCCTCCTCCACAGTGTACTTATTGAACCACACATTAATTACTTCTTGAATGAAAATATGCAAGTGCCCAGGAAAATAGATTGCAGTTATGTAATTGTTACAGATGTTTATTTTAAAATCAAAAACATTTGAAACTTATACTTTTTCTAGTTATATGTTGTCCATTTGAATAATTGTAAAGAAGTGCAGATTACTTTGCTTCAAAGAAATATGATGAAAACATTAGTATCATCTGGTACTAGCCAGGCTCAATGTTGCTTAACTTCAGTTATCTGACGAGAACTGGTGGGTCAACGTGATTATGTGTACACAAGTACAATGTAAACAAGTTCTTGAGCCATCCCCTTAAATAATCAAATTCCATTAGTAGAGATCACTATGCTGTTGTGTCAGTTACCACTGTATACTCATTAATCCTTATCCTTGAGTGGCCTTTGGGACTTGATAAGTGGTAACTCTTGTAGAGAGGGGTGGGGGTTGTTTCAACAATGCTGTTAATAAGAATATTGCCAAAGTTCTACATAAGAACACTTGTGAAAATGCGGCATTAACAGGAACATTTTGATGCCATCTTAGCATCACATGAATTGAATAAAACCAAAAAGATATTTTACCACAAAGGGAAAAAAAAAAATCCATAAAAAGTATATGTATCTAAAATGAATACGTGCAAAGGATTCTCCATCTATTAACATCAAAACATTTGTAATATATGTGCAATAAACACCTTCAGGGTTATTTTTATTTGCATATTTATTTTATAAACAGATTATAATAAATGAATATTCTGTAATATAGTTTTAATTTTGCATTATCATATTTTCTTATATATACACATTTTTGTCTGGCATGAGACAAGCTTATTAGGGACTATCACTTTAGACGAGGTATCAATTTTGTTGCTATAATACCATACTCACAGGCATTACCTCCTCTTATAGGGACAGTATATATTTGTTCCTCATCGTATTACTTTTCCATGATCACCATTTTTTTTATTTTATGGGTGGGTGTAGAGTATTGCCTTTTCTGCTGTCATATCCTTCTCCTAAGCATTAATTCCTCCATTTTAAGGAGGTAGGAATTCCTCATGCTCTTTGTCATGTTCTTGAGTGAATAAACATGTCACTGTTTTCATCATCAGACACAGCTTCCTCACTCATATTGTCACAATGCCCTTCTTGACATCGTCCACATACCCATGTACTAAAACAGTTGCGGTGAATTATTTTCGGAAGTGTTTCTGGCGCAAGTAAAGTATCCATCATCACTGGAACTAAACTATTCTGTAATTCCTACCCCATTCAGTAGAGTCCGTGGCCTCACTATTGTCCATCCACTTGGAGATAACTCCAAACGACATACTTTGCTGCAGAGGAGATTGGTAGCAGTCATTCAGGTGCAACAAAGCTTTTGGCAGTGAAAAGAATTGAATACCTCATTGTCTCCAATTTTGCCCCCCCCCCCCCAACAATGCCACCATCGCTTTACACCCAATCTCAGCTACATTTTTCTTAGGTGTAGAAAACATCTTAGCCCTTTAAGATGAAGTGTACCTTCAAAACCCTGTGTAGAACAAATTTTTTCCGATTCCCAAAACTGCAGAAATGGCATTGCATCCCATGAATGCATGCAGGAACAGAAGACTGCTGCAGACATTGTATCCAAGCAACTTTTTCATAACCTTGATGTCATATACTGTTGCAGGGCTCCTTTTTTCAGAGTCAAAAAAGCTTGTTGTCATCACTGGTTGACCCGTGATGAAGTAACGGCAATAGATCTGTATCTTTGCCAATGACACTTTTGTTGAATGTTATGGCAACAGTGTCAATTTCCCGGCCCCCTTGATTTTATTATGTGGCAACTTCTGTCCTTAATGCATTGTGAAATGAGATTGATAAACTGTTTTCCCAATCCTTTTTACCAACATTTTGTTTCTTCAGCAATGTTCACTTTGCTACTTGTTCAACTTTGGAAGCATCTCTGATGAGTAATGTCCTGAGTGTTTTGTCCTTCAGTGTAACCATCAAATACTATCGTAGCCTTACCATAGTGCGTTACCGTAAAAGATGCATAGTCGTTAGCGATTGAACAATATGTCTTTCCTTCTGACCATTTCAGTTGGAGAAGAGAACTTCCGTCAAGGATATTATGTTCCACTTCTGGTACATCATTGATTACTGCGTCATCTACACTCTTCTTTTTTAGCAGCCACCAGTCAGAGAGATGGTGAAAGTTCGTAGGCTATCACCTAAAGATCAGCAGTTTGAGACACAAGAAACCATTGGAACAAAAGAGCAGGGTCTATTGTTTTGTCCTTAGCAACGTCAAACTGCCACACTTGATGCCAGAGTCTCGGTTTTCATAGACCGTTTGTATAAAACAGAAAACAGTGATTGATCCTCCATTGTTGCCCCTATTTCTTTACCAATGATAAACAGGTCATGGACATTCACATCCTTATTTGCATTGACAATAGCCACTCTGGAACATGATATGCTGTCATGAATGGCTTGCATGTTGTAAAGCGTACTGATCAGTACTGGGCAAGCATGAGTTACAACCTAGTCATGGAGCAAGCTCCAATGCACTCCTTAAAAACAGCAAGAGGACTCAACAGAGAAAGTAGAATGTCTGAACATCAGAGGGCCTTGTGAACTGCCTGTGCCAGTGTCCTCTTCTTTACAGTGATGCAATGCAGGGTTTCACTTGCTAGAGTTTGTCACCAGTGAACAAGGCAAGAGCATCAAGGACTAGAAGAGATTATAAAAACCTGGAGAAAATTGCTTATAAACTAAAGACTTTTTCGCCTTTCTCTGATGAAGTATCTCTTTGCAACATTATTATTTAAAAAAAACAAAAAAAAAAACAAAAAAACAACGAAACCAAGATTCAGTTTTATCTTTAAAAGACATTTCATTGAAGGTCCAAGAAATTTTGTACTAACCTCCTCATATCAATTCTGCTAAACATTCAAGAATCAAATTTGGCCTTCATTTTGTTTAAAATAAACAAAAGATGGCTAAAAAAAAAAAAAAAAAAAAAATTTTTCGGTTTCCAACATGAAAACATTTTTTTATGTGATCTCATTTTGGTGATTAAAGAAATAAAATCCAAGTAAAACAAAAACTGAAAAAAAATATAAAAAATATTTATTTTAGAAATGTGTTTCATTACACGCATAAGTTGAGAGTTGAAAGTTATAAGATTGGGGAGGGGTGGGTGGCTATAATTATACAACTTCATATGTTCAACTATGAACCATCTCTAAGGCTTTTTTTTTTTCATCATTCAAAATTCATTTTGCTTACAAAAGTATGGGTAAATTAATTGGGATTATTAAAAATCCTTTAAAATCTAAATATGGATCATTGTATGGTAAAGAAAATCTAATAAAATACTGCAATGGTTTTAGGATTTGAATCAGTATGTAGATAAGAAACTAATCCTAACCGACTATCCTGACTGAATAATATCAAATCCAAGTTACTGAAATGATAAGGACCATCCATAAGTATTATCTATTTATTAATAATTGTTAATGTTTTTAGCTTAACTAAAATGTATCCAGTTGGTACTTGGTATAGATTTGGAGAAAAGTTAGAAAATGTTTTCCTAAAACAAATGCAACTAAAATCAGTGCAAATTGATTTCAAACAGGATTGCAATAACTGAGGAATACTGAAATTTTAAAAATCACATTTTGATATGCACATTTGGAGGATGTCACAAATGATTAACATTAAAACAGGTAGAAAACTAGCTGACCATAACCTATATATTAGTAATAGACGAACTGTCGCTGGAAAGTCTAGTAGAAATATAATCTAACAAAATCATGTCAATCATGAAATCAGCTACCATGATTCAATAAACTGAAGATATTTGTCCATGTAAAACTTATACAAAAATGTTTATCTATATTCTATAATATTCTTTGAATCTGTGGCTGAAGGTGGAGAAATGTTGCATAAGTGTGCTCCAAGAGTGAGGAAAGGAGATATTCAGTAGACAGGTAAGAAAAAGCAGAGATGATTGCATCAGAAATCTCAGAACCAGGCACCATTTACATTTGTGGCAACCAAGAGCCTGACGATCCAGGATAGGCCTACACAATCACAGCTGACACTGCAATTCCATAACAGACTAATTTAAGGTGCAGCGCTTTGTCTCCAGAGACAGATGGACACCAACAACAATGTTTTCGTAATAAAATAAACTTTTAAAAAGATTTGTTTCCCCCCTTATTATTTTTTTTTTTTTAAATATTATTTTACTTGAAAATAAATTTATAGCAGCATTATATTAAACCATCATTAAAATAATTCATTTTTAAAGTTATCATAAACATAGGAAGAGACGTGAATTATCAGCTTCAAGCTTTAAAGAGATAGATGAGGAGGTAGCCTATAGAGACCATTCTCATAAAATCAATTGGAAATTATTTCTTACGAATTAAGAAATCTTAAAGATTTTGTATATAAAAAACTATTTAAACTAAATTTGAATATGCTAATTATGTCATTTGTGAGATTGCATACTTCTCCCTAATAGTGTAAGGATGGATTAAAGTCTTATCTGGGTTTTTGTACTATGGAAATGTTGATAAATATTTAATCTAATAAAGCCGATAATTTGCATACTTGTTTACTGTTATCAAAGAACGTCAGATTCATACATCAAATTTGGAAAAATCCAAAGTTGAAATCTGAATTTTCAAGCTACAACATGGGCTAGGTAGCGCAAGTCTTTACAAGAGAACCAAAGTTATCACTAAGTGTGACTTTCACTTTTTCTGTGACTTTGAGATTTCAAAATAAAATTTGTTCTCAGTTAAACGATGAACAATATTTTTACCAAGTTTGGTGACGATTAGTTTGGTTAAGTGATGTGGACACAAACTTGACTGAAACATAACCTCTGCTTTGTTGGAGGTAATAAACTGGTTATTATTTATTTTTTTTTTCAAAGAAAGGCATTACATTTATAGCATCTCAGAATTCATCCAAAGTATAAAGATTAGTCGGTAACCAAGTTTTAATACTAATATTATTATATGTTGGAAATAAAATTGGAATTTTTTTTTTAGTTGAGCAATTATTACAAATTCCAATTCTCAATTAGTTGTTGCAGATCAAACACTTCCATACCCGTTTGACTCCAAAAGGCTTTTTAGCAGTAATAAAAGTAAAAAAAAAAAAAAAAAAAAAAAAAAAAAAAAAAAACTAGAGATATTTCAATGTTCTTATGCAAACATTTTCTCAAGTGTTGTGAATGTAGAATGATAAAGTGAATATATTTTGATATCTAATCTGAGATTTTGAAAAAATTTTATTGAAGAATATTAAAAAAAGAAAAAAAAAGTTTTTTATCTTACATAAAAATATGGGTACATGTGTTGAGAGGGGGGGGAGAAGAAAAAGAAAGCAATTTGCAAAATATTGAGATAATATTGAAGAGGAGAGAGTTATTTACTCTTCAAATGTTACTATAATGAAATGAAGACTTTAAATCTGAAAAATTCCAGTTTGCAGAAAGTGGCACGAGATCACTTGACATTTTTGAGAATTCTACTCAATGTCAGGCTACATCGCACTTTCACAAAATATTTACATTTTATGAGAATTCTAATTTTATGTAGGTAGGTTTATAGAAATTTAAACTAGATGGATTTCTAAAAATGTAAATTTGTTTATTTTTGTTTATTTTCAGTTTTACTAAATTGGATCATCTTTATCAGTTTAAGTAGATTTTATAAAAGACCGTTCTATTAAAACAATGAAATACATTTTTTTTAATTCTAAAATGGTGAGAAATATCTATCAAATTTTTCACCATAGAAGAATGTGTTCAATAATTATCCTGAGTGAAAATAGTTAAAAAAAAACAAAAAAACAAAAACAAAAAAAAAAAAAAACATTATCATTAAAGAAAAGGGAGGACACAGGGTTAGATTACGTGAATAATGTTGGAACATTTAAAGTCTTTAAATCAAAAGGAATTTCCTTTTCAAATATAATTGATGTTCATCCAATTATACCTGAAAAAGACATTCCCCAGAAAAAAGAAAAAAAAAGGAAATGCCATCATTATTTAATGTTATTTCAAACTATTGCACTTCTAAATAGACATTAAGAAATTTATAACTTTTTAAAGAGAATGTTTATCTTTCAAGTTATGCTTTAAGATCCTACCATCAGTTGAAATTTAGTTATGACTTCATCATAGTAACAGGAAAACAAATTTAAATTCCTTAACCTATTAAATAAAAATAGATAATTCAAATTAAGAATCACTATCTGTTAAACCATTTTCAAGATTCGATAATGAATTTAATTCAACTGCTGGTGCCACCAATTTCTCTTCCTCCTCTTCATCATCTGATGAGGGTTCTGAATAGGATATCTCTGGCGAGAGTTGACACCCACGATTGCAAAAGGATTTTATTTTTCCTGTAGCTGCTAATAACAAACCTAAGTATGGTGGTGAGGGTTTTAAGGGACGTGATATGTATTCTGGGTGATACTGCACTCCCACAAAATAAGGATGATCTGAAAAAAATAAAAAATAAATAAAAAAAGGTCAATGTAGTTTGCTGGAAACATTGTTTAGCAAGTGTATAGAAAAGTAATTTATAGAAGGCAATACAATGTAGAGGTGTAACTGTTGTCTCCCTTAAATTAAACCAATTGATCCAGCCAGAACACAGTAAGATTAAATTTAAAATGAAAGTATGAGTAGCTGAATCCGTTTTTTTAGTATACCTAATTAAGGGGGACACCCTTAATTAGGTATATTAAAAAAAAACAAAAAAAAAAAAAACAGATTCAGCTAGAATGCAGAGAATAAGCAAAATTGAATTCAAAATAAAATTATAAATACATGTAATGATGAAAACATTAAAATAAGATAATACTGAAATTACATTAGGATTATAAACTTACCATGGATTTGATATATATATATATATATATATATATAATTCATCTCAATTTTTGCGTACTCAACTATTGTTTATAACAGCTTCTATATACATATTTGAATTAAAGTTGAACATATGATCCCAAAATATACTTCCATTCCACAGTGATATAAGTAAGGAAATAATATATATAAGTATTTGCACTTGAAAAACATTGTTTCACATTTGAATTATATAAGAATAAATAAGCTTTCGACTTATAAAAATGTTCAAGTTTAACCTTTTTAACTTTCCAATTTCTATAATTCAAATACGAAACAATGTTTTCCAAGTGCAAATACTTTTCTTATTGACCCATAACATGTAGCCACGTATAGCAAAAAAGACATTTAAACCAAACATGATTAAGACCTCCATGGATTACTATCCAATGATTTACAAAAAAATATCAAATGTGAGGAAGACTTTTTAAGCTTGTTTATTCATTAAGATAAACAATTTATTTTTGGAGAAAAATACATTGTTATTTGGCTTTCTTAATTTCTATAATATACATAAAACATACTTATATAGGTTAAGCTAAAAAAAGCAAATTTGCATAACTCATTCCATAGTTATGTCTGAATTTGCTTCGGTTTGTGTCTATTACATTTCTGCATTGTACTGTCTTTTATAAATTACCTTTATATACAAAAAAGTTTCATGAGACATAATTGGGAAATTAAAATATAAGATTTTATGTGTGAAATTAGTACTAACATTTTATCAACATATGTTAATTGGGGTAAGACAAACACATTGAGGTTCTTCAAGTGAGAAAATAGCATCTCCAAAGAAAGATAGGTTTTTAGCAATGGTTTTGCAAAATTAGGTTTATAAGAAATTAAATATTTCTATGTTCATATATGTCTATTGGAATTAAAATCTTAAATATTTTTGGTACTTGTGTATTATAACTGGATATCCAAAATTGCATTTTAAATAACACCATTATGTACTGACATGTCATGTTAAAAATAGAAAAACATCCAAAACTTACAGAAAAAGAGTTGAAGATCTGCTAGAACTATTTTTTTTTTTTTTTTTTTTTTTTAAATTAGCATTTCAGCCCGGCGTTGCCCGGGTGTTTGGAGGTGCGTGCTGAGCAAAAAAAAACAGTTGTAGTAGAAAGGCAGGTTCGAACCCATACTGCAAAGGAGGAAAAGAATGGGGAAAAAACCCAACATCTTTGTTGAAGTGACGTAGGTTTTAATTAAGGCAAGACAATACAAAGGAGAGGATGACTTTCGAAAATATCGTTGAAAGACCCCCCCCCCCTAGAAAAGTGCCGAGTTGAGGGTGAAGAAATTAATGTTTTTGGCCAATTTTTCGGTATTTTTCGTCTGAAGAGTCGAGCTTCAAAACGATACTTATTTTGTGAAAATTCGTCGCCTTTGTCGAAAGTTTTAGGCAGACATGCAAACATACATACATACATTTATATATTAGTAGCTCAAATTTTTGACCTAAACTGATTAAAAAGCTTGCCCTATCTCTGAATACCCTTTATGTAAAATTTCAAATGTTTAGACCAGAAATTGTCTGAGTAATTTAGTAGAGCCTGCAGGCCCAATTTTTTTTAAACTTTGACCCCTATTATGACCCCTTAAAATTTATTATTTTGGGCTCAAATCAAGTTATTAAGTTAGATCCATGTGCAAGGAACCTATATCTAAAATTTCAAGTGTTTAGACCCAAAATTGTCGGAGAAGTTTGGTAGCGTTCTCAAAGGTCAAATCGTTGAACTTTGAACCCTTAACAGCAAAATTTCTGGCCAAAAACCGATCATAGATTTTCCCATATCTCGGTACCCTGTATATCAAATTTCGAGTTTGTAGACTAAAAATTGACAGAGTTATTGCGTAGGGAAATGTACACAGACAGACACGTT
Organism: Euprymna scolopes; assembly: GCF_053919585.1. NCBI lineage: Eukaryota > Metazoa > Mollusca > Cephalopoda > Sepiida > Sepiolidae > Euprymna > Euprymna scolopes. The sequence continues at coordinate 70,016,846 of NC_136491.1, read as the reverse complement.
CACTTTTATAGATAGATTTTTTTTTTTTTTTTTACAAAAAACATGTCTATTATAGTATATTCTTGGTGGACAATTTTTAAATTTGAGTGTGTGAGTGTTTGTTTAACGGCATTCCAACCTCTAAGGGTCATTAATGCCAAAAAAGTTGTTGATATAATAGGTTTTCAGTTTCTTGTAAAAATATTTTAAGTTTCTTGAAAAGTTTATTTTTTGAAGCAAGATGCTTTAGGTTTTCCGAAAAATTGTTTTAGTTGTAAGAGATTTGTTTTTCTAAACTGAATTTTACTTGTTTACTTTATAGGAGTTTAAATACATTTGTTTCTTTTAAATAGTTTATGATTTGTTGGGGCTCCACTTCTTGGAAAACTTTTCTAATGCTTGTTGTTTTAAAATATTTCTTCTGAGTGTGTTTGTATTTTCTACATTCCGTCAGTAGATGTTTAATTGTTGGTTGTTGGTTGCAGAGTGTGCAATTTAGTGTTTCCTTCACTTTGATTAGGTAGGAATGAGTTAATTTTGTATGCCCATGTCGTATTCGGTTTAGCACAATTTCTTTTCTTCCCTTAAAAATTTTTTGTTTTTCGTTTTTAATTATCGGTTGTTGTTCGTGCAATTTGTTTGCAGTGCATTTGTTTCATTCCTCTTGCCACTTGTTTTCTATATATTCGTTGATTTTTCATTTTAGGTCTGTGTGTGGTATTTTAATTTTTTTAATTTGGTGGTTTGTGGCTTCTTTAGCCAGTTTGTCTGCCTTTTCATTTCCTGGGATGCCACATGGCTTGGTATCCAGACTATTATAATTGTTTTTGTTTTTTTCGGTTATTTCGTTGTATTCTTGTATAATTTCTGTGATAAAAGGGTGTTTAGATTTTTCTTCAAGGGCCATGATACAGGATAGGGAGTCTATATATTATGAATTTTTGTTCATTGATGTTTTTGATGTGTCAGAGAGCTATTTTGATGGCCTGCAGCTCGGCTGTATATATTGAAGCCTCGTTGGGCAGTCGTATTTGATATTGATTTTGTCCATCTGTGCATGCTGCACTTGTTCCATTTATAGTTTTAGACCCATCGGTGTATATTTCTATGTATTTCTGTGTATTTTTCTCTTACTTCTCCGAAGTTGCTTCTGTTTGTTATATTACTTGTAATGTTTTTCTTGTAAGCAGTAAGTGTTAGGTCGGTTTTTGGTTTGTGTAATGTTCACGGTGGTCTGTCATTTATTTTTTGAGTAATTATATTGTTGGGTTTTCATTGATTTGATGTATTATTTCTTTAATTCTGTGTCCAAAGGAGGGTATACCTTTTGGTTTCCCTGAATAAAAGTTTGTACATTGTGGGTTGAAGGTAGTTTTGTATGTTGGGTTTTCGGGGTTGCTTTGTAATTTTGTTGCATATTGTAACGCTAGTTTTTCCCATCTTAAATGCAGGGGTAGTTCTTGGGCTTCTACATGCAGGCTTTTCATTGGTGAAGTTTGATAGGCTCCCAGGCTAAGTCTTAAACTTTGATTCTGTATTGTTAGTAATTTGTTTTTGTAGGATTTGTAAGTAGAGCTGTATATGGCACAACCATAGTTCAGCTTGGATCTGATATGCGAGCGGTATATTTTGAGCATTGTAGCTTGATCTGCTCCCCAGTCTAGTTTTGATACTATTTTTAAGATATTTATTGTTCTTAAGCATTTTTGTTTTAATTTGTTAATGTGTTCCTTGAAGTTTAGTTTATTATCAAAAATGATCCCTAGAAATTTGGTATGTTGTACTACTGGTATTAGTTTCCCAGCTAGTTTGAGCTGTAGGTCAAGGTGGGATTTTCGTTTCTTACAACAGTGGATACATGTGGTTTTGTTTTTGGACATTTTGAATCCATTTTGGTTAACCCGATAATCTATTTTGTTAAGACAATGTTGCATTTGTCTTAGCATATTGTGTGATGAGCAAGTTATTGAAAAGTCATCAACAAATAGTGTTTTTTCGAATCCCATGTTAAATTTTCGATTATACCGTTGCTTTTAATTAGAAAAAGGGTGGCAGATAGTACACTACCCTGTGGTACCCCCGTTTCTTGTGTGTATTGATCTGATGTTATATTTCCTAAGCATACTTTAAATGTTCTGTGGTATAGGAATTCTTGGATAAATTTTGCTAGGTTTCCTCTGATTCCCATGTTATGAATATCTTTCAAGATTCCGTACCTCCACGTGGTGTCATACGCTTTTTCGATATCAAAAAAGATTGAGACCATGTGATGGTTTCTTATTAGACCGTTATGAATATATGTTTCTAGTTGAATAAGTTGGTCATTATTTTATCTAAATCCGCTTTGGTGTGTAGAGATGAGATTATATTTTTCTAAATTAGTCTTGTATTGACCATCCTTTCTGTTGTTTTGCATATAGAGCTTGTTAGGGCGATGGGACGATAATTGGTAGGGTTGGAGTGATCTTTTCCTGTTTTAGGAATTGGGATGATATTGGATTCGAGCCAGTGTTTTGGGAAATTGTTAGTCCACCATATGTTAATTATCTGTAAGAGATGTTGAGAGATGTGTCTGGCATGTGTTTTAAAAATTAATAGTGGATGTCGTCTGGACCAGTAGCTGTATCTTTACTTTTATGAATTGCATTTTTTAGTTCTGTTATAGTGAAAGAGATGTTATAGTATTCTTTGTTATTGGATGTGAAATTGAGTTTTTCTTTTTCTGCGTTGTTTTTATACTTTTTGGAATTTGGGGGAGTAGTGGTTGGATGATGAGTTTTGGCTGAATTCATTTGCGATTATGTTTGCTATTTCTTTTTTGTTTATAATTTGTCTACCATTTGGTGTATTTATATTATTTATTGGTGTTAAAAGTTTTTTCCAGTTATTTTTCTTATTATTTCCTATGTTTTTTTTTGATGGCGTGTTGTTCAATTTCGAAATATAGTTTTGCCAGGTTTTTTGCTTTTTTTATAATATAGCGTGCTTTTGCTCATGCTTGTAGGTATTTTTGGAGGTTGGGTTTTGTAGGATGTTGTTTGAAGTGTTTTAGCATTTTTTTCCTGTTGGTTATTGCTTATTTAAATTCTGTTGTGAACCATGGCATTGATTTTGGGTGTGGTTTAGTGGAAGATTTTGGGATCGTCTTGGTTGCTATTTCGTTTAGTATATTGGTGAAGGCTAACATAGGATCTGGTTTGTTAACTATTTCTTGATTAATTAGGTTTGTACAAAGTTTGTTAAATTCAGTTCAGTTAGCTTTATAGATTTGCCATTTTGGTTTTGTTTCTTCTGTTGCAGGTTCTTGGGTTTTGAGAAAAATTGGGAAGTGATCGCTGCCGCACTGGTCGTTATGTACCTATCATTGAAAGTCCATAAATATTGTGGGGGATCATAGTGTTCGGTCGATAGCTAATGTTGTTCCTGTGCCTGGGTGAAGGTATGTGTGTGTTTTGTCGTTAAATATAGCTATTTCGGGTGATTCCAGTAATGATTCAATGATTTTCCCAGTTTGGTTAATATTCTCACGTCCCCACATTTTGTTATGGGCGTTGAAGTCCCCCATTAATATAAAAGGTGTGGGGAGTTGTGTTATCAGATCTTCAATTTAAGTTTTATTTAGTTTATGTGGAATGTAGATTGAACAAATAGTTGTTGGTCGGTGGAGCGTAGCTTTAATTGCTATTGTTTGAAGGTTTGTTTGGAGTTGTAATTTTATATGTGGTATCTGTTTTTTTTTTTATAATTGAGGTGCCACCCATTGGTCGGTTATCTATTTGTGATCTATTTGTTTGATTGTAAATGTGGTATCCTTTGAAGTTGATGATGTCCGTTTCTTTTAGAAGAGTTTCCTGTAGGCCGATTATGCTGGGCTTATATTGTGCTATTATATGTTTGATTTCTTCGTAGTTTGGTTTTATGCCTCTGCCGTTCCACTGTACGATGTTTTTATTCATTTCCATAAGTAAGTTCGTTTTTTTTTCTTTTTGGTTAAGTTTTTATATCTAGTATTCTATTGATTTGTTGTGTTTTGAGTGGTTTTTGTTTTGTGTTTACTTGAACTGCTTGGTTCCTCAGTCTCCATTTTCTCTTCCCAGTCAGTTCTGTTTTTGGAGCTCGACGTTTTCCTGTGACTCGATTTCAATCAATTCAAATTTGTTTTCATTTTTGATTAATATTATTTGTTTTTTGTTTGTTTTGGTTTTTGGAAAGAGGATTTGTGTTTTCCCGTTCTGTTTCCATCTTTCCAGATATTGTATGTTTATCTTCTGCTTTTGTCCTTGTTCGTTATTTGGATCTTTCACGGTTTATTTGTGGTTTTTGTTGTTCGGGTTCTTTTTTGTTCTTTGGGACTTGTTTTAGATCATTTGACTGAGTTTTAGAAGATACTGGTATTTGTTTCTTGTTGTTTTCGTTAGTTTTTAAAGTTTCAATTAGATTTTGGAGTTTGGAGATTAGCTAAAGTAGGTCTTGGTTTGTTTGATTTGAAATTTTTGTGATGTCTGCATAAGTGTTTATTTTTTGTCGAGAGCTTGCTATTTTCCTTGCTTCAGGAAAGGATACGTTTTGTTTGTATTTTATTTCAGCTATTTCTTTTTTGAAGATTTTGTATATTTTAGAGTATGCTGGGTGTTTTTCTTGGCAATTTGAGCATTTTGTTTCGTTGGGGCATTCACTTTTATAACACCTTTTGATGTGTTTAATCTTTCATGGGCATAACTTTTGCATTTATAGATATGGAATTTTTCCATCTCTAAGATGTTTTTTGCGTCTTTATAGTTGTCTACTGTGACAAGTAGATTGCCATTTTTCATTTTTTTTTTGCTGTTTTTGGGTTGCTGTTTTGAGAAAGTATTTTTTTCAATTAAGAATAGAGACAGATCGCTGATCTTTTTTCCTTCTAAGGTTTTGATTACTATGAATCTTGGGTATTTTTCTTTATCAATTATTTCATAGTTATGTTCTTGTTCACTGTCTGAGCTGGTTGTCAGAGTGGGTTTTTTTTTCGATTTTGTTTTATTTTTTTGGTTTCTGGGTTTTTTGTTTGGGTTTATTATATCCATGGAAGTTTTAGATTTTCATCTCTTTTGCTCCCCACCCTCCTCGGAGCCCGAAACTGGGAGATGTTAGGGGGAAAACCCATTCGCCCTTTCATCCCAGGGATACAAAAGAGATATACTCGATTGAGTTTGTTCTATCATTTCCAGTTTTCTCCTTTAGTTTCTTCTTTCCCAGTTTGATAGAAACATTGGTTAGGGAGCAGTTGTGTAGTTTTGTCCCATCAATTGATTGACCCTTGTCATCGCCTTCTAACACTTACCTGGTTTATCTATGTTTGTAGTAATAAGATGTATTATCTTTAGATTAAATTTATTTATTTTTTTAAATGTTATAGTTGACATTTTCGGTGTAAGTTTTAGGGCTTGACATGACTAGCCGATTGATCGGATCGGGCCTCTCTGACCGCCCGTCTAGACTAGTACAAGGCCAAAGCGGGGTGTTGCAACTTTATTTTCCCTAGGCATCAGTTGCTCAGCCACCAGGATTCTTTTCCTAGGCATCATGGGTTGCTACCTACGGCCAACAGGTAGCCCCATTGAGGGACTTTTACCCTCTGCAGGGGGGCAGTTGGCGTATTCTAATGCCCCACCGACAGGGCACTTTTAAATATGAAATAGCATAACTGAAGACAAGTGAAATAAGTCAGTAGGTCATACAGAATTCACACAATCGAAAAAACTTTTTTGCACATATTTTTCTTAATTATTTTTATTAATAAAAAAAAAAAAAAAGAAAAAAGTAATTTAATAATTTAATTAAATAAAATAAATAAAAAAATATACATATTTACATTTCTAAAATTATTTTTCATAATCAAGGAAGTAAATTTCTGCAATTATTTTAAAACTTGAACTTCTGCATCCACATGAACTTGGCAAACATGAAAAAATAAAATTATACTAGAAATCAATTTTCAAACTTCAGAATTAGAATTTGTCAAAATGATAGGATCCAGGGAAGATACCTGCAGTCTAACTACTTTTCAATATTAAAAAATACAATAAAACTGCATTATTTAATAAATTTGATATTTTACTTAAAATTATTTTTCTATTTTTATAATTAAAATTATTTTTTCGCTATAATATGTCAGTATGTAATATTGAGAATACAATTTTTTTATATCCAATTAGAATGCATAAACAATTTTTTTATTTAGGTAAAATTATTATTTCATGGTAGTAAGGATTGAATCTTCAACCTTCAGAAAATTTGTCATTTAGAATTAACTAGCGATGCCCGGGTGTCTTGAGGTAAATCAAAACTCCGGAGGGGGGGGGGGGGGGTTAAATAAAAAAAAAAAATGTTTTGGTAGGTAAGTATGAGAATCGAACATGTACCCTTGAGTCGGAAATTAATGTGTGAAAAAAAACAAAAAAACCTGCTACGTTAACCATTGTGCCACCGGCAACAACAGACAATGTTAAGCAGGTTATTTAACTATAAAAAGAGGCGTGCGCAATAAAAGTTAACTCTGCTGCTTCCATTTGACCTAATTAAGAAGGTCAAATAGAAGTCACGCAGCGTTTGGGTTTGTTTACCCAAATTTAACTGTTTCTTCCCCCAACAGATGTTGGGGAGGGGTGTCTGATCAAAGCTGATTGCTTCTGGAGGTTTTTCCCAGCGCAATGCCGAGAAGGTATTTATTTGCTCCCCAACCGAGCAAATTAGGCACAAGGCCGATTTTTAATGTGAGGAGTGAAGGGGAAATGGGGACCAACTCCCCGGGGAGTAGGGGAGTTGGATAGTGACAATTGGTATGAAGGGTTGCCCCTTCATTGACCAAGGTCTTATATGTGAGGTCGCCCCCACATATGATCTTGGCTTGCAGTATCGGCCGGAACAGATACTACACTTTGATCCTGTTTATATATTTTATTGCTTTTAAAATTTTGAAAATACAATTAAGTAAAAAACAAAAGATTTTTAAACAACAAAATTAGGCACAAAGCCCTACAAGAAATTGGGGAGGGGAAGGGTTCAGGGTCTTTGTGACTAAAGTGATTAAAAGTAAGAAATGTAGACTTTGGAGTATTACTCTTGACTGGCAACATTTACCAAAATACCCCATTCACTCTATGGATCTTAATCTAACTAATAAATCCCCAGCATTTAAGAGTCAAAAACATATTTACAATTTATAAACAGTTGTCTGTGTGTTTGTGTATCCATTTTTTTTTTTTTTTTTTGTGTGTGTGTGTGTGTGTGCATGTGTGAAAAAATAAAATTCAATTTCATTAGAAAATAAAAAGTTTTTGAATTAAGTGAAAGATTGTTCGTGGAGTGGGGAAAACTAATCAAAATTGTTCATATCAAAAACAAAAAATAAATCCTACTGGGTTATTAGTTACACCCCCCTGTACTAATCGGGGAACCGAAAACAAGCAGGGCGATCCCTAATGGGGATTGGGAAAAATACCTTAATGGAAGTGGGAGAAAACAAAGCAACGGGTGGAGGGGGGTTGGAAGGTGACCTCTGAGTAGGGGAGTGACCGGGTATGTTGAAAAAACAAGGATGTGGCACAAAGGGAATGGGCAGACTCAGAGGTTCTCTAGTACCAAAAAATAAAATCGGGAACAGGATCTCATTTGTACCACCAGTCAAGAGTTTTCTTAAAATGACTTAGCTAGAACCTAAGCGGGATGCACAAACTAGTGCTGTGCACCCACCTCTTGTCAAATTCCACTCTAGGCAACCTTCTCCAATCGCATCTGATCTTTACTTTAAGCAAATGTTTAAAGTAAATGATCAGATCCCGATCCGGAACAGATGTCCCTTCGCAGACCAACTTGAGGCGCGTGATCCAAATCACCATGCGCGCTACTGCCAGGATCGCCAGGAAAACCATTCTTTCCTCCCTAGGGAATGGCGGCTTTGTCAAGATTGAGCGGACATTCGGCATCGATGGGAGCTGTTACCCCCCCCCCCCGGACGTACTCCAATAAGAGCTGGATCCGGTTGCGACTAAAAAACGCGTGCCCGATCATTTCGGGCTCGCGTTCGTCACAGCGCGGACAGAAGCCCCTTGTATGTTCTTTATACCGGCAGAGTTCGTCAAGAAGGGGCAGCGCGTTTTGGACCAGTCGCCAGGTGAGGGAAAATTCCGAGTTGTTCAGAATCTCCTGTCCCAGCGCTCAACTCCAACGAGAATGGACAACCTCCATCGACCAACCCATCCGCCTACAAAGTGGATCCTTCGCGGTCCCCTCCACTAGCTCCCGATAAAGTTTCTTTCTTGGCTGATCGAGGACACTGGTCACCGGCAAAGCTCTAAGAGCGGTCCGGCATTCGGAGAAGAACTTAGACTCCCCCCTCGGTCTACGACGACCTTCTACTGAGGGGTTGTGTTTGAGATTGGGAAACGAGTTCTCAACCACATGGATCCAAGGAGCGTCTTCTTCAAGCGAACGACCCAGGAAAGTCAATCTCTCGGCATTTTTATGACACAAGAGACTGGGCTGACCCAGGCCTCCCTCGCTCAGACTCTGGACACAAACCTCTCTGCAGACATAATGCTTACCATCGTTCCACAATAGTGAATCGAGGCGCCCTTGTAAGCGGGTTAGTCGTTCTGCAGGGAGAGGAAGTACAGACAATCGGTAAAGGATGAGCGGAAAGACGTATGTAGCACACGCCTCCGCCCGACCCTTCAAGGACAATTTCCTTCCAATCCAAGTCTTCACCGACGATTTGACCTTGCCATATACTTCCGACCAATTCTTTTCCAGCTGAAGTCCCGGTCCAAACCAGACACCGAGAATACGGACCGGTCCAGCTGAAAATACCTGGAAGCGAGTTTATCCCGCTCCAGGCCCCCAACTGCAGGCCGACAGACTTGTTGCGGTTGAAGATGGACCCCGTTACTTCTTTGTATCGAGCGAGCGCCTCGACCACCGCTTGAACGTCCATGTGGCAAGACACGAACACGGTGACGTCATCAGCAAACGCGGAAACTCTGGCTCGTGTGCCTCCAGGGATAGCTATTCTGCGCAGGACTGGTGTAGCCGCCTCGTCCCTTAACTTGCGAAGGAGGGGTTCCAACGCCAGGACGTACAACAGAGGTGACAGCGGACAACCCTGACGGACCAACCGAGAGACAGCGAATGACTCCGACAGCTTACCGTTGATCTGCACCACTACCGTCGGCCTATCATACAGGACAAAGATCCACTTGCGGAAGTCCGGATTAAATCCGGCGGCCTATAGCACAGCTCCCAGGAACCGATGGTCGACACTATCGAATGTCTTGGACTGATCTAAACTGATCAGCGCGGCTTCGGCGTCGTCTTCTGTCCCCTCTATGATCGAGCGTATCAAATGCAAATTGTCTTGAATCGATCTTCCCTTCACAGCATAAGTCTGGTCTGGTTCGATCAAGTCAGTGATGACAACCTGCAAATGATTTGCAAGAATCTTTGCCAAAATCTTTAACTCTGTGTTTAGCAGAGTCAAGGGCCTAAAATCGTCAAAATTTTCCACCCCACCATGCCGTTGACCTTTCCTCAGCAATGTGATCACTCCCTTGGTCATCTGTCCAGGGATGGAACCCTGAACAAACCAATGGTTGAACATATCCTTCAGAATAGGGACCAACATGGGCAACAGCCTCAAGTAGAACTCGTAGGGTAAACCATCAACCCCTGGGGATTTGTTGTAGCCGACCTGCTTCAACGCAGTAATGACCTCATGTTAAGTAACAAGACCATCACAGCTAGCCGCCCGAGCCGCCGTGAGGCGAGGCGAGTCAGCCAAATAGCTGCCAAACTCCTCGACCCTGAGTTGGGTGAAGCGCTCCGATAGATGCTCCCGAAACCCCTTGCAGATCTCCCGAGTCGAAACTAGGGCGTGTACTTCCAGGTTATGTACTTTACGAATGTACCCGTCCGAACCACGCCTTAAAGCAGCCTTACGCTCAACAGCATCAACATTCACAGCCTCGTTGGAAACTTTCATTAGTCTAGCCCTAACTACTTGACCTTCATACCGCTCGCTGGCCAAGCAGCTGAGGTCTTGATTAGCTAGTGCTACCTCTAGGGGGTCCCACCCCTCCACCGCCTGGATCAGCTTATCCTCTAAGCGCTTCTTTGCCTTACCCTTATCTAACGCGAGGCGTTGGCTGTATTGGACAGAGAAGCGCCTAATTTTGGCCTTAAGACTAACCCACCACTTACTCCCTGTAACCGCCCCCACTAAAGCCCGCTGAATTAATTCTGTAACCTTCAACTGGTAGTCCTCCAACTCCAACAAGGTGCTGTTGAACTTCCAGTATCCGGCTAGTTTAGGCCTAGCACTTAAGTTCAAACGGGCCATAACAAGTTTATGGTCCGAGTGTCCTAACAAGTGGAACGTGGGGCACGATAGAAAGTCTATGTCGCCTCTTCTAACTAACATCCGATCCAAGTAAGTACTCGAATAGGAAGGCACTACAGGATGCCACGTCCACATCTCCCGCCCCGGGCGATCCAGACGGAATCTGTCGACGAGATCGCACGAGGCCATCAGGTCGAATAGAGTGCTGTCACACCGCACCGACCCACTACCCCCCCCCCCCCGACCGTATCTATTTTGGGATCAAGGATTGCATTCCAATCACCCATTAAAACTAACCGTTCCGGATCCACTAAGAAGCCCTTCAACCGTCGAAAAAAGGATGCCCTCTCTACAGCAGAATTGGGAGCATAAACAGCGACAATCCGAAAAACACTATTAACGGCAACATCAACAACAACTAGCCGCCTGTTCTCGCCTGCGTGAACAACATTCACCGACACTGACAGGGTGCGACTCACTAGCAAGGAGATGCCACGACTATAAGTATTGCCATATGCTGAGTAAACATCGTGATCGTTCACCAGCACCTGACAATCCTCGTCACAAATAAAGTGGGTCTCCTGGATAGCGGCAATATCTACCTTAAGGGACACCAAGTCTCTCACAACACACGAGGCCTTGCTTCGACACCTGATGCCCCTCACATTAAATGTAGCCAAGTTCAAAGCCATGTTCACTTACCTTATTCAGTGTCACAGACAGGTCTGAAATCCTTGGCAGTGAGGACGTGGCAGGCCTGGCCGAGGCTGCCGGTAAGTAATTCTGCTGAGGGTACTCCATCCTTGGCCACATCTCCCACGTCCAGGGGGAAGGCTAGTTTAAGTGCCCTGTAGAATGAGGGGTGGATATACACAGAGACTCTGCCCTCACACTTAAAGAAAAAATTGTTCAGTGACGGATGGTCCCTGTCCACCAGTTGCTGGCCAGGGATCGCATTCTTTGCTGCCTTGATCATAGCCCAGAGGGCTCGAGTCCTAGCATCCTTGTTGACCCTGACAAAAGTGGTCAACATGGGAGCGTCCTTGAATTTTGTTGGGTCCGCTACGCTGTCGCCATCAACGTAGGCGAGACCCCTCAGCTTGTTATACCGGACCTTTTGCTGTCCTTTGAGATCCGGTATTGTTTGGTGCGGGTCTAGCTCGCATATTCTACCTCCTGGCAGGAATGGTAGTTTTTTGGTTCGCTCCGTGCGAACCGCCGTTGTTGGGGAAGGGGGGGGGCCTTTAGGTTGGGGGAGAGGGGGGTGGAGTGGGAGTAGTTGGCACAGTTCTTTGCTGGGGTTGTTTTTCACAGGATGAGGGTGGTGAAGGATTTCTGGGGGTTTTGGCGAGATCTGGGGAGGGGGATAGTTGCTCGGGCTGCTGACGTAGTGGGGTGACGGGGGAGCTCAACTTGTGAGTCTGTTGCATTATCTTTCTCAGTAGGGGTAGGGGGGTCGGCGCGTGTCTTCCTGCTCTTCCTCCTTCTGGCCCTCCTGATTTCTGTGGCGCTCAGTTTCGTCGGTACTGTCGTTACCTCCTCTTCCTCAGACACTAACTCCTCCTCAGACTCTTGTAATTTCCTCTTGTTTGAGGAGGGGGGTGCCTGTGTGTCCATGGCCTCTGGTTTTTCGGGTTGGTCTCTGGTCACTGTCTGTAACTGTAAGGATGACTGTTGGGGTGTCTTCCCTTTTTTAGTGACCGTCACCCAACCTGTATATGCTTCTGGGAGGCTTGTGGTCGGAGCGGGAGTGGAGGCTTTAACTGGTGCTGCTTCTTTGCCCGTTGTCTTGGGTGGATTCCTGGGCTTTTTGGGCCAGTCTTTGGCCATGTACCCCTGTTGTTGGCATTGGCAGCAGTGGGGCTTTCTCCCTTCCACTATTAGCGAAAAGGTCCAGTCCCCAAACCTGAGTGTCGCCGGGATTCCATAGAAGCCGGCCTTGTCCAGGACCATCTGAATCTTGTAGTCCCCGGTCTGGTGTTACCTCCTTGACATCCCCGTACTGGCTGAGGATGGCTTCCATGTAACAGGGGACGTTCAAGGCGGAGACGATTGCTCTCCTTTTGTTGAGGTACACCGGCTGCAGCTTGATGTTCCTGCTCTGGTGGGTGGTCTTGGACAGTTTGTCGGCGGCTTCGGGGGTGGGAAGCAGCACATCCCATTGCGCGTAGCTCCGTCTGCAGACGTAACTGGCTGGGATGTTCTGCTCCAACAGAAGTTTCAGCATGGTGTCCTTGTTGACACCCGTCAGACCCCTCGTCTTCGTGTCTGACGTGATGAAGGAGAGGATCCTCTTCTCCAAGCCTTCGACTTGCCCCGGGAGAGGTTGGATGGTGTTCCCCTCCATGTATTGTTTGTACTTGGAGTCGAAGAGCTCCTTGTAGTCTTCTGGCTTCATCCTGTTCTGTTGCTCTTTAGGACCCCATGCTGATCCTCCCTCCGGTTGGGTGTCTGCTGGTCCAAGGACAGGAGTCGTAGGCGAGGCTGTTGGCTGCTCAGTGACTGTTCTTGGGCTCGCGGTGCCAGAGGTTTGACTGTTACCAGTCAGAGTTGGCCAGTCCGCACATGCCATCGCCTGCTGGATTTCTCTGCTTTCCGGATCGTTCCCCTTCTGCTGCTGGGTGGCATTCTCTTTCAGGGTTGCAGGTGCCTCCCCTCTTGGGGATGTGTTCCCAGCAGCGGCTTTTGCGGTCGCAGAGGTGGGGGGGGGGGCGCTGCTACCAGTTTGCGTTTGTTGGAACTGGTCGACGCGTTTACCTGCACCTGGGTTTTCCTTTTCCCGTCATTGCCCTCTTGGGGAGTGCTGTGGGGTGGGATCTTGGTTTCCTCCTCAAACGGCGCTTTTAGAGAGGCTAGGGTTGCCTTGACTAGCTCCTCTGTTTTTTCCGCTGTCTCTTCAGGTGAAGTGGAGTTGCCCTCTTGGGGAGCCGGTGACAATGGTCTTGCAGACCCGTCCGCTAGTTGGGGGACTTGGGATGCTGTAGGTGCAGCTTCCGTTGCTTTCCCCCCTTCATTTTTTCGGCAGCTGCGTTTTTCGATGGGCTGACCTCGTGGGGAGCAGCAGTTGCAGGTGGTTTTCCAGGGGTCGCCGCGGGCTGCGGCCCGACCCCTTCATCTATTTTCAAGGTCGCCGCGCGCTGGGGCCCTACCTTGTCTTCTGGCGCCGTCTTGCCGGGAGATGCATTAGCTCCCTCACATGGGGAGTCGTCTGCATGGGTGATGTTGTGCATTTGGGGTGACGTACCCCTCCTGCCTGGCATCGTGGCGGTAGCACTGGCCGCTGACGCGGACCAAAGTATAGTAGGGAGAAAAGAAAACCCAGGGGAATTGAGGGAGTGGAGGGGGAGGAGGGGACTCAGAAGAAATTAGTGTTTCTGACCTACCCTCATGGAGATGTCGGGTTAGCAGCTCAAATCCCCCCGCGAGGGGGGAGAGCAGAGAAGAAAAATGCAGTGGGTGCTAGCGGGTCAGAGTGCCACGTCGCAATTAAGAGAGAGAGGGGATAGACATTTCTGCCCACAGAGGGGAGCAAAAACGAAACACCCGCCCTACCCCACGTCACCCTACTAACTACCTCAACGGAAGCGAGAAAGAGAACCCTGTCTGCTCGATCAAATGGGAGAGCAGCGAAAATAGACAAAGTTTTGGCCTGGCAGGTCAGAGTGCTGCTCAGGCAATTAAGTGGTGAGAAAGTAGACCATCCCCTGTCTCTAGAGGGAAGAGACCGGAACGAAGAAAAACATGCAAAAAACAACAAAGGCAGGTCTCAACTACCAGCTAGTGGTGTTGGTCCCGAGATTCCAGTCTCCCAAAAAAGGGGATCGGTTTTCGGGTCCAAGCTCCCACAAATGTGAAGTCGGTCCTTTAGGTCCTGACTTCCCAAAGGAGGGGGTCGGTCCTTGCTAACAAAAGTTAGTATGAAAAAACACCTTAACCTAGCCCGAAAGCCCGGTGGTGGTTCGTTCAAAGTTTTGTAGCTGAGAGAACAGATACTACACTTTGAGATATTAAATCTTTTATTTATGTTAAAAATACAGTCAAAATCAACGATGAACAAAAAACTTAGGCACATGGCCAACTCAAAAGGGGGGATATTGGGGGTCGTTGGTCATCCTTGTCACTCCAGAACTAAACAAAATCAAAAGTTTCTCCCAGCTAGTATCTTCTTTCACCATAATGCCGCATTCACCCTTTAATATTGGGGGACGTCCTACTTAACTCCCAGTTTTTAAAACATTTTTAATTGACGTGTAAAAACAAAAAAGATAATAAAATGGTACAATAATTCATTTGTGTCGAGGGCGGGGGAACAAAAAACAAAAGGTGATTAGTAGGACCCTCCCAACCCCGTCTAGTTGATAGACTGCCCGTTCCACTAGGTTTGTAAAAGGAACCTGGCTTCTGCGGGTCAGTCTCTAGGTGGGGATGCCCTCTAGATGGGGGTGAATGGAGAAAAGAAAATTTTGTGGGTAGGGGATGGGGGTTAGTTTGTAATTCTTTCTCTCCAAGATGGGTAAAATTTAGAGGAAGGGGTGAAAACAAAAATTACAGGTAAGAGGGGATGGGGATCTTGGATGCTTCCTAATCGGGGAGGGATGGAACACACACTCAGCTAGCTGAGAGGCTACTTGTTTAATTTTACTTTACAGAACTGCGCGTTCCACACCTAGGCGGGGAACACATATTTAAATTTTGCTCCTCTTCGTACACACAGACTTGCCACATGTATCCATCTTCTGTGAAATGCCGCGCGATGCAGCCTTCTTCTATCACATCTGATCTTCACCCGTAGTTGGTGTTTAAAGAAAACGATCAGATCTTGATCAGAAAAAGACAACACCCTCTCGGCAACCTTGCAGACGCGACGTCCAAATCACCATTCTCGCCACGGCCAGGATCGTAACGTAGACCATTTGCCTTTCCCGGTCCCACGGCGGCCTCACGTTGTCCACAACACTGGATACAGTAATTGGGCGAGGATGCTCAGGATCGATGCGAGCCGTCACCTCGCTGACATACGACCAATACTGGCGGAGTTCGCGGCAATCGAAGAAAGCGTGATCAGTAGTTTCTACAGCCGTTGTCCCACAACGGGGACAATCAGGCGACTCCAAAAACCCGGAACTGAATTGTATGTTGTTGAGTGGAAGTGCATTTCGGGCCAATCGCCAGGTCAGAGAGAACTCCGAATTGTTCAGATGACTCGAACCTGACGCGGAGCGAATCTCACTCTGCTGCCACCCCAAACGCGTACATAGCGGGTCGTCGGCGGCCCCCTTCACTAGATCCCTGTAGAGTTCCCTACGGGTAGCAGTCATAAGGTCACTGGACCTTGGTAGTCGTTTTAGCGCGGCTCGGCACTCTTTCATGTAGCCAGATTCTCCCCGCGGCCTGCGACGGCTCTCGATGGAAGGGTCGAGAACGAGGTCGGGGAAGGTGGCAGTAACCACGGGGTGTCACGGTTGCTCATCTTGCATATAGTGGCTCAGGAAGGCCAGCCTCTCAGCATCTCGATGACACTTCAAGTCCGGCATTCCCAAGCCTCCCTCACACGGACATTGAATACAGACCTGTCTGCTCACCCAGTGTCTTCCTCTGTCCCAAAGGAGCGAGGACAAGAGTTTGACAAGAGCTTTTAGGTGTTGTGCAGGCAAGGGAAGTACGGCTTGTCGGTAAAGGATGAGAGGAAAGACGTAAGTAGCGCACGCCTCAGCTCTACCCTTTAAGGAAAGTTTCCTAGGAAGCCACGAATTGACTGCAGCCTCCACCTTTGACCGTACCTCCAACCAATTCTTGTCAAGCTGGAGACCCGGTCCGAACCACACGCCGAGGATCCGGACCGGGCCATCTGTCCAGCTGAAGGGCACCGGGAGGTTTGCGTTGCCACTCCAGGTGCCCAACCGCAGTCCTACCGACTTGCTGCGGTTTATCTTGGCCCCCGTGATTCTTTCGTACCGTGCGAGTGCCTCCGACACGACCTCAATGTCTCTGAAGTCCGACACGAAGACTGTGACATCTTGCGGAGCATAGGCTCCAAAGCCAGGACATAGAGCAGGGGCGACAGCGGACAACCCTGACGAACCGACCGAAAGATAACAAAGGGTTTCGAGCGCTTTCCGTTGACTTGCACGACAGCCATGGGCTGTCGATACATTATGGAGATCCACTTGCAAAAGTCCGGTTTAAAACCGGCGGCCTCTAAGACAGATGCCAGGAAACGATGGTCGACCCTATCGAAAGCTTTGGATTGATCTAAGTTGATTGGCACGGCTTCTGTGTCGTCATCTATTCCCCCCTCTAGGATCGTGCGGATCAGGTGCAAGTTGTTCTGAATTGATCTCCCCTTCACAGCGTAGTTCTGTTCCGGTTCAACCAACTCGTCGATAACAACCTGCAGCCGATTCGACAGGACCTTGGCCAAAATCTTCAACTCTGTGTTTAGCAGAGTTATGGGCCTGTAGTCGTCTAACTCTTCCCCTCCATGCCCGTCACCTATCTTCAGCAATGTGATCACTCCCTTGGTTACCTGCCTGGGATGGATCCCTGAGCAAACCAATGGTTGAACATATCCGTCAGAAGAGGCAGAAACATGGGCGACAGCCTCAAGTACAGTTCGTATGGCAGACCATCAAGTCCTGGCGATCTGTCACAGCTGACCTGCTTCAGCGCAATAAAGACCTCCCGCTCCGTCACCCGGCCCTCGCAACCAGCCGCCTCGAGGCGGGGAGAGTCGGCCAAATAGTCGCTAAACTCAAGGACCGGAAGATCGGGCCGCTGCGTAAAACGCTCCTTGAAATGTTCTCAAAACCCCTCGCAGATCTCCCGAGTTGATTCCAGGGTGCGTTCATCCGGATGTCTGACTTTCGCAATGTATTTTCCGAGCCACGCTTAGAAACCTCACAGCGCACGTTTGCATCAGAATTGACTGCTTCATTGTCTATCTTTCTAAGCCTAGCTCTAACTACTTGGCATTCATAACGCTCGCTAGTCTCGCGTAGAAGGTCCTGTTTAGCTAGTTCCTGACTAACCTTATCACCCTCCCCCGTAGCCTGGGCTAGTTTCTGCTCTAGCTGCTTCTTCGTCTTGGCCTTATCTAGTGCGAGGCGCTGGGCATACTTGACGGAGAAGCTTCTGATCTTGGCTTTGAGACCTAACTACCACTTACTCCTGGTAACCGCCCCACTAGTGCCTTTTTAATCAATTCTCTTACCTGATCTCGGAAGTCTTGTATCTCCAGAAGGGAGGTGTTTAACTTCCAGTACCCCGCTAACTTAGGCCTATTTCCTAGCTTCAGCCGGGCCATAACTAATTTATGGTCCGTCTGGCCTAGCCAAGTGAACGTGGGACAGGATAGGAAGTCTACTTCGTCTCTCCTAACTAACATCCTGTCCAAATAGGTATTTGGATAGGAGGAAATGCTATTGGTCCACGTCCACATTTCCCGCCCTGGATGCTCGACCCGAAACCTGTCGACCAGTCTGCATCTAACCATCAGATCAGCCAGGCTGGACTCGCACCTCTCCGACCTTCTAGCTCCGCCTCCTACCTTATCTATGTCGGGGTCTAAGATGGCATTCAAATCCCCCATTAGCACTACCCGCTTCCGACAATCTACAAACGCGTCAAGCTGACTGAAGAATGAGACCCTCTCACGAGCGGTGCTGGGCGCATGAACCGCAATCACCCGAAACACAGAATCTTTTACGGCAATATCTGCCACGACCAGCCTGCCCTCCGCATCTCTATAGACAACGTCGCCCGTCGCGGAAAGGGTACGTTTAACTAGCAAGGAGACTCCCTTCCCCCGCGGGCTGCCATATGCTGAGAAAACCTCAAAGTCTCGGGCCAGCATCTGACAGTCCACAGAAGAAACGAAATGTGTCTCCTGAATCACAGCCACATCCACTCCCAGGGACAAGAGGTCGTGACGGAGGTGAGCCGCCTGGCCCGATGATCTCAAGCCCCTCGCATTCAGACTAGCCAAATTCAAAGCCATGGTACCTACCTTAAGGTGTGTTACACTCAGCTCCGAAGTCAGCCGGGGAAAGGACACCGACGTTGTATGCAATGCTCAAGGTGGTCAGGTTTTTCATGTCCTGACCTTCTCTCACAATGCCGCCGACATCCAAAGGGTAAGTCAATTTAAGGGCCCTATAAAGTGACGGATGGACCAACATTGGGACCCTTCCCTTGCATTGTTTTGCGAGTTCCTCAAGGGAAGGATCATTTTTCCTAATCAGTTCAATTCCCGGACCAGCCCCTTCAGCGGCCTCCAGCATTGTCCACACGTTGGTCTTGCAGGCCTCAGAAAGCCTGACGAAAGTTGTTAGCCGTGGGGCGTCCGGGAAATTAGAGGGGACATTAACGTCTTTTCCCCCTATCTGTTGGCAGTCCAGCAGAGGTTTTAAACTTTTTCTCTGCCGGTGTGGTAAGTCCATTGCCACAGACTGGGGGTCTACAAAACAAAGTTCCTTCCTCGTTTCGAGGGCGAGGGTCCCTGTTGGAGTGAGTCCGTAAGTGGGAGAAGCTGAAGGGTCTCTCCCCCTCCCGGGTTCATTCTTTTCTTTCTGGGATGGCAGCTCAATTTGCATTTGTGTGGGGACGAGTGTCTGTGTGGCGTCTGGTGTTGGTGTTGGTGCGGTGTCTAGTGTTGGTGCAGTATGTGGTTTGGAGGTGGAAGTGGGTTGTGTTGTTGTTAGAGGTGGTGTATGCTCACAGGGAGTGGGGGCTGCCTTTTCTTCCCCTTTCCTTTTTTTGCTTTTCTTTTTTATTCTTTTGAATGAACCAGGGAGTGGTGAGGTTGAGTTCCTCTCCCTCTCGCTAGCAGATTCATCCTCAGAGGAGCAGTGTTTTCTTCGCTTGGTCCCCGTCTCAATTGGTGTGGGGACCGTTGGTTGTTGCTGCTCCTCTAATTGCTGGTTCTCTGGTTGATGCTGTTGCTGTTCTGGTTGCTGCAGCCGTTTTTGTTGCTGCTGCTCCTGTTCTGGCTGTTGCTGCTGCCGCTGTTTTCGTGGCATTGGTTGTGGAATTGGCCGCGGCAGCTGATGTTGCTGTGGCTGGTTCAACAGCTTGTTTGGCTGCTGCTGCTGTGTCTGCTCTGCTGCCGTGGCTGTTGCTGCGGTTGTTGTGGAGGTTGCTGTTGTTGTTGCTGCCTTGGTTGTTGGGTTGGTGGTGAGACGGTGGCAGATGGGATTGTGGGTTTCCGTTTCCGCCTCATTACAGTGATCCATTCCTCCCCCTTGGCCTCCTGCGTAGTTTTGGGTTTCCTCGGTGCTGGGGTTGGTGCTCCGGTTGCAGGAGTTGTGACAGCCTGTTTAGACACTGGTGCTGTCTCAGAGGTTGGGATCGCCTTTAGTGTCACTCGAGTAGGAGTTGACCTTTAAGGAGGCAACTATGACGGTGGTGGTGGAGGGGCGTCGTCCGCACTGCTGGTTCTGCCAGCCGTTTTTGTTGTTACTGCTCCTGTTCTGGCTGTTGCTGCTGCCGCTGTTTTCGTGGCATTGGTTGTGGAATTGGCCGCGGCAGCTGATGTTGCTGTGGCTGGTTCAACAGCTTGTTTGGCTGCTGCTGCTGTGTCTGCTCTGCTGCCGTGGCTGTTGCTGCGGTTGTTGTGGAGGTTGCTGTTGTTTTTGCTGCCTCGGTTGTTGGGTTGGTGGTGAGACGGTGGCAGATGGGATTGTGGGCTTCCGTTTCCGCCTCATTACAGTGATCCATTCCTCCCCCTTGGCCTCCTGCGTAGTTTTGGGTTTCCTCGGTGCTGGGGTTGGTGCTCCGGTTGCAGGAGTTGTGACAGCCTGTTTGGACACTGGTGCTGTCTCAGAGGTTGGGATCGCCTTTAGTGTCACTCGAGTAGGAGTCGACCTTTGAGGGCAGCTCTTGGCCATGTGACCCTGCTTTTGGCAGAACCAGCAGTGCGGATGACGCCCCTCCACCACCACCGTCATAGTTACCTCCTTAAATGTCAGCTGTGCTGGTATTACTTGGAAGCCTTGTTTCTCAGGTGTTCCGGGCACGAGAATGTGTTGCCAGAACAGCACTGCCTAGCGCTGTGTATGTATCAGAGAACAGATACTACACTTTGATCCTTGCCCGAGGGCCAAGTACCGGCGCGATGCCAGTAAGACGTCATTTGAGTTTAGTTTCACATATTTATACTAAAAAGCCCAATCAACACACGAGAAGCCAAAATAGCAATAATTTTGTAAAAATCGACGTAAATAAATCTATACGCTATGCGCTTTTCTAATTCCTAGATATTATTATATAGGACCCATATACACAGTTTTAAGCGATAGTAACAACCCCGGGAACGCGTGCGAAAGAAGCCTTTTGAAGACATACACGAAATGGTCACACACATTTTGCCTTTTATATATATATAGATAGATTGTTACGCAATAATAAAGTTTTTCCATTTGTTCAAAACGTGACCATTTTATTTTTGCTTTTCAAACTTTTTCCAAAGTAAAAAAACTTTTTTTAATTATTACCTTGCAATTCAATGATTTCCATTCGTTCGCCATCTTCACTTCGTCCAACAAATTTCAAACCAAGTTTTTCAATCATTTCAACATACTTTGGATTTACCTTTAAAAAGAAAGTATTTTTTTTTGTTTTAAGTTTTACAAACAATTATGTAACAAAAACTTTGGATTTGAAAGTTATTTAAAAAAAAACAGGAAGCAACAATGTTTCTGGAACTATCATGCATAGTCTGAGAGTTAAAACTCACAAGAATGGTCAGCTAAAAGTGGGCAAAGCTGAATTAGCCAAAGGCTAAAATGCAAATTCAACATAAGTTCACAACTTCCAACAACCTAACATTCTTGAGGTTATTCTGCTAAGAACCTAATGAATCACAGTAATTTGACAGAAACTGGAGTTTCAAAGTTATGTAACCATAACATAAATAGATGTGACCGATTGTGTTTGAGGGCTATCACAATGTAATTATAGAAATGGTCTGATTATTGGCTCGCATATTTGCTGTCGATTTCCACTGCAACAATGATTTAATTAGAAAAAAAAAAAGTTTAACTAAAAAATAAATAAAATTTATATTAACTTTAGACAACAACTGTAAACTTATCAAATTCAGAATCTTATTCCAGAAATCAACACAGCAAATACAAGTCGATTTTACTGCAGAGCTGGCAAAAATACAAAATGTAACAGCGCTCTAGAGTTGTCTATGCTTCCTTTCCCCGCTGACAAGAAATTTTCTCGAAAATATTTGAGAAACTCACATCTACAAACTTGTGCGACACTGTTCAGAAAGAAATATAAAAATTATTGAAGTCCTTTCAATATTGTTAGTTATTTTACTACATAGTCTAACAGTGTCGTTGAATGTAACAATTATGATGGAAAGAAATGGTATTGTAGAGAAAATAAATCTAAGAATGGCCGTGGCATATCAAAATACTTACCTCATATCTGTGTCTATGTCTTTCTTCTACTGATTCACGATTACCATATAGTTTTCCTAGTGAATAAAATAAAAAAGTTACAATAAAAAGATGAATTGTTAAATTTAAATTTTATTCACTAAACCCTATCTATGTCTGTAAAAATTGTTTTTTTTTTTTATCAATAACATTGAAAATATTACATAGTATATAAAATAGAAAGAGGAACACTAAATTTTTTTTACAGAAAAGTTCCAGTTTTCATATGAAAGTTATTTTCTTTTTAAAATAGGTTTTTCTTTTTGCATTTAAGGGATAACATCAAATAGGTGTGCAAGTTAGTCTTTTGTAGCCCCATCCCATTTAGTCATATGATTTTCATGAAGTTTCTAACTGACTGATCTGGTATTAAAAAACCAAACCCTATATAATAAATAGTTCTATTCCAAAGAAAATATGAGCAAATGTGAATTGGACGAGACTTTGAGATTGTTACAAACATGATCAAAGATACATCTAAAATCAGTTTTCCTTGTTAAATTTCAAAAAGCGTAATTATGGAATGGTTGTGATTTAAATAGTTGTATTCAAGGGAGATTTTCAAGTTAGAAAATCTGTTTTTAAGAGGAAAGTGATACAACCATCTTTCTACATTTAAAATGTAAACACAACAAAGCTGAACTTATTAAGTAATATGTAATAATGATATTTGATAAAGAACTCACTGAGAAGAGAATTATCATCTTTGAAAATGGTTGTTCGTTTTCCAAGTCTCATTGTGCCTCCGAGTTGTCCTGGATTGTGTTCTGGCATTTCTATGACCTGAAAGAAATCAAATTTATTTTCCATTTATTTCTTTTTTTTTTCATTTTTAAAAATCATTTTTGCTTGATTGTGCATGTTGGATTTTCAAAACCCTTGAAACTGAGTGACAAGATATGAAGTAATTGATTGCAGAATTTTATATTAAAAATTCAGTGATTTATGATGGCTTAAAAACATTTAAGAAAAAAAATTTGAATTTTAAAAATAAATGATCTAAACTTTATTTTGCACGATTATCAAAAACAAAAATGAGTAAGAAAAAATATATTCACATTTAAAAATGAACCTAATTATAATATCAAATTTGATAAAATAAAGAAGTAAATTAATTTGTATATTTTTCATACATTCTGCCATTAAACGAAATAAGAGCATTAGATTAAGTATTTGTACAATATACTCCATCATCATCACCACAATCAATTATTGGTAATTAATTTGCATATGTTAGGATTGAGAGACTAAAAAGCAAGCTTGGAATTTTTGAGTTAAAAAAGTAAATAAAAGATTTGAATTGCAAACTATGTATCAATATACTATCATGTTTACACAAAATTGAAAAACACTTTTCCTAGAGTTTTTACACGCATACACATAATTCAGCTCTGTATCTTTTTTGAGTTCATAGAAACACAATAGTGCTTATCCCATAAAAATATGCAGGTGAAAACCACAGCTCCAATTAAATTAACATTAAAAATTTTTAATAGGGTTACTCTTCTTGCCAATAACGGACGTGCGTTTCCGGAAATTATTACACAATTTTATTTGACTTCCTAATTTCCTACTTTAAATCCGACCCAACTGACTCTCAAAAAAATTATACTTTGAGGCGGTAGGAATGAATTTCACTGCCACAAAAATCTGTCCGAGAAATCATTTCATTAGAGTTATTTTCAAGACTGACAACATACCATTTTTAATTTCTGGATTTTTATTTTTCGTTTATGACATCTACCCTAGTGAATAGACATTGCTCCCTTACACTTCCATTCTTACTTTCTGACAAACATTATTAGTTATTCACAAACCTTCAACAGAATACAAGAATATATTTATAGAACACTTACAAAAATAACATCAACCGATTACTCTGATCAATAAAAACTGCAGAAAAAAAATTTTGGTGTAGATACCAATTTTAATTTTTGAACAGATTTTCATGTGTATTTTTAAGGATAAGTGCCAAAATTGAGAAACGTGTAAAAAAATATTTAAAGTTTGTAAATAGCTAAAACATTTCTTCAAATTTAATACCTATTTTATAAACTAGCAATCTTGTTGACTTTACAAATCGTTAAAAGAACAAAAAGGTATATACTAATGTGCATAAACCAACAGACCACTAGTCATCTAGTATGTAACATTTAATAACACGTGAAAAATTAGTAGTGATTTTGCAAATAATGAATTTAATAAAAATTAGTTAAAAGATAAATCATGTCTTGAACAAGTTTAGTTACAATGAAAATCGGCTGAAATTCAAAAGTGGACATTAATTTATAAAAATAACAAAAACCTAAAATAGACCCAAATATTAAATATTTGTTTAGTTGTTTTTATCTTTTTGTGAAAATTCAATAATTTCTTTAAAATTAGCTAATTTAATAAATTATTTTCAAAGTGTAAATAAAAATATTAAGTTTGAATCTTGGCTAATCCTTAACATCCATGTGACTTTTTAAGGTGATTACAGGAGAATACCCTGAAAAACTAAAGTTTATTAAAATTATGGAATTCTGAGTACAAACAAGGTTTTAAAACTATATTCTTTACCTCATTTTCATTTAATTACCGCCGAAAAGGAAGGGTGGACAGGTTTTACTAATGTGCTTGTGTGTGTGTGTGTGTGTGTGTGTGTATATGTATATATATATATATATATATATATATATATTGTAATCTAATTTCTTTTAGTGTCCTAATCAATTCTGATAGAATTAAAAAAAAAAAAAAATCAGTCTGCTAAAATGCAAAATGAAAGAAATTTAAAAAAAAATTCTTTAGACAAACAACAAAAGGGAATGGGAAGAGAAAGGGAAGTGTGGCATACTTCAATTTTTTTCTTCACAGAAGCACATGAATACTCAAATTCTATATTTCACTTCACATTTTTTTATAAACTAGCGGCTGTGTCGCGTCGGCACACATAACGCCAATTCGAATACAAAATCGAGTACACTCAACATTGTCTTACCATCAACACTATGGGAAATTCCTATATGCACAAAACAAAATCACTAAAAAAACAAAAATACCCTAACGACCCTAGGTAAGGAAAATGAGTAAACGTTGGATAAAATGATGGTTAAAATTATTACGAACTTGCGAGAATTCGAACCTGGAATCTTCTGATCCATAGTCAGAAGCATTATCCATTGCGCCACAAGTCCTTACTGCGACTATATACAGACAGTGCTAAATTCTGTTGACATGGGCAGGTAACTTTTTTGACAATTGCACGAAACGACCCAGAAACCCTTTTAGTGTGACTGCGTTGTTTATTAGAACCATATGTAGATAAGGATAATCTAGAGACTCACACTTTTCAGGGAAAAAAAGAATTTTTCAATTTGGTGCATCAGTTTTATTGGTATATATACACATAAATAAACATTTAGAATTTTATTAATAGTATATAGATAAACTAGAATTTTCTAGTCTTTCTTTCATACTTACCACAGGATGAGGTGTGTTAGGATTGAATTCTGTTGAATCGGCTGCATTTAAATTTAAAACATTGCGGGAAAATTCAATAACTGCACACTGCAGTCCAAGGCAAACACCTGGAAGAGAAAAACAAAATCAAATTGAAATTAATTAATGAATCTGCGTTAAGAAAAAAAATGAAATTTAAAGTTTTAAAATCCAAAAATGCCATAATGCAAGATAAATTGGTTGCTTACCTAAAAATGGGATTTTATTAGTTCTTGCCCAATTCGCTGCATTAATTTTACCGCCAGTTCCTCGAACTCCAAATCCACCAGGAATGATAATTCCACTAAGAATTTCAGAGGGGAGAGAAAAAAAAAAAAAAAATGAAATAAAATTAAACAAATACTTAGAAACTGACATACTTTTTCTTTAAGGCAAAATACAATACTTATAAAAGATTGGTTGTATATGACTAGGAAATTCTAGGTTCATAGCCCACTCCCCACGTATTTCATTAGGATATAAAAACAATAAAATAGAATAACAAATAATGCGATATTAAAAAATATTTGTCTCAGCAACATACAAAGATGTGTTAATGTATCACCATATACCACTCCACGCAACAATCATCAACCCCCAACACTTGTGTCCTGTATTTTCCTGCTTGTTTTATCTCTTGTTCTGACCTTGTAAACTTTTGCATCAATAACGGCTGAAGATTAATTATTTGGATTACTGTTCTCATCTTGAGGGTTATTTTCATGTTTTGGCCAATGTAACCTCTGACCTTATTCAAGTGTATCTTATAGAACTAATCTTTCTGCTGACCTTAAGAATCTACATGGAATTTCAAACGGAACCTCTGATTTAATCTGTGGGGATAACATGCTCTTGTTCCGTCTGACATGACTGGGTAGAAGTCTTTTGCATTTATATTCTTAGTGTTAATTGCAGCGAGGATTAAACCTTTAATCTCCAAAAGAGCGTAACTTACAACTGAATTTTAACAAGTATTTTATCTACTACATGACAGGTTCCCGATAAAGATTCTCGAGTTTGACAAGATACATCTAAATTACATAGAATACACTGATTTACAAGTTACAAACTCCAATACATTGTGTATAAATTGTTTTCTATGTGTGTGTGTGACACCATTGTGGAAAACATTTATTCTAATCCATAGTGGAAAAGATATGATAGCATCCACATCAGAACATACTCTTGCTAGTATACGATGAACCATCATATACTGACCTTTCAAAAGCTGTATAATTGCTAAAACATAACAGATAATTTGTCAGCCGAGATCATGATTGTTGTTATTCTAAATCGTTAGCTCATCTTACAATCTGCAAAAATTTCTGCTGAAAAATTCCCTTGAAGAACTGACTCCTATCTACTAGCAAGCCACCCAATGTTGCCTGGTCATAAAATATGCTTAAATTAAATATATTTTAATTCATGCAGATTTTGTATTTATTATAGAGCAAATATGATTTCAAAAGGTAAAAAAACTTTGGTGACATCAGTTGATACAGAAATCAAAACATTCAGTGCTCCAGCCTTAGTCGTTATCATCTGAGCTATTGACAGATGGCTAAAAAAAGTTTAAAAATTAATCTACTTCAAGTTAAAAATGTATATGTATGCATGTTCACAAGTTAGTCAATTTACTCCTGTCAAGGTTAACTGATTTCTTGAAATTTTTACCCCATAGCAGTTATTTCTACAGACTAAAATAACAAATTGAAAGTATTCCCATGGTCTAAATACCATATATAAAGTTTCAAGCCTGTAGACCAAATATTATGAGGGGAGTTTTGTAGAGACGTTTTACACACACATGGTCACTTTAACGTTTTCGTCCTAAATTCTATGCACAATGTAGAAACTATGCATAAAAAGAAACAAAACCAATCATCTAGTAAGAAAACAAAAATGAATAAGTAATTAATTAACGTTAAGTTTTTCAAAAGAATATGCAAATTAGTTAAGCTTCATGAAGTCACTCGCATATTTATGACTGAGTATATTAAAGTTTAGTTTAATAATTTTTAAATAGAAAAAGTAGGTTTTTAACATCAATGTTAGAGCGAGAAAGAAGCTCAACTTTATAAGTATATAGATTAAATAGTAACCATAATCGCCTCCCAGTCAATCCCCACCATCAATAGAAACTGACTATTTCCAGACAGAAAATAATGTGCATTTATTGACTTGTGTGATATTTTACTAAGCTGTTTTGATGATCGTTCCTCTATTATTGTTACTTTTTGATAGGAATCACAACAATTTCGGACCATTTAATATTTTCTTTATTTGAATAGGAAGAAAATTAATTGAGAGAAATGAGACCATGAAAAAGTCTTCCATTTCTAAACATAATTGCAATATTTCATTTTTTTTTTTAAAGAAAAAAATAAATAAAAATCAAAGAGTAGAAGATTTACAAAAGAAAACTTACTTGGCTTTTACAAGTTGATGCCAGGCTTCATGGTATTTACTAGGATTGTCTCTCTGAGTTTCAGGCTCCAAATCATCAGCTTCAATACACTGGAAATAAATATGAAAGACCAGAACATTTAAACGAGAATTGATTAGTGTTAAAATAATGAATTCAAAATAAAAGGTTGGAGATAGAGAGGGGGCAGCTTTCCAATCAAGGAAATTACTAACAGAATGATCAAAATAGAGAACAGATAAAGATGACCAAAATATTGAATAACATAACCATAAAACAATTCTACAAAATTTTCTAAGGATCATGTACAAAAAAAAAGAAAAAAAAGAAAAAAAAAGAAAAAAAAAGAAAAAAAAGAAAAAAAAAAAGAAAAGAAAAAAGAAAAAAAAAAAGAAAAAAAAAAGAAAAAAAAAGAAAAAAAAAAGAAAAAAAAGAAAAAAAAGAAAAAAAGAAAAAAAAGAAGAAAAAGAAAGGCCCCCTGAAATTTTTTTTTTTTTTTTATTCTTTTTGTTGTTCTCTACCATATTTCCAGTTGTTTATAAACCTTCAATATTGCCATATGTCTAGACTCTTTAACAGGATGCTTCAATTTAGTTTAATTTATATCTATAGCCGACACCTTTCTTTCAGTGTGTATTTGGGGCGAGGGGGGAGTATATGTTCATTAGCTAGAATACCATTCTCTGAGGCATTACCTCATTTTTTGGAAGGTGTGATCACTGATACACACCTTTTGTCCCATTGTATATGTTCTCAGACATTATCCTCTCCTGAGGAGGTCATTTTATGTTGGTTCGTCATAAAAAATATGTTCCTTCTGGTCACATTTTTACGAGTAAATATAAAAATTGAAGAAAATGTTCAATAATTACTCACACATAAATTGAGACGATGATTAACCGCAAGTGCAGCATGTTTCAAGGCTTTGTTCACGGATGCATACGAGTCTTCAAGTTGAGTATATTTACCAACAAGGGCAATGGTCACTTCACGGGGGAGTCGTTCAAATCTGAAAAAGATTTTTTTAAATTGACTATTCTGATTGAAACTTATTCACACCATGTGATTTTTTGCAAACTAAAATCTAAATGGCTTTATAGCACATGAACAAGAATACTCAGGATTGAATGAAACGGCGTCATGGTTTTAAGGTTCCATCATAACATTGAATGTATGAGAATAGGAAGTAGAACTTAGGTTTACTTTCGGCAGACTCACAACTTTAGATTCACTTATTTTATCCTTTAGTCCTCATATTGCATGAACAATGTTTCTGACATTATTTTTAGGGGTCAGAATCTAAAACCTATCATTGGCTAGTTTTTGACCTTGAGGTAATATTTTCTTTTTTAGCTCTTTATATCAAATGGCTTCATGGCTTGTCTAGGGTGATTTCCATTAAAAAAAATACTCCTGCAGATCAGTCAAGGAGATATCCCGTTTCACATAGATGTAAGTGACATGCTACAATCTGTGCATACAAATATGAGGCAGATACTCTAAATAGGACTCCCCTCCTTTCCTCAGTTATTTGCTCGTAAGCCCAGGACATAATTATTAAGATAAAAAATTATAGAGAGAGGGTGGGTTTACTTTTTAGCTTGTAAATGTAACAAATTCCTCAGCGACATAGAAATTAGACATTTCAGTCATGTAGGGAAAATATTGGTGTGAATGCAGTCATGGAGGCGGACTGCTAAGGGTGGCATGTGCAAACTCAAAACCCGACAGAGAGGACACAAAAAGGCGACAAGTCAGCAGGTTCGATCGCGTCTTAATTTGCATAAATGAGACAATATAAGGCCAGCAGTGAATAGGTCGGAGTTTTTTTTTTTTTGGGGGGGGGGGGGGAGTTGAGTCAAGTTCTTGAAAACCGGACTGAACACGTTAGAGCGGAGAATGTTGCCAATAATCCAGTTCAGGTTCCCCCCCCCCCCGATTAGAAGTCACATCAGTTATAAGTGTTCACGAACTTCCTGCCTGTAGAACTATTCTGTAGACCTGCTTTACATCTAACTACAACATGATCATCTTCAATCCAATGTAAACAAGTCCTTGTTGAGTTATCCCCTTAAATAATCAAATTCTACCAAATTTCTATCACTAACAATTACTATGCTGTTGTATCGGTGGCCATTATAAACTTATCCTCATGTGGTTTTTGAGCCTTGATGAGTGGTGACTCCCTTTTATGAATAAAAAAAAATTGCAATAGGCAAACGACTTCCCACTTTACATACATGAATAGTTAAATAAAAATGTAAATGTAACCCCCCCCCCCGGATAATCGAGCCTTAAAAATAATTCAATTTTTTTTTTATTCCAATAAATACATTTATTTACGAGGTGCTAGATATATCTAATTGAAAACACTGATTATGTATAATCTGAGTATATGTTTTTTATGTAAAAAAAAAAAAAAGGGGGGGTGCAAGATGATCAAAATATTGAATATATGACTAAATCTTGTACTGCATTTTTTAGTATTTTATTTATTCAAGAAAATTTATTTACAAATTTTATATGAAAATAAATTAAAAATTAAATTAAATATTAAGTATTGCACACATACATTTCCTACATTTGTTGGAAAGTTACATAAAGAAAAAGCTATACAAGTTACTAAATATTTACATTTATGACAAAATAAAATTTAATGAAAAAATTACTTTAACATAAGCTTTCAAATAGGCAGTTATACAACAAAAAAGCATAGTTATTTAATATTTCATATATAAAGTAAAAAGATTGAGGATTGTACGCAAGACAAAAAAAAAAGAAATGTCCTTGACATAGAAAATGACATTTATCTATCTTTCTCCCATCTTTGTTTTTCATATCCTTTCATCTCTGCCCAGCTTATTCCTCTCAATTTAAAATAATAATGTAAGTCACTCCACTCTCCTTTATGTAATAGATCGGAAATAGCTGGAAAATCGAGCCTTCCCTGACAAAACCTGGTCCAGAAGGATCCCTGCCTCAAAGAATAATTGCAGATAAAATACTAAGTAAAATACAGACAATGTATTGAGTATGTTATATTATGCTATGCTCAGAAAAATGACAACATTTTGATTTATAAAAAAAACAAAGTTTTATTGTGGATGTTTGAATTGGCGGTGGTGAAGTAGAAGAGGATGGTTTGAACTTGGGTGTTGGCTGACGATGCATACTGGAATTTCATCTCTCTATTTGTCAAGTAAACAACTGTTTGTGGTTTTGTGCAAAAAGTTTCACTTTGAGCTAATATTTTTTTTTTTATTGTACACTGATGAATTTGTTAGTCAAACGTTTTATTCAATTTGAGAGTTGAATATCAGTGAAATTACATATAATTTCCTTAAAGAATTGTGTGTGTGTGGATTTCAGCTAAAAAGTGGAGAACTCATCTTGGTGGATATAACTTCCAAAACTTAATACATAAGAATTTGTTAAAATTTTAAATGACAGAAATAATTATTTGATAGTTTTAAAGCTTTCAAATTCCTTTAAAACTTTGAAAGGTGTTGCAAACTAATGTTTTTTTTTTATTTTTTCAATTATTAACAAAATCATTAACCTGTTTACAAAGAAAGACATTTTGATAGATTTAATTTCAGAATAAAATTAAACTTCTAAAAAAGGAATGAAATTTTGTTTTATAAGCTATTAAAGTATTTTAAATGTTTGAAAGCATTGAAATTTGAAAATATAAGTTTCAGGGACAAATCAAAATGCATATCTTTTTAAATAAACATTTATTCTAATTTGCGACCCATACAGGTCTTTATCAGGAAAATACAGACACTATCTTTATTTTTTATGTGACAGATTATGAAGTCTTCTGTTCTTATTGAAGATTGAGATTTTTTTTTTTTTTTTTTTTTTAAATGTCAGAGCCCAGTAGCTTTGTGTCTTGGTAAGCACGTGTGAGTAATTTTGTTTTGTTATTGAATTTCCATAAATATTTAATTAACAATAAATAAAAAATAAGTAGGTAATGAGAAAAGTTGAAACAAAAACTATTTATGCACACTCAAGTGGTCATACACTTATAAGTATACTAATAGTATAAAAGTTTATCAAGATCAAATTTACAATCTCTAACATTCAGAATTTTTATAAAAAGGAAATCAGACTCACCTATCAGCCAGTACGCGCCATTTGGACAGCAACTGTTTTGGTTGACGTGGCGGAACATCTAAATTCAAACGTTTTTTGAAAAATTCTACAAGTCCTTCGTCTTGAAGCACAAGTGGCACTCTATAGACACAGGATACATCACGGACTCCAATAACCTATAAAAAAAAAAAAAAAAAAAAAATTAATCAAATATTCAATTTAGATGAAGCTATTTTCCTACTCTTGATATAAAAATAATTTTAAATATTAATTTAAAATTATTTCTATATCAAGAGTAGGAAAAAATAATCAGTCATTTGCTAGCTGCCATAATTAGAAAAAACGCCCAAAGATGAAAAATAAAATAGAAAGAGAAGGTAAAAGAAAATTTAATTCTGTGTGGAAATTTGAATTTTTCTTTCTGAAAAATTAGCATATTTCTGTCTTGAACAATGCTTTTCTTTTAGAAAGAAAAAGAATGTATTTTAAATATTTTATATTTTTTCTAATGTTACATTTAGGAATATTTTTTTTTTTACCATTTCATGCACAGAAATTTTTCTTTCAATTATGAAATTTGGTTGGTTTGGATGCTATTTTTTTTTTTCTTAATTGTTACTTTAAAATTGTAAAACATAAAAACATGTATGGATATCGGAAAACCTCACTATTTTTTTCTCTCTTCAAATAAATCACACACCTCTGAAAGTTTGAGTCAAGAAAGTCCTGATCAATTCAACTTTGCTACTTGTCTTTAATGTGGCACCAACCACCCCTTTTCATTTAAAAACACTTAAATTATTGAAATTTATCAAATTATTTTAGAAAAAAAAATTTAAGTTGACAATCTTTGAAAATTCACATTTTGAAAAAACTGGATTTCATGAATTTTAAACAATTTTAATTTCCATTTCATTTTTTTAAAGACATTTTAAGGTATAATGTGCAATATATAATAGGATTAAGAAATTATATAATAGTGGGTTAGTATTATATTACTTTTGTAAAAACAAAGGGATTGATGCTAAAATATAAAATTAAAAAATAGCAGTAATCTCTACATTAAAAAAATGTTCATACTGAACATAATTATTACTAAAATAACAAAAGTCGACATTATCTCTCTCACACACGCACACACAAATATAACAAACTTTTTGTTTTAAGTTATCCGTCAAAGGGACAAGAAATTTTTTTTCAGCATTTTCAAGGAAAATAAATTCCATTACAAATAAGTATTTTTATTGAAAATGTGTTACTTCATTAGAGATATGTGAAAAGGTAATATTAACAATTTCAGTAGAATGCTTTATTGAGGATTAATATCAACAACACTATGGATAGATACTGGGGTCATGTTATTCACAAATGAAAGTTTTTTTGTTTTTTTTAGTAGATTAACAAAATTAATCAGCATTCAACATATTTTTCTCAAAAGAGATAAATATTCAATAAAATGTTTCCACCCTAAATTTAAACAAGCTGTTTAATTAGATTTTAAAAAAAAGCAAAATATAGTTAATCTGTATTGTTTTTAATTCATTTAAAATTTGCATTTTCTATGAAATTTCACAATCAAAATAAATTAATATCAACTTGGATCAGTAATCAGTATCATTTCTTTCACAAGTCATAATTTATGAACAACAATTATATATTAACAAATATGCATGTATTCTTACCAGTTTCTTTCTAAAAGAAATTAAAATAGTATATAATGAATTTTAAAAATATAAAATCATAGCCATGATTTTATTGACAAAAAAAAAAAAAAAATTTTAATTTTATTTAAGAAAAAAAAATTTGGTGCTTCTACACTATAAGAACAAAATTTTGTAATCAATAAATGGAGTTTTTAGATAAAAACCAGCAGTGATTTTTTTGTCAATTCTAGTAAATTACAATTTTAGCTTCCAAATTATGCAATCGAAATTATGTGAATATTACTGACTAAAAAAAAAAAAAAACTATGTTAGCAGGTGAAAAATTGTGGCCATCCTGTTTAAAATCGAAACGGAAAATTACTTCCTTTTTGAACTCTCCCTTCAAATTCTATTATTTTCTTTAATAAATAATTTTCTACCTTATTGATTTTCGCAATTTCTGGATATAATCTTAAAATACGAGGAATATATAGATACCATTGTTTTTGATGTGAAATTCAGTATTATGATTTCCAAAATTTTGTTCTGATAGGGTAGAAATGCCAAAAGTTTACTCAACTTTTCAATTTTTTCAGTGAATTTGCAACTTATATTGATGAAAGAAAAATGCAAACAAACAGACTAAATTAATGTTTCAATACTTTAACATTATCCAGGATATTTGGATAATTATATTTCATTTTGATCAAAAGGATGAGGGGGGGGGGATACATACATTATCGTGGGATCCATGTTTGCATTTGGTAGCTATAAAAAGGAAATGTTTTACTATATTTTATAACTTAAAAATTATAGAAATTTAAAAAACGAGCGACTCATATACGAGATTCCATTCTTGGAAAATGTTTGATGTACTTTAAGGGTGTTAAAGATAAAGTTTATCAACATTTATTTCAATAAACATCATTTTACTTACATCTGTCTCTCACTTCATCAATGCTGAGTATATTTTTGTGCCCACCCAATTAAATTTAATATTATAAAAAATAAAATGGTAATATGGTGTTCTGAAATGGGTGCAGAAAGACAGTGTTCTTCATTCAATTCCCAAGTGATTTTGGGAGTAATATTCTCTATTCTTTATGTATACCAATTTTTTTTTTTTAAATCAGAAGTTCAAACTTGAAAATGGAATCCTGTTTAAACTCTAAGTACCTTATGTAATAATCATTATTTCGAAATTGACAAAGGTAAACAATTTTGTAAACTGTAACAAAAATTAAAATTTAAGTTTATTAGGTATATAGTCATATCTTTGGTATCTTTTCTTTATAAGACAAAATTGCAGCCCACAGTAGCGATAAAAAACTCTCCCACAACAGAGATGGATTCCATGTTTGTTTTCGGGTGGGGTGAGATAAGATATCTGTTACATCGTTATGCATAGTTTTTTTTCCTGAGAACCATTAATTTCTTTCTCAGGAATCCAGAGGAAATATTGACATAAATATCAGTTGTTTCTCCATGAATCAAACAGATCTTTAAATGTGAAGATTTTGATAAAAAAAGATTGGCAGGATGAATAATATTTGGAAGTTTGGAACAAGTGATTATGAATTTGGGAATATAATGCACTGATAATCCAGTAAGTAACATGAATACATTTTTTTTTTTTTTTTTTTGTAAACGTTAACATGTAGAGGGGGGGGGGTATTTTATATTAGAGGCGCAACGGGAGCAGAAAAACGTTATGAAAATCTATTAGTTGTTCTAAAATCTAACAAGCAATTCAAAATATCAAAACTAACACAAATGATCCATTATTTAATTATTTTTTCTTCTGTATGATTCAATAAACGATTTGTTTAAAACAATGAAAGCCAAATATATATCAAAACACGTCAATCAATTTGAGTAGATTTGCATATTTAGGGGAGCAAAGGGGCTGGAAAACACTTATGCATTATAAAAATAAAAAAAAGTGAAGAAAAAAATGGATAAATTAGAAAAATTTACAGCAACCATAAAAAAGTAGAAACATGTGAAACAGTTTTAAATGGTTGCTTATTAGTATGGGTAAGACAACAGAATATTCTTTTGTTTTTACTCTAGTGTATATCCTTTGATATCGTATATGCTTTTATATGGAGTGATTGATTAACTGTGTCTGATATATACTCGAGAGTGAAAACAATAAGAATATTCTGTAATCATAGATCTACTTATTAGTTAAGAGTTGCTTATTGATATTTTGGAAAGTGATTAATCATTTGAACCTTAAAAAATAAATAAGTGATACTTAAATGAGTACATAACATTTATTGAATTCTGTGTTTTAGGAAAGTTTCCTCAAATTGAGCCAACAAAGATTTGTTTCAATATTTTTTAAAAGATTGATTTCACTTTTGATAGGAAAATCATTTAAAAATTAATCTGTGAAATTTAGATTAGAATCCATCCACATGTTCATAAATGATTCCAGTTAACATTAGATGTGATAAACTTATTTCTAATGGAGATGAATGAAAAAAAAAAAAAAATAGAAAAAAAAAACAAAAAACATGGACCATTCAGAGGAGATGCAGTTTGGGGGAAAAAAAACAAAAAACAATGAAAATAAGACAGTTTTACAAATTAGATTTATAAAACTATTTAAAAAATAAATACATGTTGATTTTAGATCAAATTTAAAGAACAGCAAATTTGTTCAATTTTACCGCCTTCCCCTCAAAATACAACTATTTGACAAAAATGTACAAATAAGATTATCAAAGAAATCAAACATTGAAACAGGTAACTATAGATTAGTTTCACTTTTTAACAATGTTACATTTATATGGAATATAGATGCGTCATCCATAAATTCAGACTATTTTGCAGTATTGCTGAATTTTTTAGATGAAGATTGATTCATATTAATTGGACTACTGTTTTCATTAATGTTTCGATTGATGTAACCTTCGATCTTCTTCGGGTGTATCTTGTTGAACTAAGAAATCTGCACAAAATTTAAAATGTGCAGATAAAAAAAAAAAAAACAAAAAAAAACTATCCGGTATAATCACATTGACACATTGGTTCCCATTAGATCACCGAAGTTAAACAATGTTGAACCTGGTCAATATTAAAACTGGTGACTATTTGTGAATTTCAGGTGCTGTATGTGCTTTCCGCTTATCAGCATTTTCTCCAGTCATCCTAGACCTCTCCTTGCTTCTGGACAAGCAGTAGATTCAGGAGAGGTGTGGTTGGAGAGTGAGCAACCCTTCCCTCATAATTACATGCGCAGCTACCCTTAAGGTGGGGGGCCCCATTATCTTTTGAGACTTCACTTACAAAACAAAAATAATCACAAAAAAAATGGAAGTAAATATAATTGACAAAAATTGTGCCCAGTTATATGCTCAATGCTGGGTTGCCATATATCTTTTTAGAGGATTGATGCAAGTGTATGATGAAGAGAGAGGAGACCATGCATAACGAAACACAAAGTAAAACACTCAAATCAGACAGACAATAACAAAAACAACAAAAAGACAACTTTCTTGAGATATAATAATAATCTATATATAAATACGATAGTGTGGGCATTATTTTCTGTGTCAAGCTTACATCTTAGTCGTTTAATTGTTATGGACTTCCATCTTTTGTAATAAATAATTTTACCAACAATTATACACACGTTTCGATTTCAATTATAGCTGATGGCACTCCAGTTATCTATACTTTTTAAAAATAATTTATTGTGAACTCTTTGTAAGCTTTGGTTTCAGCTTCGATTATAACTGACAGCAATCAAAGATATATATGTATATATAATTGATATATAGTTTGCTTGAAGCATTGTGTGGGATAGGTAGGTCGTAGAGGTTTAGAAGACTATCACAATGTGAGGAATGAGATATAGTCTGTGTTGGTGAGAGAAGACGAAAACAAGTGGCGATTTACAAATCAATAAGTACATACATATGTCTATATATACATATATTTATTCAGTTGTATTAAATACAAATGTCTTGTTATGTCTGAATAAATCACCACTTGTTTTCGTCTTCTCTCACCAACACCGACTATATCTCATTCCTCGCATTGTGATAGCCTTTTAAACCTCTACTATATATATCATAAGTTTTGGTTTCAATTAAAGCTGATGCACCCAAGCCATACGGATATATTTTTTGGAAATTGCAACTTTATAATATTAAAAAAAAAAAAAAAAAAAAAAAAAAATCAAAAAAAAAAAATCGCTAGAACATTAACCCTATAATAATATATACAAAATCTGCAAGAATTAAAATATCATTTAAGTGTAATTTATGACCTGGGCATCCATGCTAACTTAGATAAATACTTTTGCAGTTTTAACAAAAGATCTACAAAAAGAAATATCATAGCTTCTTTACGCTGAACTGAAAAAAAAAAAAAAAAAAGCATACCTATCTGAAAAGGAACCCTGGGCAGACAATATGGAAATCTCCACCCCCTCTAAAATGAATAACGTGAAAATCTTGTTCTTTCCTGTTCTTCCTTAGTAATGGTCAGGAATAATTCAAGATTTTTTTTGTTTTTTTAAGAGAGAGAGGAATAATACATTTTGTTTGTTTTGTGTTATAGCAGCTAGCGAAACTGAAACACCGCACTATCTAAAATAAATAAATAAATAATGCTGTAAGGAATAATTTTTTTTTTTTTTTTTTTGAGAAAGCGAGAGAGAGGAACAGTACGTCGTATTTGGTTTGTGTTATAGCAGCTAGCGAAACTAAGGCTCCTCCCTCACAAATAAAAAAGTAAAAAAACACTTAGCCATTCGGTAAGTTTTTATTGTTAGTTTTGTTTAAATATATGCGAGCGGCCAAGAAGTAAACAATTTACACTTAATGTTGGTGTTATGTGTGTATATTGTGTAATACTAGTCTGTTGTATAATTAGTGAGAGTTTGTTTTTGTTTAAAATCTGGAATAAGAGAATTACAGTTGCCATCCAATGAGAATGGGTGGAATTGGCAAAGGGAGAAATCATTTTCTGAATATGCGAATCAAAAGTGAACGTTATTTCTATAAGTTTATGATTCAGTTAATAAGGGTGACAGGGCAATACAAGTCTACTTTGTGTAATTTTACGCAGTGTAGAGTGGGGGCAGTGGGAGCAGTTATGAATTAAGAGGGAAAAATAAGAACTATTTCCTTTAATGATATTGGTGACAGTGATGATTTCTCTCTTAGGATAAATTATAGGATTTTATTATAAGGCCGAAATCTGTCTATAATGAAGTTGTAAAGTTACATAATGTAGTTGGTTGTTTTACGGCATATCAACCTTTTTCAGGTTATTTAATGCCAAATCCGGTGATTTTGAAGAAAATTTTTTTTAATAGAATATATTTGTTTTTTGCAAGTCAGTTTCTATTTAACCCATAGTTGGGACCCTAACAGGTACTACCACTCTAGGTCAGAGTGGACCTGGGAGCAATGGCAATTAAAGGGTGGCTCCACACTCCCCAGAGCCCGCAAGCTGGGGCCTCACCATCGGATATAATTTAAGGTCATATCCAGGACCACATAATGTAGTGGACAATAAATTTGTATGTAGCATCTGTTGTTGCAAACATACGTAATCTGGTTCAGAGAGGGAATTTCTGCAATCAAAATATTATATACAGGACAAAGCAGTTTTAAAAAAGAAAAATAACTACCAATTAAAATTTTCATACTCTTAAATACATTAAATCATATTAAAGCAAATAATTTAATAAAATGGTAGGGGATGTAATATATAGATACATGCTTCATTACATTTCATGAAATAATCAATTGATGAAATAGAAAAGCCATGCAATTATAGATTTGACAATCAAGCATCAGCTGAAAGCAATTATAAAAATATTTTACTTTATGTAATTAGATATAATTAGTTTGTATAAGCTTTTTTCAATTAAGATTTCAAAATCAGAAATCACACAGAAAAAGTCACAATTGCATTTCATTATTTTATTAGGAGAAAAGATTAGCTAATGCTTAAGGAAATGAAACTATGTAAAATTAAAAAAGAAAGCAACATTTAAATTGACAATTTAAATTATCAATTACTTAAAACATATTAATGAATTTTGACAAATTATTTTTGGGGTAATGCGATCAAATATAAAAAAAAAAAAAATCAACCCGCTTCAGATCATTGAATGCTGAATCCAATCATTTTGGTAAAAATTCTTATGCTTCTTTATATTTTCAAATTTTTCCATGGTATTTGTTTTTTTAACTTTGTAAAAGGAAAAAAAAAAAATACTATCAATGTTTGGTGCAGCCTGATTTGGTAGCAGTTGTGAGAAATCATCTAGATCCAAGAAATAAATGGATTTTTTTTCACTTTTACAGAAAAAAAATACCATTAAGTCTTAATCAGATTAATCACGATTGCTGAGCTATTACAAGAGATAATGAAAGTAACAAACAATTTAAGAAATAATTTGAATAACTGCATAAATGAAAAAATAAAAATATGAAACATTTCATCTAAGTTTATGAAAATATAATCTGTTACAGAGTGGGAGTGGGTCAGACACAAAAAACATTTCCTTTCAAACAAGATTTATTAGTTTTGAGTTTTTCTCTGCATCTTAATTTTTAATATAAATTTATGAAATTATATAAAATAAAAGAATTTGTTATTCTACTGTAAGATGATCATTTCTTTCTTATTTCAGAGAAGCTCAACAGTCCCATCTTTTGACGTAGCTTCCTAGAAAGTCGGTTTCAGAAGGGCATTGCTTTACAGAATAAAAACTATCTACAAATATTAATGTATACAACAAAGGCAGCAGAAGTTTAAAAAAAAAAAAGAAAGCCCGGAAAGCTTGCTTTTAGAAAGAAAAATGGTTGAAAAAAAAAAACATATTATAATTTAAGGCATAATAAAGTATGCAATCTACCAATCCAATAGCAAAGCCATGCGATTATTAATTTCACAACGATCAAGCATCAATGTAACAGCATCAGCTGAAAACAGTTGTAAAAAAAATTTTCATTGAAATTTTAATTAAAAAAATTGGTTTTTAATCATGCAGTTAGATATGGTCAGAATCTTGATTGAGAAAAGAGCAGAAGATAAAAACTTTTTTTTTTTTTAGTTTGGGTTAAGTAATTCTGCTGAATATTATTCAGATAAATTTTCTTAAATCTTTTTCAACTTGCTTTAGAAAAAGCTTTACATGCAAGAGAAAGATCATATTAATATATTTTTTGAGATGAGATTCCAGTCATATTTAATCAGCATAGATTTTTATGAATAGTGTAACCTTATGACTTGGTTGAAATACAGTAATCAATCATATGTTCAAATACAATTTTATTAATTGTTGCCCTTACAATCAATCACAACTGAGATTGGTACATCCTCTTCCACACAGGTGTAAAAATTGGGGTGGGTAGACCTATTTTACCAGATCCAAACTTCCTTTTAAGAGGAAACATCAATCTCTGAAGTTGCTGGGTGCCATCTTAAGGCAATCAATTACTCCCACCATGTCCTATCATACAATGCAAGGTCAGATGATTGGTATACAACTCAATCAATGCAGCTGCTTTTGGTATAACAATTTTGGTGCTTCTTAGTCACAATTGAAATTTGCATTTCAAGTAAAAACACATTGATGTACTTACATGTTATGCTGAAATAAGTATTCTCACTAAAACTTATTTAAAAAAAAAAAAAAAAAATGATCTAGTAGATTAAGTAACAACCAATTTTATTGTAAATTGCAGTTTTATCGTATTACGTTAATTTTTACTTAAATGAAAGACTGATTTATCTCCCCTCATTTTAATAAGTTTTATGCAATCATTTTTTTTTTTCTCACTTTTGGTGAGGATACTTATTACATCATGACGTAAAGACATTAAAATAGTTTTACTTGAAATAAGAATTTCAATTGTGATTAATTTTGTTACCACTAGAAAGCAAAAGTGCTGAATTTTTGTGTTTGTAATTTGATTCTACCAGTATAGAGACAGACAGTGAAAACTAACTTTTGGGTATGAAATATGTGGAGAACATAAGGATAGATTCGGATGATTTTTTATTAGAATCTGGTAAATGCTGATGGGTACAAAATCCATCAATAAAGGCTGAGGGAGACAGGTGGGGTGTGGTTTAGGAAATTGTTTCCTAAAAGGATCTCTTTTCAAATAACATTCTTCAGAGGAATAATTTTTAAATTTAAATAAAATTTAATGTGACATATTTTATCATCATGTTCAATATATCTGATAAAATGTTTACAAACGCTTTAGATTCTAACGTTATTGTGGAACCATAATCTCTATATAAAGTTAAGTATGTGTTTATGGTGATTATTTGTTTTGTCTTCACTCTTAAATTAAATCATTATGAATACTGGAACATAGCTTAGTAGAAGAGGTTGTAATGTGGGTTATATTTCATTTCATCTAAATGGGCGACAAGGTAGGAGTGGAAAACCTTTTGTAAAAATTTAGATGCCTCAGATGTTCATGAAAGTTTGACAATATATATTTGACATCAATAAATATTTCTCAAATTTCAGTGGATTGTTTTAGCATTTTGAGGAGGCATAATATGTGCATAACCTCCTATTTGAAAATGAAAATATTTTAGATCTGCATTAAATTTGTCATTAGACACCAATTAAAACAGAATTTTATATTTTAAACATTTTCTAGAATCAAAATCATGTAATGAATTTGTATCAAAATCGGAATAAGGATTCTAGACAGAAGGTTTTCAATTATATCTAGACTTTAATCTAAGTAAGGGAAAATAAAAGTGGTACAAAACTATTTGGGGAATTAATTTTACCTATCCTGGGGCAGGTATTCTAGCTATTATAATAAAAGTATATTATAAATACCACAAATATAAAACAGAAAACCAAGACAGAAGGATACAAAATTTATTCAGTAAATGCAAAACAATCTGAATAGAAACATGGAAGTGAGTAATCATTAATTCAATAGGATCATTTCATGTAAAGTTCATAGGGAAAAGGGAAGTTTTTGTGTATTACATTGTGTGATCTGTTTGATTTATTTTGTGTAATAA
Source organism: Euprymna scolopes (assembly GCF_053919585.1). Taxonomy (NCBI): domain Eukaryota; kingdom Metazoa; phylum Mollusca; class Cephalopoda; order Sepiida; family Sepiolidae; genus Euprymna; species Euprymna scolopes. The sequence goes on along the minus strand of NC_136491.1, from coordinate 69,974,360 downwards.
ACAATCTCACTAGAACCAGAGTAGTTTGAATAGAAAGAATGTTTTCATCTGCAACAATTTTTTTTCATGCCTATTTTATAACCACAAAAGTCAAGTCTTATATAATTATATTTTATTGAGTAATAAACACTTAACTTTTTAATTGGTCATTGGCCGTTTTTATGAACCTAGTTGAGAGTGAGGTCATGCGACTTATTTATCCAATTAGCTAATCAGAATTTTCATTTGTCTAAATCTGGAATTTTCCACAGCACCCTTTTCATAAATGGGATTTGAAAGATTTTAGAAAAGAACTTACTAAAAAATGAGCAGTTTTATTAGTTATCAATTTTATTAATGTTTCAAAGATGACAAATCAGTGCTTGTGCAATAAAATTTGATTTCGAATAAATGTATTTTAGGTTAAAAAAAAAAAAAAAAAAAAAAAAACGCTTATGTAATTATTGTCATAGTGAAGTTAGTAAAAATTACACAAAAATGTCTAAAAATAATTAGAAGTAAAACTAAAATTATCAATTTATAGTTTTAATGTATTTGTTAATGTTGAAGACTTCTTAAAATCCAAGGGAGGTAACTGCAGTCTATGATTTTGACCAAATATTATTGAAAATCTGCCATCTCAAAATAGAAAATGGCATACTTAATATCCAGGTTTTTATTCTTTTATAAAGTATAGTTTAATCATTTTTGGAATTTTTACTAATTTCAACATGACACACAAGCAGTGATTTTACCTAAAATCACTTTTTTTTTTTTTTTTTTTTAAATCAAATTATACTGTACAAGTATACACCAATCTATTATTGCACAGTGTGTAAAAATTTTCAATCATAGAAACAAATACACTTATCACAATGTAAAAACAATTAAAAGATGCTTCTTAAAAAGCCAACACAAATCCTGTATGTAACAGCAACTCTTGCAATACAAATTAGTAAATACCAGGAATTCAAACAAACAAAAAAACACATACACTTACCTGATCCGGGGGTACATGGCAAAAAAGGGAGATTTTTTCTCGAATAGAAGCAGGTATTTTTCCTTCACTTCGGCAGACAATCTTAAAAAACACAACAGAAGATTTTGCATGAAGAAAGAGAATGCTAACATTTACTGCCAACGAAACTAAGGGTCCTTTTTGAAAATGAGTCCCTTTTGTTTTGCAATTTTAAACTAGGTATAAATGCCACTGTAAAAAAGTCATGCAATTAAATTTATTATAAATTAAAATATTTGGTAAAGCAAATTAACACTATAAAAAAGCATATCTGAAGGACTAAACTAAAATTGTTTTGATGCATGTACAGAATTCACTTTATAATAAAGAGAAGTCGGTACTTATACAGTTTAATCAAGACATTACAAAATTAAAATATCTTAAAAAAGGGTATATTGTACATATTCATTGGACTGAAAATCTCCGAAAAAAAAAAAAAAAAAAATTTTCACTTCATTTGATCGAATAGTTTTTTTTGTTTTTTTTTTTACAGCTGAAAAACACGTTTTTATGAGAACGCAATAAAGGTAGCCATCTTTGAATTTCTTGAACACGCCACAGGGAGTAATTCAGTTTAAAGCGCCGACACTCCCTCCCCATCTTAAATACTAGCTTTTCTTCCTAAAAACCGAAACATGACTACATTTTAATGTTGAACATTACATATTTTTAAATCGATTTATTACTGCCCCAAAAAATACGGGTGCCAACTATTCTACATAAAGTATACACGGGGCCGTTTATTTTGGGTCAACTTGTATTTAAAACCCGCGTTTTAAATGTCATGTGATCTTGACGTCAGCAAGCTCTAATGGCAGTCTGAATTTAAAATTTAAAAATGTTATCGGTAAAAAAAAATTTAACCCTCACACAAGCTAAATTATGAACTTCTACGATATGACAACGTTACCAAAGTTATTAGCACATTAAAAATACTTAGATACGATAGTTAAACGAAAAATAACAAGCCAAAAATGTGAAGTAAAAAAAAAAAAAAAAAAAAAAAAATATGCTTACAAAAAATATTAACAATCGAAGTTTAAAAAAAAAAAAAAAAAAAAAAAGTCAGACACTATTTTCTTTTTTAGTAAGTCTTTAGAGTAAGGAAGACGAAGTGAGAGAGATAGAGACAGATAGAAAGATGTCTAGACAGGAAACGAAATACGTAATTTAATAAACGCTAATGTGAAGTAAAACAAAAAAATAAAATACTGCTACGTCATCTCGTAACGCTCCCGCGATGACCTCATTTAGTGGCTATCTGTCAATCAAACCTCTTTCACTCGCTTTATAAGCCTTATTTTAACACAATAATCAATTCCTCTTACTCTTGGCCTACACGGTTAAGTGGTTGGAGTTCATTTCACCTCCGCGTCAAGGCTCCCGGGTTCAATCCAGCCTCATGACCAAAACTATTTTTTTTTCTTTTACATCTTTAGACACGCGGGCAACGTTTCTTTATTTATTTATTTTTTTTCGCTTATTCATTAGTTTACCCCCCCCCCATACACACAACGCTTTTTTTTTTTCCTTGGCTTTTCCGATTTTCTTAACATCATTTCAGGGTTATTACTTATCCCCCTCCATACACACACCTACAAACACCTGGCAACGCCGGGTACCCCCCCCCCCCCCGCTAGTTTTTAAATAAGAGATCAAATTGTCTGAATAAAAAAAAGTGTGTTTTCTCTGCTATTTTGAAAGCAATTAAAGAATTCAAACTTGTAAGATTTATGTTGTAATGCCTACAAATTCTCATTAATTGCTTAAAAATGTTATAAAAATATAACTACTTGATCAATTTACATGATTTTTAGAATATGATATTTTTATTTCACCAGATGTTTCTTTATTTTTTTAGTATGGGGAAATTCTGTTTTTTTGTTTTTATTAAATTTAAGTGAAAGAAAGGTCAACAAACAGGACTTATTACTAGGGATTATAGACACCCCTCCCGCAACATTTTGTAGCTATGTGCCATATTGTTTGTGACTTGGATTACTCTTAGATAATTTATATATCAAGAAAAGTGAAAGTGTGCGTGCTGTGTGTACATTTTTAATAACTTTGTAACTTTAATTTGATTTAAGCCCAAAACAATATTAAGGGTCAAAGTTAAAAATAAATTAGACCTCTGCAGTCTAGCAAATTACTCAGCCAATTTTTGGTATAAACATTTGAAATTTTACATAAAGTGTATTCGGACATAAGACAAGCTTTTTAATCATTTTTTGGTTGAAAATTTGGCTGTCAAGGGGTCGAAGTTCGAAAGTTTTTACTTTTGTGATCTCTAGCAAACTATTCAGCCAATTGTGGGTCTAAACGTTTGAAATTTTACATAAAGGGTAGCCAGACATGCAGCAAGCTTTTTAATCAGTTTTTGGGCAAAAAATTTGGCTGCGGAGGGACCATATAGTTTTGGCTTGTTTTTAAGAAATCAAAACAAAGCTACCGCTGTTCATTCATCACAAATAAGAAAGTGCAGATGGTGTTGCATCTTTGAACATATAATCAGGTTCAAGTACTTTCTATGATACTAATGATAAAAAATGTACCACATGAACATTACGATCATAGATGTTCTTATCCTTCTGCTTCCATCAACTTAAGATGTGAAAGAAGATTTTGTTCTATTTCACAGCAACAGATGCTACTTCTAACATCAGAATCAAACTCGTGTACAAAATTTAAAATGTGAGGATACAAAACAAAAACATTGTTTCTATTGAAATGTTACAAAATTGACATTAAATAAATTTATGGTAAAATTGTTCATTTTGTTATGCACTTGTTGGAAATTTTTTTTTATCAAAAATTTTAAAAAATAATTGTTTTTAATGTTTTTTTAATGCACTTAATACTTAAAGACATATTACAACCATATAATCTTTATGAAATTTCAATTTCTGCTAAAAATGATGCACATAAAAGTTCAAAGCAATTTACCAGATCAGGGGACAATCCAAGGCCTCTCAATTCCCTGACACTTGACTGGGTCGGTTTGGTCTTTTGTTCGCCTGTAGCTTTAGGCTATCAAATTGAAAAAAATATTTAAAAAAAAAAATAATTAATGGAAGACAATTTATTTTTGATATGAATATGAATTAAATAAAAATATATCATAAAAGAATTGAACATTTCTAAATTGAAAAATACAGCAATAAATGGAAAAAGTAGACACGTTCAAACAATCAAATTAATGGGAATATTTTTTTTTTATTAAAGATTTCATCTTTATTAATCAAGAGACTTCCTTGGCAATAAATGCTGTTTTTAATTAAAAAAAAATGAAGATGTGGAGAGACTTCATATTTTCAAATTTACAAGGGAGCATGGGCAGAACAGTTTTTTTTTAAATTAAAAATAGAAAAAAAATGTTTTATATGTATTAACATCAACAGATGATCATTATATATATATATATATATATATATATATATATATATATATATATACACACACACACACACACTGTAAGATAAACAAGATTAAAATAAAGAAAAATATAAGCACACTTGTATGTTCATAGAATTTTATTTCAATTATTTGAAAAATATGTTCACATGTTTATAAATATAAATGATAAAGAAACGTTGACATAATTTGACTTATTAATCTATCAACTGGATAATAGAACACTCAGTAATGTATCAGTAGTTGATACATAATCAGAATTTTAGATTTTTATTGTGAATAGAGCCACAACCTCAATTTTGTCATTAATTTGTGATTATGTTGACCCAAGTATAAAATTTGAATTCAAACTAATTTGAAATAAAAAATCTGAACTTATTTATATAGAGTGAATTATGGGATCGTGAGAATATTTACAGCAATATTTTGAAAAGTTTTTATTTCTTTTTAATAATAATTAAAAAAATGTTAAACTTAACAAGCATTACTATTTTTATAGTTACAATATACAAAAGGAAAGCCTTTATTTTTTTTTAATGAAACCCAAATTTTAAGCATACATTTTTTTACATACAGTTCTAAGATTTTTTTCTTCAAAACTTGAATTAAATCCAAAACTGGAAGTTAAATACAGACCATATAAAAACTTCAAAGATAAAATTTATTTTGAAACAAGAACAAATGATTTTTTTTTTGTTTACAAAAATACATTTGAATTTATGCAAGTAATGTCATATCTACCTGTGGTACCAAGCTCACATGGACGTTACAGAAGTTTTCTTTCTTTACTCTGAATTGAAACTGACGGAAAGCTTCCACAAAAGGCATACCTTCAATGTCTCCAATTGTGCCACCCAACTATAAGAAAAACAAAAACAAATCAGACATAAACTATTATAAGAATGATTAATAATTAAAAATGTTTTGAAAAATTTATGCAATTACTTTTAAGGTACAAATATATAGACAAGCAGCAAAATGTTTTCAATTCCTAATTTCGATAGAATCAAACCTGATGTCCAAGATATTAAAACACTCACTCTGAATAAAATTTCATGTAGTACTTTTCTTAGGTTGGTTCATTAAAAATAGAATTTATTTTGGTGATTTATGAAATGAAAGTTTGGTTATAGTCGGCTAACATACTTTCTAACTTCCAGTGTAGCAGTGACAAGTCAAATCAGTTCCTTCGCCTTTTTCCCTTGCACACCTATATCTCCCCCTGTGCATGTAATATTTTTTTTATTACTTTTTTCTTTATTTAATAATCATTGAAAAGTTTTTTCAATCTTATTTTAATTAAGAATTATTGAAATTAGTTTTTATTAAGAATTATTGCAAATACTTTGTGTGCTTTTTAAAGAATTGTCAAAAACACGTAATTTTTTTTTTTTTTATTAAAACTATTTTGGGAATATTGTGTATTGGATATGCCTTTTTTGTTTGAAAAATTGTATGGGTCAAATTTATTTATTTATATATACCTAATCAAGAAGTGTGCACATATCCATTATGAAATATCTTTACAGTATTTTTATTTATTAAATTGTCAGGTAATAGTAGAGAATAGTTACAAAATGCCCCCCCCCCCGATGTTAAGATTGGGTTTCTAAATAATGCTATTATTTCAGCACGGTCCGTATTCTGCATAAGTACTGATTCTTTTAGGTAACTTTATGGAAACATTTTTATTAATTATCTAAAAGACTTACACTTATATATTTGTATTATTTGGTCTACTGTTCCCACATAGGATGTTATACTTACATTTTGCCTTCAGGCGCATCTGCCCAGCCATAAAATATGCTTAAATATGAGACTTTAATTCGCCCAGATTCCGTATATATCATTATAGTGTCATGATTAAAAAGTATTTGGGTGCCATCAGCTAGAATCAAAATCAAAAGCAAAGCTGTAGAATTCAAAGTTGGTGACATTACCACTGTACCAATATGACACGCATATGAACCGATTAAAAATAAACTAAGATGAATGTACACAATGTATAACAATTTTTTAATTTTGACTCCTTAAAAACTATTTTAACCGGCTAAAGACACAAAGAATGGTCTATAAAAAATCCAATCATTTGAGGTCCCTAGCACTGCTCTGCGACTTTTAGTTTCAGAAGAAATAGAGTTTAAAATGGAGACAGACAGACATAGTGAGTTTTATAAATTAGATTAAGATTGTCAAGCATAAATTATATCAGTTTTGAAACATTATGGTATTTTAATATAGGTTAATAATGTTGAGTATAAAATTTTATCAGCTTTATTTTTAATACAAAACTGGAACATTATGGTATCTTTATTATATTTCTGTCTGCCTGTCCATTCCACTTTCCTTGGAAACTACTGGGACGATCTGGTTGAAATTTTGTATAGACTTGTTAAGATTAGGTGCAGTGAACTTCTATGGTATCCGTTCAATGATATTAGGATCAATATTTATTGCAAAAATGAGCACGTTTAACTATATTCAACCACTAATTTGGCATGAAGCACTTTTTCTAACTGACAGGCTATATATAACCTTTGCCTGTTTTTTAACAGGCTAAAAAATCTAGTTCTAATATAAACTTCTAAGATAAAATTTAATTTGAAAGAAAAAAAATATATATATATAATATTAATACATTTGAAAATTTAAAAAAAATTATTTTTACAATGAACAAGAGCCAATATTTCATACAATAATAAACACTAATGTATTTAAAATAATGTAAACTTTAATAATAACAAAGAGTTTTCAGGAGATCGTATCAATAAATTATTTTTTATTTTATCAAAATAAAAATATTTCTCAGTTATCTTTGTGTTTTATTGATAACTAGCAGGAGGAGGGAGGGTTTTACCCAGTCAGAAAACACGACTAAATATAATATTTTAATTTGTTCAGATTTTGTATATATTATATTATAGTTGGGACTTTAAAAGTAAAAGCATTCGGGTGCCATAAGCTAGAATCGAAACCAAAAGCAAAACTATAGCATTCAAAGCTGATGACGTTTCCACTGTACTAATGCGACATACATACGAATTGATTAAAAATTAAAAATAAACTAAGACAAAAGTACAAAATGTATAACTATTTTTTTTTCAATTTTCACCCATTTTTGGTCTCTTAAAAACTATTTTAACTGGCTAAAGACCTATAAAGGAACGGTCTGTAAAGACCCCTAGCATTGCTCTGTGACTTTTAGTTTCAGAGGAAATAGAGTTATGTGAAATTTGCCCTTAAGGTCGCACATTCCAGTTTCAAGTGGGGGATCACTTTTCTATATTAATTTAACGTAAAACGAGCTAAAATGAGGGGAGACAAACTTCATGGTCACCTTGGCTTATAAAATGGACGTACATTAATATAGAAAAGTGATCCTCCTCTTTTTAATTTCTTCATACCTTGGAAACTACTCGTTTCCTGGGATTTTTACTGTTATTTTCATTTTCAGCACGCTCAAAAACCTATAATAGTGATAATTTTAATGAATTTTTTGTGTGTGGAAAGATACTGCACCTTTACCAATACTTCAATCATAGTCATTTGTTTTCCTAGCCTTGCATATGAATTACAAAATATCTGATATTTCCCCAAAAGCTCTGGTCTTGACAGAGGGGAGACAAAAACTTGCTGTTATGGTTTCAAATTATCTGAAATAATAGTAAGGGGAGACTTGATTCCAAATATTTCTCATATATCTCCTCTATTTTGGAAATAGGGTACAATTATGAATATCTCCAGTATCAAATAATCCTTATACACTGTGAAATTTACTTCATGTATGAAAACCAAAGAGGGGAAGTATAACATATGAAAAATATTTGGAATCAAGTCTCCCCTTTGCTGTTATTTCAGATCACCAAGTTTTTGTCTTCCCTCCATCAAGGCCTGAGATGTTGAGGAAAAAAATATATATTATATATATTCTATCAAATAATATTTACAAGTATCTTTCATCAACAGTACAGATTGTTTGTTTGTTTTTTTGATAGAAAATTTTTCACTAATGCTTTAATTTTCAACCTTTAAAACCATGGTTAATTTCTGAAAAAAAATAAAAATAAAAATAAAAAAAAATATTTTGTACTGTTATTTAACATGTTAAACCTCAACTATCATAACCATTCTATTTCCAGTCTTATTGTGTATGCATGTTTTGCAGGAGGAAGGAGGAATAAGGAGTACCTCAATGATGCAAACATCTGGAGTTTCATTTGTAGCATTCACCGGGATCTTAGAAACTCTTTCAACCCATTCTTGAATAGCATCGGTTATATGTGGCACCACTGTAAAGAAAAAAAAAGTAAATTATTTATGAAAATCTATCATTGCAACTTTATTGGCAATTTTTATTCATTTTTATTAAAATAAAACAAAAATATTAAACATTTTTTGAGAGAAAAAAAAAATTAATATTTACTCTAATGACACTAAATTACATAAAATGTAATTTTTAAGCCTATAATTATAAAATCTCCCAATTCGGCATAGATTACAACCTCAGTAAATAAATCTATCAAGTTATATATAATTTGCCAACTTTTCATCATTTTCAATTTTACAGAACCTGACCATACAAGGAGAAACTATGCATGATACAAGATTAACCATTTGATTCATTATGTGACTAAAACCTACCCAGAAATCGTAGGAGGTTTGTTCATCAGTTGAAGACAATCTTGGAAGGTGCCAACACTTTAAACAAAATTATTCACCATGTTGAAATCATGTTGGAAATAATGTCTGTCATTCAACTCAAAGAAACTAAATTCAATCACTCAGATTCAAAAAAAGAAAAACAAAACTTTCAGCTTTAAACAAGAAAATAACTCCTAAAATTTAATTTTTCAATATGATATTGAAGATTTTGAGCTGGACGCACATCTTGCTTGGCACTCAACTCAGGAAATTTGCTCTGAGCACACATACTTCAGTCACCAGTTTTAGATAAAAAAGTTAGTCTTGTTAAACATGTCTTGATAGGTCAGACATTAATGTCAAAGGAAAAATTGTTAGCTAAATGTTTTGGTTTTTTTTTTTTTTCGATTACTGGTGGTGGTGCACGAGTCATTTTTTTTTTTTTAAACTTTTTAAATCATTACAATATATTGGGTCCAATATAATATAATAAATACGAAATGTGCATTAATCAAAATATACTTAAGCGTATTTTACGATTGGGCAATGTTGGGCGGCCTGCTAGTGTATATATATATATGTATATATATATATATAGTGACATGCTCCCTCTGAGGTTAGCTTTGTTAACCAATTGTGATAAATTAATTAAAAAAAAAATAATAATAATTTCCTCAGGTTGTGTGGAAGGACGAGAGGAGCTATGCGCCAGGCCGTATTTTGTTGACTTCCTCTGCCAAAAAGAGCATTTTAAATGGGGGTAATAATTATCTGCTCTTCTCGACTTGAAACACGGTAGTTTTATAAAACAGATGACAGATGAATGGATGTATTGAGCAATCGGCTGTTCTATCGCTGTAAGAAATGATAGGCCAGAGAAATTTCAGCATATATTTTAACATGAAAAGACAACCAATTAAACGTGCATGTATGTAATATATATATATATATATATATATATATACACATACATATATGGACATATACACACACATGCACATAAGCAAGAGATCAATCTTTCTTTGATGGGGAAAATATTGCAGGGCACAGATGTTCTGTTTGCTGTGGTCTGTAAATCGAGTGGAGGCCTGAAGTGTCATGAGCGTCCACAGTAGAGCAGCATGAGTTGGCATCCTTCAATCTCAGCTTAAGTCTAACCTTTGCAACAGACTGTAAGAGCAGGGCTGGTCTGAAGAGCCACCTTCGTTCCCACAGAAAATAGGAATTGATGCATCTTGATCACATCTCCACATGTATATATGTATGTGTATATAATTAAAATATATATATATATATTTAAAAAATACATGAAAATGAATGAGTAATCAAAAAATAAAGCAAGGGAAAGATGGTCTTCTGTCAAGAAGTGACAACCACCATATATATATATATATATATTCTTTTTTTGTGTTTATCTTTTTATTTTATATATAATGAACAGAATCAAAGAACGAATAGGTAATATATACAAATTTCAAAAGATGATAATATAAATTCATAAGTCCTTTTCTTTTTCCTTTCTCTTTTTTTTGTATATATATATTTCGCGTACCAAACTCCCAATAAGAAAAAAAAAAAAAAAAAAGAAAAATTTACAACAGAAATAATTTACGGAGTTGCGCCCCTTAGATCAGTATTTTTTTTTTTTTTTTTTTTTATATAATAGAACAAGGGATACTACTTCTGTTGCTTTTCCCTTTTGTTTATTTTGTCTGTCTCATGTTATTTGTTTTATTTTATTTCTCCTTTTTCTTTCTTTCCAGCGATATTTTTTTTTTATGTCAAACTCTAGCGACATTTCTGAGTTTTCGACATTTAATAGTTCTCTTAAAGTGGTCCGATATATCTTTATAACTGACAAATGAAAAGAGTAAAAGACAAACCGACCTTCATTTTACGCTGATTGACATCAAATATGTTTTCCTTCATATTTCTTTTTTTGTTTTTATCAGCGGAATTGCTTAGACGTGTTCTCTCCTTGGAATCTCTTCTGCAACTCAATTCTTAAGGGTTAACTTTCTTCTGAAGGGACACTGATTATATTTTTCTGTATTTTAAGTATATTAGCGTTTTTGGGTTTGTTTTTTTTTCTCTCGTCACTGTCGTCATGGTGACGGTTCATTTGGTGGTTTTAATTCCTTTGCATCTCGGAATTTTAACCATTAAATTTATTTATTTTTATTAATACAATATGGACATATCTCAATATTGCCACAATATAGTCATCCACATACAGTATTGTTCTGTATCACAGCTCATCAGTGTGGCTAGACAGGCAACTACCTCAAACCAGGATCAAAACCCAACCGCCCATGCCACAGTAAAGGCTTTGAACCATTATGCTGAATTGGCTGCTGCCGTGTGGGTAGTGAATTAACTGTGTTTTGACATTGTCCAAATACCTAAGCTCGATTTGTTTACACAAAGAGCATCGCTTAATACACTAATAGTATATCGTGTATCACTTCCCAATATGCTCAACTAAATATATATATATATAAGAAAAAAAAAAAACATTTTAATTTAAGAAAAGAAACTTAAAAACTCTTACCCTGTACTGTTTTGCCCAAATAGTCTCCAGTTCTTTCTCTGTTAATAACATGTTGATAAATTTTACCAGTTGTGATGTTATTATCTCTATGCAAAGTAATGTTGAGAAATCGTTCATAGTTGCCCAAATCTAAGTCAACTTCTCCACCATCATCAAGTACGAATACTTCACCTAAAAAAAAAAAAAAAATAAAATAAAAAAAAAAAAGATAATTTCAAAGTTTCAATTGATACATTAAGCTACTATTAAATGACAGCAACAAAAATATTTTAAATCAATCCTTTTCAATAACAAAACACATTCTCATATTTTTCTCACCTTGCTTTTCAACATTATCACCATTCATGGATTGACAATGTCCTGGAATTTAACATGAATAACATCAACAGAAATATGACCTGTTTTTAAATTCAAATTATAGATCCTCCATGCAGAAATCTCACAATATATAGTTATTTAAATTATGTAAAAAAAAAAAAAAAAAAAAAATCGGATGACATATGGAATAAGGACACCGAAAACCAAGAAACAACCAGGACACTTTTCAATTGATACCGGTTGACTGTCAACACACGTGTAATTTGTAAACAAACAGACAATCTGGGTGGTTTGTTTTATTTGTTGATCTTTAATATAAAAAGAAAGATTTAAACACAAGTTGGAGGAACATATTTATGTAGGTTGTGTTTTTTTCTTAGTAGGGTATTCTGCTTTTTAAAACAAACAAAAAAAAACTCATTAATATACAAATGCAGATACCATTTGCCATGTGTCAAACATTTTTTTTTTTAATGAGAATTTTGGATACTCAAAAATTAAAAAAAAAAAATAAGGTGAGTATCCAAAATTCTCATTAGAAAAAAATTCAACTAACAAAAAAAAAAAAAAATCATGTGTCTATCTTGTTAAAATATTTTTTATTAAGTTCATTCTCTACAATCATGTGGTTTATATTTTAAATTTATAAAATACACAAATTAAAAAAAAAAAAAATACAATAACTTTTGGCCTCCCAAGAAAGAGGTACTCTGGATTGATAAAATTTTTTTAATTACCTCAGTCTGTATTTAAATATTATTAAAACATTAACTTTAGCAACAAAAAATATTTTTTAAATAGCTTTTTAAAATATTAAATTTAATCGCATGATATGTGATGAGTGGAAAATTATATAGTGTGACAAAACAATGAGATTTTCATACTGTAAACCATTCACAGAAATAGAAAGCTATTGGAATCGTCATAAATGGTTTATTAAATCAACACTCACTTAAATTCCTATTCAAAGGAATTTCTGTGGCAGGAAAGATACTCAGAAAATACTTTTTAGGTAAATAAATAGAATATTTTTTCAATAAAAGTTAAAGATTTTAAAATAAATTTATGTATTTGTTACATCCTATTTCACTTGTTGCTTACAGAAAAAAAAAAAAAAAATGAAGTTTGTAAACTGATCTCTGCAATGTTTTGTTAGTTTATTAAGTTTTGTAAATTAAACTAAACATTTAATATTTGATGCATAAAAATTGCCCAAGTCTAGAAGGATTTCTTCTTCACTCACCAAAAGTGAAAGGTGAGTATCCAAAATTCTCATAAAAAAAAAAAAAAAAAAAAAAAATGTTTGTTTATTGAAATGTTTTGTTAAAAAAAGAACCCCCCTACCAAGAAAAAAATTCAACTAACAAAAAAAAATAAATCTTTCCTTTATATAAAAAAAAATAAAAAGAAATAAACAACTCAGGTTATGCATGTTTGTTTCCAAATGATACATGTTGGCAGTCAACCGATGTCGATTGAAATGTGTCCTGGTTGAGTCTCACGGTTTCCAGAGTCCTTATTCCATACCTTATCGGAAAAAAGTGCATATGTGTGAGTGTCTAAATGTGCAGAATGTTGTATGCCTAGATGCATGCTACATACAAAATTTGCAATAGAAGAAATATTTATCTAAGAGAAGACAACACAATAAATCAACTGGCTCTTTGAATTAACATCTTGGATCCGAAGTTCCATGCTGTGAATGTGAACCACTCGAGACTTTAAATAAGTTAAAATCATCTCAGATGTACCCCATCCACGAGCCATTAAGTTCTGTCCAACGATAAAACAACCTACGATTCTAAAGTGGTCTTAATGAGTGATATACACCAATATCTATATACCATGATTGAGTGGCCAATAGAAAATAAAAAGGACTGAGATCAAAATGAATTTCCTAATCTGGGAAGCAAGATGCTGAACTGATTCTGAGCCCTCACCGTTACGGGGTTCGTCGCTGGAAACGCAAATGGCTTGCACTCATAACAGAAACAAGTTCGAATTGCCGTGCTTAGTCAGCCAGTGTTCAGGACGTGATGAACTTATTAGAAAGAGCTAGCCCCATATGACGCAGGATGAACACAGGAATCATGTATCTCACATGTTAAATTTAGCCATTGCTGCTTTTTCGAACAGAATTCTAATATTGGGGGTGGGGGGTTAGAAAAAATTACAACTAACTTAAGGACTTTCTCCCAACTATTTCCTTAACCTTAATTTTTAGCTCCTACTCCCAAACCCTTATAAAACATGTAAATGTCTAAAATAAAAATACACAGAACTTATCTTGTACTAGCAGAAATACCTGTTACTTACTGGGTTAAAAGAAAAAAAAAAATGCACTGATTTATGAAAGGCTATGAAATGGGGGAGTAGATGTAAAGAGATGACTTCAAGCTTTTGGGGTATCAAAACCAAAGCAACCTCCTCAAACGAACATTGGGGGGTGGGGGGGGAGAATCTTTGACACAAATTCCCCATTATAAGTTGACCCCACGTTGGGTCTCAACTGTTCATGTGAGTGAACGATGTAACCCGTAACCCCACCCCACCCTTCTCAAGGTGGGGTCATCATGGCAAGTTCAGTAGCTCTACATCAAACATTTATAAGTGACATGGTGTCCCCATCCCGTTGGTGGGGGTGAGCAATGTAACAAATTTGTTTTATGTCTTTATTTCTTAGTCATTTTTTTTTTTAAGCATTTTAAAATGTTTTATTACCAGATTTGTTTTCACATTCCAAAACATTGTTTCCCTTCTGAATAACACATTGTAATAAGTACTCAACAAGCAGCCAAAATGTTAGCTAACGAGGAAGTTATTTCAGGTTTTCATAATCAAACCACCTTCTCTCCCTCCCAAATCCAATTGTGAGTTGTTTGAATAACTAGCAAGTTTATTTAGCATTGCAGGCAACAAAATAAGTGTTTTTAAAAATTTATGTAACTTTTTTTTTTTTTTTTTTTTTTTACCTATCTCTCTTTGTCAACTGGTTCAATAGAAAACTGATGTTTTGACCTAATTTAAATGTTTCACAGTAAGCATGAAAATAAATAATCCCCATTCAGTGCAATAATTTGATCCCTGGTACCCACCTCCTCCTCAAGGAACGAATATTAAAATATTTTCTTTTTACCATGGTCTGATCAGTCATTGATTGAATCTAATGATGTAAATTTAGAAAGTGTATCGTGTGTAGTTTATGACTTAACTGGAGACACATGTGAACTTGGATTTGTGTGTCCCCACTGCACAGGCCATGGTCTTAGAGTAAAGATATAAAGACTAAAAAATATGGACAAAAGAATACTTACCATGTTCATAAGGGGAAAATGTTCCCGCATCAATGTTGATGTAGGGATCAATTTTAATTGATGTTACTCGAACTTTGCAAGCCTCCAACAAAGTTCCGATGCTGCTTGCAATGACGCCTTTACCAATTCCACTAATCACTCCTCCAGTCACTAAAATGTACTTCATGATTGAAGAATGCTTAATGTTTTCAAACTGAAACAAGACAGAAAAACAAAAATGTCGGTCATCAGGTGACCAGCAATCTTTCTCTCCTAAAAAAAAGTTTTGGGATAAAACATTTGCAATAAAAAATTTCCTAATATGTTATTAACATTCGGTATAGCTTCCAGTCCTAAACTTTAGTAGGCTGACTCTTTAAAAATCAATAAATACTAAACATCTATAGATTTCTATTGCTAAGGCATGCATTAGCTTACCCTATATTTATACTCTATAGAATATCTATAAAATAAATACCTATTTACTTTGTGCTCAGATTATAAGTGATCTATATTTACTAGCAACTATATCTTTCTTTCATTAGATGGGATAAAGTACTAGTGATTAGCTTGACATGAAAGCTAACACTTAAAGCACATTTCGAAACGCACCCTAACCCTTATACTATAGTTTCCAATTAGTCACTAATCCACAAACTATATTTGATCTTTTCTTAATCCTAGTAGATATTAACTTAAATCTACACTCCATACTCATAGATACCTCCTTTCAAAACGTAACCACATCTTCCAATTTTAATCCTATTCTGAGGAGTGTAACTTAAAAGCAGATACTAATTCTTTGATACTTACTCTATTAATCCAAACTATCATTTCAGAGGCATAGAAATACCTGGCTTTGAAACCAGCCATGGGGAAAACCCTTTTGGTGCTGAGGGACCCGTAGATCTGGTCAGGTCATCCATCTAGAAGGAAAACTCCGATTTGTAAACATGTGCCTCTGACCTCATATGTCTAGGCACCAAATGGGGGAGGGAGGTCTCCTCAGTCCTTGATGACAACCTCCCTAGAGCTGGTGACTTGATCAAATCACCGGTTTGCAAACCTAAACTGCTTAAGGAGTAGATAGGCTCTGCTTATCGCCCAGCTTCCATACTCCTTCTTTGCCTATTAGCCAGGAGCAGAGGTGCGGCCGCATGTACTCATTAGAGACGTCCAGTGCTTAGCCTGGTTTCCTGACTAGGGCAATGAATGCCGTCCCACACATTTGCCTCATTCCCTTCCCCTATGGCTAGGCATCTTGGGGGTGCTTGCTTATCATATATGCTAACATGATTGGACTGCTATCAGACAGGTTTGAGGGAACCGGTTTGACAGTTGCTGTTTCCAACTGACAGTACAGAAGCCCCAACTCTTTGGTAGCGCTTAGAGTGGCTGCTCTATTATCAGTTGTATAAGATCGGGATGTTTGTAGTGCAATGTCGTGCATGGAAAGCGTCCCTGCACTAATCTCTGGTGGGCATTTCCGAGGCCACATTCCTGTAGATGAGAAGCTGGCTGATGGTCTACTTCTGTATCATGGTGGTGGCTATGCACATCTGTTTTGCCTAGCACCTAACCCTAGATCTGAAACTACAAAATAAAATAACAGCTAAACCCCCCCCAAAAAAAAACATTCAAACCAGACACACACTCAAAGAATTTGCCTCCTCCCTTGAGGCTTGCATTTACAAATATCCGAGGACTAAAAATTTTGATGATGTCGAATTATTTCTCCTAGCAAACTTCCCAGATATCTTAGCACTAAGTGAAACTAACTTGCACTCCTCCATACCATCTAACCACTTTAATATGTCTGGTTATCTTCCACTTGGTCATAAGGACTCTGACAGACACATGCAGGGACTTGGAGTCTATATTTGTAACACCCTCCCCTGTCTAGGGAATCTAAGCTAGAATCAGGTGACCAGGCCTTCATATGCTTTAAAGAAATTTTACAACATAGCATTAGTTACCTGTATTTTCTTTATCGCTCTCCATCAACCCAGAACTGTACTATAATCAATCAGATCTCTGACAGCATAGTTGTAGCACTCTCCCTTGACACTAGTGCCCAATACATGCATAAAGTTTTGGTAGGAAGGTAGGCTCGAACTCAAAGCCTTTAGGCGAATAGCCTGATAACTTACCACAATGCTACGAGGGGAGAGAAATGATAATGGTTGAAATTAAATGTTTAAAAAGCAGGTGGTTAAACGAACGTCAACGTGTGGTTTTCTAGGTCAAACATCACGCCATTGAGAAAATGAAATCACAGCGCGAATTTTGTAACATAAAAGTCGCTGAAATAAGATACAGACGACCGCCTTTCATAAATTGGACATATTATAATCTAGGAAGTATATAAAAAGTTCTAAGAAACAATGACCTAGCGGACATACGAAAAAAAAAAACACACACACTTTTGCTTTTATATTATAGATTAATTCATTTGAAAGAATATTCATTTCTGAACAAAATATTTTGAGGACTTGAAGTGTTTTGGTTTGTGAAACATGACTTTTGCCAGAAGCCGCTTGAAATTAGTGACTATCCAAACCGTTCTATCATCCATGTGTATTGCTAAAATAATTTATTATTTACTTAATTTAACTACATTTAGAAATTAATGGATTGCCAAACATTTAAAAATGTCTAACATATCTAGTTCTACATGAGTTAACATGCTTTGAATAAAATTTATTAGCATTTTTTTAAAAATATTTACATACAAAAAAAAAGCAAACGAAAACTCGTATTTAGAAATAACTTTTAAACTTTGTTTTCATACATGCAGTCATTGATATCAAACTTTTAGAAATGTTGCTTTCATTGAACCAAGATGTCTTTTTTATAAAAATGATCTTTTGTCAATACCAACATTTTTTTCTAGTTTCTTTTCGATCAAATAATCTAAATTTTAAAATGAATAAAGAAAATTTCTTCTCATAAACTTTTAGACTAAAAGTGCTATATTATAAACTTTATGGTGGCTACTTCAAATTTATAAACGCAAGCCAACATTTACCAAATTAGCTTTTTTTTTTTCTTTACCTCATTTCCAACAAATTAGGCACAAGGTCAAGCATGGGTTTAATGCAAGCATTTCTGTAGAATGAATTGCCATCAATCACTTAGCCATTGTAACCGCCATCTTCACATTTACTAGTCTTAAACATTTTAAGTAAATGGCTCTCCTTTCATTAAAAAATTCAGGAAATCAAACAATTTTAATTAAATTTTTAGTATTTATTAATTACTAGCAGACTGCCCAGCATTGCCTGGTCGTAAAATATGCTTAAATATATTTTGATTAATGCAGATTTCATATTATATTGAACCCAATATATTAATGATTTCAAAAGATTTTTAAGAAATGACTCCTGCACCATCACTGATAATTGAAACGATTTACTTTTTCCTTCGACGTAACGTCAAAGGAAAAAGTAAATTGTTTTGATTATCAGTGGTGGTGCAGGAGTCATTTCTTAAAAATCTTTTGAAATCGTTATTAATATATTGGGTTCAATATCTTTTGAAATTATTACTAATATATTGGGTTCCATATGCCTTAGCTATGAAGACAGGTTTACTGCAAGGCTAAAAATCAAAACATGAACCAATAGCTATTACGTTACGCATGCATATTCGTAATGTCGTCGTTCGACCGTCACCTGGCAAATTTTTTTTTTATTTAATTTTCACACTTTTGTACCGATTTTCCCTGGCTAAAACCCAAATATAAAGTTTCATGCATGTAGACCAAAAACTGACAGGAATTTGGTAAACAAAATCTTTTAAATATATATATACTGTGTGTGCATATTTAAGATTTCAAGACAAGGTGTTGATGGCAAAAAGTGTATTTCATTTTACTTTATGAATAAACACATTTTAGGCAATGTAGCATTTTTTTTAATAGAAAGAAAAAACGGGGGGGGGAGGGGAAGAAACCTGACAGGGAAAAGCATGCGAGAAACATTTACCTAGCCCATTTAAATATTAATGTATTGCCTAATTTTTGTATCCTTATTTAAGAACAGAGTTATGTGAAGTTTTTACGGGAAGCCTTAAGCCGTTTAAAAAAGAACATTTTTTTTTTTTAAATATATCCCATTTGTTGGGTTCCTAAATTCCTTTATTTCCCAATGATTGATTATTTTGTAAAAATATTTTTTAAAGGTTTGGTATCTATATTTATATTATGGCCGTAACAACCTTGTAAAGATGTTACGGTTAGTTTTAGTTTCGTATTAGTGGCAAGTAATGTTTATATATTATCGTTCTATTGGTACATGAATATAATACCATTTCCAGTTTAGAATTTGATTGAATATGAGATTAAAGTAAAATGGGTGTATTAAATATATATAAACCTTGTAGGACATTTCACGTGAAGTGTTCTAATCTATTTACTGTCTGAAGATTCATAGTTATTTTACTTGAAAAATGTTTTTATGTCATTGCTTAGGATGATTTGAAGGGAAATAATCCAATTAAGTTGTTAAGCACTGCTAGTTAATTCTGTTTGAAACTGGATCGATTTTGTTTCTTAGAATGGTTAAAGGGAGGTAATTCAGGCCGTTTGTGTTTTCGGTTCATTGATTACTTGAAGGCGACTATGATTTAATAATTAATTTAATCAGATAGGTCCAGAACGTGCTACATTGGCTTATTTAACAAATCAAGTTTTTGATCTAAAGGAATGGGTTGTGTAAGCCGCATCTGTTATTAATCACTTATGCTGCTCCTGTCATATAATTCATGCGTTGTGTTCTTGAGTTGTCTAAATAAATAAATTATTGTATGTCCTCTATTATTCTGACAGCAAAACCACCCATGGCTCCAAGTGTGTTTTACTCCGGTGGGAAGATGTCTACTCCTGCATTTATGGGTGAAAAACACTTATACCATGGAGTGAAGTAGGAGAATAAGTAAGTAAGCATGGATTCTACCAACCTAGGGTGTCAGATGACAAAATCAATTGAAATGGATTAACAGCCCAAGTTGCTAATTTAATTTTTAATAATAACTAGATTAATTGCTGAGTTGTTTTATTGATTTGAAGAGGGTGTTACTTATTTTACCGTTGATACTGCTATGACTGAATACAAGAATGATTGCCGTTATGGAGAAAAAAAAACATTCATAGATGAACTATATACTTTATTTGTATTTCTTACCCGGTTAAGAAGAAAGGAAACTATATTCGCATGTTAGATTTGGATCCTTCATTTATATTGTAACAATTCTACCTATTTAACTCTACATTAAAATTTAATTTTGGCATCCAATGATCCTTATTGTTATAGAAAGGTTATGCCTCAGTTACATTTAAGGCGTGATAGCAGAATCTATTTCTATGAAAACATCCCTGTATGGCATCAAGTCTTTTATTAAAAATTTCCTCTTTGGAATTAACAATGTAGAAGGCTTCCAATAAACAGATTGCACCTTTTTGATTTCCCAGGGCTGTACTTCCTCCCCCTGTCCACTACTGACCATTTTAATTCAAAATTTTCATTATTTCTGTTAAGTTCCCTAATCCAATCCCCTAATACAGTGGTATTTTTCTTTTTGTTTTTATTTCTAATGCTTATTTTTGTGCCCACTCTCCTGCTGCCGTTTACGCCATCTCTATTAGTTTCTATCCCAGAAAATTTACTGAATTACACAAACTCAGTATATTGCATATAAGTCTCTCTCTCTCTCTCTCTATATATATATATATTATATATATATATGCATACATAAATATACAGAAAGAGTTTTGTTTACTATAATCTTTTTAAACAAGTATAAACCATGTAGAATATCTGCATGAATATAATTACACGTAATAATTAACTAAAAGTGATCAAGAAAAACTGAAAAATAGGGAATTAATTAAAATGAATGTTCAAAAGAATATGCAAATTAGCTAGATCTTTTGCTCTTCTATGCACCAAAATTTACGAAAATTCAAATATTTTTGTTTTTAAACAAAATTTTATCAGTGGAACCATTTTTGGTATTAATGAAGTTAAAAGTTAGGGTTATATCCCTTGACTTTAATTATACTGAAAATGGCAGCCAAGAACTTAAACCCGTGAAATTTGATTTTATTAAAAAAAAAAAAAAAAAAAAAAAAAAATCAATACTGGATGAATTTGCAAGAATTTAGCCGCATGTTTTTTTTTCTTGCTTTAACCTAGCAAATACATACAATTGTGATATTATATTTTAAATAATTTAAGTTGCCAATAGTAATGTTTACTTTTTTTCCCCCCCTAATACACAGACATTTATGGCAAAATAATGACGATTTTCTACTTATAAAAAGACAATTTATTTTTTAAAAACAAAAGCATGATTAACATTCTCCCATATTAGACAAACAATGAAAAAAAAATGTATGACATTAGTACACATAATAGAAAGAAAATATCGTACACCAAAAATCACGTAATTGATCAAGTAGTTTTATTTTTAGGTAAGAAAATCAAATTTTGCAGCTAAACGAACCGACGATATCGCGACACTAGGTGTATCAGAATTTTGGAGGAATTTTTGACTCTCCTAACACAAAACTGCGAATAAAATATAAAAAACTTGTAATTTCTCTTTTTAAAGTGTGTTGTTTATTCTCTTTATGAAATATACTTCCAAAATGAACTATTAAAGTTGTTTAAAAAATAATAGAAATATTTTTTATTTTTTAAAAACCAGTGTTTACAAAGTGCCGGTGCGACTTCATGCAACCATTTTTTTTGCGTAATGAAGTCAACTGAATTTTACGAGTTAAATAATTTTCAATTTTTAAACTTTAAAAATCTATCAAAATTTTTCTATTGGTTCAATTTTTACGATATCTCCAGGGTCAATGTGAAATTTTATGCTCTTTCCAATAAACTGAATATAATATTTTAGACAAACGTTTTTAAATTCACCTCCCCCATTTTGAAATGTCTATTAAAATAATTCATTTACTCAAAGTTTTATATATCACAAATTGAAGATAAAAGACCAATAAATAATATATTGTAATTTTAAAAAAGTGTTTTTGGAATTTACTTGTAAAGTCCAAAGTGTAAAACCTTTTTTTTTTTTTTTTTTTTTTAAGTGAAAGCTTATGTTCTGCTTATATTGTCCACTAAATATTAGACACTGACAACAATTTTTTCTATTTCATTCAATGTTTTCTTTTTTTAGATATTAAAAAAAAAAAAATTCACTCGATAAAGTAGAATTAAAATATATTAAATCAAAAATTCATGTATTTCTTTAAGAGAATAAAGAATAAAATCGACATTTGGTCGAGCCACTTTTTAGTAATCAGGCAAAATGCATGAATGAAATGTTGAAAGTATAGTAACACATACTGGCCACATTGTAGTTGAAGTGAAATATGTCAAAAATACAACTCAGCGCCCCCGAAAACCTATAAAAGTGGAAATTTTAAAGGAATTTTTGAGGGTGGAGTAATTCTTCATATCTACCCTATCGAGATTACTAATGTGTTGTTTTTACGTTTTTGAAATAATTATTTTTGTCACTTTGATGCTTCCGTACATAAACTGACAAATCGAAGAACATCTGGGTTCTCTAATGGTAGATAAACTATTGTCGAAAAGACGGCTTACCGTGGCTCTTGGTTGAAAAATCCTTTCATTTAAAAAATACATGGAATATAAAATATAAATATGGATAAATTCTTATACAGGAATAGAAGCATCCATAGCTTAGTAATTTGGAACAGGTAAGTTATTTTTTGGCAGTTATATATATATATATATATATATATTAGATCTCGATTTAAGTTAATTTTGTTGCTTTTCATGAAATCTTTCTTAAAGAAAACCGATGAGAAAAAAAAAAAATTGTATATTTTTCGATTAAACCTTTTATGATTTTAAAATTTAGTCTTTGCTCATTTTATGGAAATAAAAATTAGGGTTTGAAATTACATTTTCATATTGTTATAAGTTTGTAGACATGGAGAGTCTATTTAATCAAATGTTCGCAATGGCGACTTGCCCAAAAATTCTGATACACCTATTGCGACATCACCCTAAAAACAAAGGAGAACTTAAAATAATTCAAACTTCCGAGACTTTAAAAGGCATTCATAACTTGGGGACATTGGAAAAACTCAAATTCGCTTAAAATGATTAACATTTTTTTTTTCTTTACAAGGTACCCAGCATAGTATAAACACCCCAACCTTCCCATGTTAACGGCTTTCGAGGTTGAGGGGGGGGTATTCTGAAAGCCGTTATTAACATGGGGAAGTTGGAGGTGTTTATACTACGCTGGGTACTCTTGTAAAAAAAAAAAAAAAAAAAAAAAAAAAAAAAGAGATAAATGTTACCTTACGCTACAACAGAACACTGATCACTAGGGACTGCCAAAATTCATCACAGGATACCCGACCCTATATGTAACACGATGTAACTTTATTATAAATTAATATTATCAGTATAACTTTTGTACCATTTAAAAGAAGGGCAAAATAAACCAGTAATAATTAAAAAAAATTTTTCATTGAACTAAAATAATGAAATTGCGAGATGAAAATCCTGTTTACATAATTGGTGCTTTAAAATAACGTTCCCATGTAGTAGACATTCTGAATGTGAAAACATACCCGTGTTTAATAAATCTAGCAAAAATCAATTGTCAGATTTTCATGATATTTTCGATACTTATCCATTTTAGAATGAAATTACATATAAAATGCAGTTTCCGTAAAATATATGAGGGAAAATATTTTTAGTGCGTGTTCCCACCCCCCATATTTATTTTTTTTTTTTGAAATTCAAACAAAATATATTTAAATCTATCGAAATTTCTATTTATTATGAAACATAAAAGTAAAAAATATTTATTTTTTAAAAGTTTAAATACACGTATTGAACAAAAATATACCTTGAAGTTGCAATTAAAAAAAAAAAAAAAAAAAAAAAAAAAGATAAATTTAATGGGGTTTTTTTAAATAGCGTTTTTTTTATTAATATATACTATAATCAGTTGAATTGCCAAGAAAAAGAAACTTTGTAAGCATTAATTAATTTTTAAAAGATTAAAACTATTAAAATTCCATTATTTCAAAATATTCCGTTACAACATAGATTTTGTGTTGAAATTTTTTTTTTAAATATCAAGTTTTTACATAAACATGGCTCTTGTCAGAGCCCCCCTCCCTCATATTTTGTTTGTCTCTTTTTACCAAACAAAATATGGAAGCCCGTAGGTAACCAAAAGAACACTCAGTAAAACCGTATTTCATATTTAATATACAAATGTTTATTATTAATCGTTAAACTGTAAATCTTAAAACTTAACAAAATTATAACAAAGATTAATTATTAATTGCAGTTTGAAGAAGATAAACAAAGGTTTTTAAAAATCATTAAGTCGCTTCTGCTTTTTCATAGTTTGTATAGTTAAAATCTGACGTTACAGGAACATTGTTTTGGTGATACCTACTGATCACTAGGGATTGCCAAACGATTGTGAAAAATGGACCGCATGTTTCCGTGACGTCAGATTTGTGTTCTCCATTCTTTTTTTTTTTGGGGGGGGGGAGTATTCAATTATAGAACTTGTGTAGTTTAACAGAGGTGCACTCACTGCTTCGTTTTTCCGTAAGTAACGCGCCGACATTTACCGAGTCGTTTAACATTTCACAAAAATTCTGTTTACATTGGGGATGGGGCGGTGGAGGGTCCGCTGCCACCACCAGCACCCCAATATAAACAATTTTTGTGAAATGTTAAACGGTATATTCGATAAATGTCGGCGCGTTACTTACGGAAAAACGGTTAATTAAACTACACAAGTTCTATAATTGAATACGCCCCCCCCAATAAAAAGAGGAGGAAAAATTACCAAATGATTTTCTTTATAAAAATAAAACTACTTTATCAATTTACATAATTTTTGGAATCCGATATTTTCTTTCAGTCACAAGTACAAACGTCAGATTTTTCTTTTTTAACATATAGGAGACATTCTGGACAAGCACCAACAAAAGTACTGGATAAATTTTCATGGATCAACAAAATCCATGAAAATTTACCCTGTAATTGTTGCTATAACAGACAACTTACACCATAGGTTATCGTGCTATTTTCTTTTTAACCGCAATATTCCATATATTGGTTCAAAATGGATGAGCACAAAAAAATGTTATAAAAATACGATTTAAATTGTAAAATATTACATAGTTTATAATAATTAATATTTTAAACTAATTTATATTTCTGTATTTTTTTTTCAGTTTATACATCAAGATTGATTATTTCCGTAAGTTTTCGTTACACGTTGGCTTTCATGTGCGTTCATTACCGACCGACGATTTGTTTGTTCTTTACGTTTAACCAAAGCGCATCATCTTATTGTTTTTAAATACGCACATCGTTTTGCTACCTTCTCAAAATAATTGTTAAGTACATTGGACCGTGCTGAAATAACGTTTAGAAAGCTATTCTTAACATGGGGAGAGGGCATTTTGTAACTATTCTGTGCGTTCATTAAACAATTTAATTAAAAAAAAAACATACCGTAAAACTTTAATGTAACTTGATAATACTATTTAAAAATATCGCGGCTCAATAAGTTCACAAGCACCAAAAATTTTTTTTTGGGGGGGGGGAGCCCATTTTTCTATCCGACTTTACGTACAACTGTCCTCACACATGGAAAAAGAAACCCTTCTTGGCTGGAGATTTTTATTTTTATTTTTCAGTTTTGTCCCAATCCAGCGTGCCTCTACCCCCATTCTGAAGTGAGCAGCCGGATATTTCCACATTAACCAATCCTGTCTGAATTGCTATCGTTGGGAGACAAATAAATGGGACTATCATTTTTACGGCATTTATATAAGGGCGCAACATTATTTATTTTAGCGTTTCGATTGATTAATACAGAATTGGAACAGATTCAAGAAGACTTTTGTCGAACTAAATCTAACACTTAAGGTTTAAAACAAACAGTATGGTTCATATTCTGTAGAAGTATTTTTCTATTTATTTTTATAGGTAATTTTACAGAATCACTCTAGTCTTAAATTGGGTGATTTTATAGATTTTTCAAGAGCGCAGAGAGCGATTTATACCCCCTCCCCTCGTAAAAAAAAAAAAAAAACGCATACGCACTCGACTGGAGACGGCGGTTATTCTTTTACTTTTTATATTTTTATTGCGCTCGAAACGTTAACAGTTTAAAATTAATATTTCTTTTTTTAAAAATGCGGACTTTGTTCCGAAGCTTTGCACAAACTGGGGAACAGGAAAAACACGCACTAAAACGTGGCTGTTGTCCGGCCACATCTAAACATTCAATTTCAAGAATTCTAATGAAAATTACCGTAATTAACAGGACGGACTCGGTCATCAGGGAAGTTAACCTTGTGCCGAAACACTAGAAAAGAAATTTACTTTTGTAAATTATTGAAAAATTTAATTTACAAAAGTGAATTTCTTTTTTAGTGTTTCGATCCTGATGACTAAATGGGTCCGAATGAATTAAGTTGCTGGGTCAGACATGTCCGAAACGAAACACGTGTAAAACAAATTACAAAAAAAAAAAAAAAAAAAAATGCCGAGATTTTTTTTGTCCGAAACACGTGTAAAACAATTAAAAAAAAAAAAAAAAAAATGCCGAGATTCTTTTTTTTTTTTTTTTTTTTTTTTTTTAAGGTAAAAATACGACGTAGGAGATCAACATGTTTTCTTTTTTTGATAAGTTACACAATAGAAGCAAAAAGGTAATAAAACGAGACGGTAGTGAAATTAACAATCGGACCACGGACCATCATATTTCGCTCACAATTAACAGCTGGTTTGTGAAGAATACAAGTATTTTTTTAATTGTTAATATGTAATGTAAAAAAACAAAAACAAAAACGAAATCATTAGTGCACATGGTGGCTGGAAGTCGATAACATTTACTAGCTATTCGAAATAATTTTACATTTTAGAAAAACATTTTTTAAATAGCGGTAACTTAGACCTTGGGAGTCTTCAATATGATTGTTCCATTGTAAATTGATTTAAGTTGTATATCTAAAGTAAATAAATAAATAATAAACTCCGCAAATAATTTCGATATAATATTCGCGCCATTTTAGAACAAGATATATTTGCACTTCATTTTGCGAAGAGAAAAAAAATATTAAAAAATATAATTTCATTTCAGATAAATAATTTTTGTTCAAGACTAATTAAAATACAACTGTTAAACGTAAACTCACCTAAAAATAAATAAAAAAATCGTTTTGAAAGCCGCCGACAAGAGTAAGGCGCTGTTAGTGGAAAGGCTTCAGTTATTTTAGCGACTGTTTAGAAGGAGCGACAGAGAAACACATGGCTCTTGCAAATTGCATTATGGGATGCAAAGAACCCTAACTCACTTTTGAAACAAAAATCTAACAAAGTCGTTACACAAAGTCGTGACACAACGTTCATTTCTTATCTTTTAGTATCCCTCCCTAATGAAAAAAGAAAAAAAAAAAAAAATGAACATTTTACCGCCAAATTCGTTTATTGTTTTTACTGTTTTTGTTTCGCTTTGATACGACTGCGGCGAATTTAGGTAATAATGGCACAGGTAAAAATAGCACAAGTAGTAAATAGAAAAAAAAAAAAAAAAAAATGGCACATGGGGAAATACAAATGAAAAGATCGCAATGGCTTTTATCCAATCTAGGATACAATACATAAAAGGAAGATGGAAGATATTAAAAAGTTTATCAAATTATAAATAAAACTAGACTTTAGTCCGTTAAAAACGCGCAAAAGTTATAGCCTGCAGACTTAAAATGAATGCTTTATTGCTTTATATGGCAAATTAATGAATGAATATGGTTAAATTTGTGCTTATTTTTTGCATCAAATACTAATCCCTATTAAGCCCTTACTGTGCATCAAACAGATACCATAATACTTAGTTTGCTGTATGTTAGTATAACAAAAGTCTATACAAAATTTCAACCCAGTAGTTTCCGAGAAAAATTGGAATGGACAGATAGACACACTAAGAGAAATATAATCTTCTTTAATTTATTAAACTCAGTATGTCTGCCTGTTTGTCTCTGTTTTTTTTTTCAAAGTGCATCTTCTTTGAGACGCAATATTGCAAAGCAGCATGAGGCTGGTCAAATAATTATGTTGTAGCGGCCGATACATACAGCCGGAACAAATCTCCAGCAGGAATATTCCATAGAAATCACCATTTCAACACCCACGTAAATGGGAACGCACACCACACATTCTACGCGCTGTGATACAGCAAATAGGCTAGAATGTTCGAGAACACTTGTATATAACGATTCGCCCGCGAAAATCAAACCAGTGTAGGGGTTTTGGTCAACATTGACCGATGCCTGGTATCACAGTCATGATATGAGCATAGGTAAATGATTCCCAACCCCTAACAAAAAAAGAATAAAAGGTTATCAAAATCAGCATCAAAACGAAGTTGAATATAAAAGTTAATAATGTGCCTTTATTTAACAATAGAAAGAAATAATGAATCATGTTTTTACTGTTGTCATATTTTTAACATGTGTGCCAATGCAACACACGAGGCAAGAAAGTAATTAATGAATAAATCACCAAAGTTTGTGAAAATATGGAAATGTTTTTAAAAGGAAGAGTCCTAGCACAAGAGCAATGTTTGTAACTGGTGTATATAGGCTCTAGGGCTTTGCATATATGTTTTAAATAGTCTGATAGGATTTGAATTAAAATATGTAATGAAAAGCAAGAGAGAGAAATCTTTCTCTGACTGAGGCAGGATATCATTTTTGCAGAAAATGTTTCTTTCTTTTTTTTTTTAACCCAAACAGAAAAGATTAGTTTGGTGCTTTAAACATTTCCACAAATATCTTTGATGCAATTTAAAGTTATATATTTTTTTTCCTTTCTTTGCAAAGCATGCAAAAATGTTTTTCTGGTATAAAATATTTATTTCTTGTCTTTTCTTAATGGTATTAAAATCTGTTATGTTAGTTCAGTATTGTTAATCCATGGTGATTTGCACGTTAATGAGTGACAAAAAGAAGCAAGAAGGGAAAATATTAATTCTCACTGATCTGCTACTTCCATGTGGAGAATTTAGATGCGTGATTCGCGTGAAATTATGTTGGTTGTTTTACATCAAACCGCGATGGAGCCACTAATGTTGTTTACACTGGCTAGCTTCGACTGACTGGGTTTGATGCGCAGTACCCTTTTTTATAGCTCCCAGCGAAAGCTGTTTGAAAAATCTTTTTGAAATTCGCTTTCTTTGAATGCTGATTGGATGAAAAGTCAAGACCTCTGTCATGTGGCGTGCTTTCAATTGCGAAAAGACAAGGCTTTAGTTTTTATGTTCGCAGGATTTGCGTGAGTGTATATAACAGATATATGCACAACTGGAACGCTCTTTGTCTAGCCACTTTTAATGTCTGTGGTGAGTTGCTACACCAGTTTAGTTTTGTTCCAGTTTCTTCTCTTGTTTTCTCCCGAGACTGGATCTCAAAATAATTATGCCCTTGGAGTGCGTTAAAATTCCCTGTCTTGAATATGCATGCCAAGCAAATGAACCTTAAATTCTCACCATGGAAAATTACCACATCGAATGAGAATTTCCATCTTCTTTTTAACAATGTTTTATTGAACTACTGTTTTCTTATGTGATGAACACACACACCCGCATTAGGCTTATATGGTTTGTTGCGGGCCAAGATATAAATATCCTAACTCGCTACAAAAGAAAATAATGAAACGAATGGAAACAAGGAAACAAAACCCAATTGCTAGATAAAATAAACATGTCGTTTATTTTCTGTTGAAAATGAATGTTTTAGGTGTAACTCGTGTTCATGTCCGCGCGTGGAAAGAGGAGTGAGTAATGTAGTGGAACGAGAAATGGCAGTGCAGCGTGTAGACAAAGAAAAAGATAGAGGGTTGACATCAGTAAATCTGTGCGCACATGTTGGTACTTGTTCACATGGAAATGTCTTCAGGCCACTAGCTGTGGACGCGAACTTGTCTGGTTGATGGACCAAAGCAAAAGAGAAAAAAGAGTGAGAAAGTCAATCCAGTTCATGATAGAAAACGGGTAAGGTGTACGTACTGTCTGTTGGGTCTTGCCCCCACACATAGTAGCAGGTGACGTGAGGCGCGTGGGCCCCGAAAAGGAGGCGAATGGTCCGTCGACCGCTCAGCTTGGGAGCTACTTCGAAAAGAAGGAAGCAGCTTATGGCTCTTGCTTTTATAGTTGTTTCTGGTGGTCTTTTGCGCATGTGTGGATTTCCTTCAAAGGGGAAATGACATTGCCCATGTGTGCATACGTGTGCGTATATGTGAGCGTACATGTGTGTACGTTAGCGTGTGTGTGTATGCATGTGAATGTGAGTGTATGTACATGAATGTGAATATATGTACGTGTGTGTACGTGTGCACGTATGTTTATGACAAGAAATATGGCTTGAGATGTGAACACGTGTTTTTGTGTGAGACTAGAAAAGGGCTCGCACAGGTTTAATGACTGCTTTTTTTTTTCTTCAGAAAATAACCACATCCAAACTACATGTGACACTCAGTAATCTTAAGCTTCATGCCATTTTCACGAGATACACATTTAGTGAAGCCTGCTTAATGAACACTTGTTACAAGTAAAAACTAATGTTGGGTTGATTTGAATTAGCATTTCTCTAACATGTAAATAAATGTTATTTCATTTCAATATAACGATCTTGAGTTTGTAGCAGTTACAGAGAACTATTTTCTCTGGTGAATCAATGCCCTCCCTCTGAGTTCTTTGGCCACAGGCTGACCTATCAGCTAATAGAGTGCATTGATTTATCTGCTCCCTAAAAAGTCTTGAGGAAATATCAGTCAGTCAGGATCGGACCTTCAGCCAAGCAACACCTATCCTCTCTTGTCCCCTGTCCACTGGACATCTCGCTTTAGCATTGATGGCCTCCACTGGAGACAACTGCTATTAGCTGGGGATGACACAGTACTGGCTGACTGACGACTAACCTCAAAAAGAACTTTCTGTTCCTTTTTCCTTTTTCGCAGCCCAACCTGCCAGTTCCTGCTACAAAGAAATATTTCAAATGTTATTGTTAAAAAGAAGTTTGTTGTTCTTTTGTGTGGTGTTCTTTAAATATATTTTATAAGGAAGGTAAAAAATTACCTTTCCTAAAAGTTCTTTGTTAAGTGTCGTTATTTCCCTGATATATGCATATCTTTATTTAATGTATGTGAGGATGAGATTTGGTTAATCGGAGATCTCGTTAAATTTACCTTTAACGGTCCTGCGGATACTCTACTACTTTCGACTTCTGGAGATTCCTGCACCTGCAACCTAAAAATTGATAAATCCCGATTACAAATTGGTGGACGCCGATTCACACCCTTACAAGTTTGTGACTACACACCATATCACAACAATGTGAACCATTCTTTTGTTGGTTTTTAGCCGGTAAAAATAGATGCTAAGAGGTCAAAATTAAAAAAAATTGGAACTTGGTAGGCGTAAGGCGACTACACATGTTATTTGTATGTTTGCGCAAATATATACATTAAAGTCAGTTTATTTTTTAACTCATCCATCTGACAATAGTTCAAATGGTAATGGCTGGAGCACTATATATTTCGGTTCTAGCTGATGGCATTCAAGTCATATATTTTTTTTTTTAACTTTTGAAATCACTACTTTATATTAGGTGCAATATAATATATAATAATTGATAGAGAATTGACTCTATAATAATAAATACGAAATCTGCATAAATTAATATACTATATGTAAGCATATTTTACGACCAGGCAATGCCAGGTGGCAAGCTAGTATAGATTATTATTCTATCTGTATATAATCTTGATTCCTAATCTTAACTCTAAATTATTCGTCTCTGTGTTTATTTATTATGTTTGCCCCATAGTTATACAGTTAAGTCTGCCCAATTTCCAGACCAATTATTGGCTATGCCAAAAAATTAGGGGATCGCAGGAACTTATCAAAAATCCAGTTATAATACACTATTGGACAGATTTTAATAAAATCTTCAGTTTATGAAATAACAAAATAGCACTTTTGTTTAAATAAATGTTTATTGTAAATTTTAAAAAGCAAAATGAACTTTTACTTAGTTTTGTTTCAAGCATTGACCTCACCCCTCTCTGTGTTCTCTTTATATTATAGGAGGGAAATGTAGTGCATTTCTCTCCTAATAATTATTTAAATAAACACAAGGCCAAACGAAATTGCTTTTAACAAAACAATAATAAAGGGTTTATTTAAAAAAAGGCGAGATTGTATCTCAAACTGGAGAGAAAGAAAGAAAGTGTAAATGTCTGTTTGAAGATGTCGTCTGCCATCAGACTGCAGTCGTCAACAAGTAGCAGTGGGAGGGGTGAGGGGGTGAGTGAGAGAGGTCTGTATAGGTCGCTTGCTGGCGTCTCTCTGGCGATAGCAGCTGAGATCCCAAAGGACTAAAAATAGTTCTTAAGGGGACAGTTCAAATCAATGCGCCCTGCCAACCGATTGGTCAGTGTGGCCGAATCACTTTGGCACCGGGCATTGATCCATTTATAGTAAATAGTTTGTTAACTGCTACATCACCCCCTGCTTAGGCGAAAAGTCAATGAAGAAAAATAAAAAGGTAGCAGTCTTTAGAAAAATACAGACCACAAGGCAATGTAATGTCTGGAAGTTTATGTTACTGGACGAGGGGCGTATGATTCCCAGTTACAGCATATGGTTGAACTCTGCCTTCGCTGCTTTAAGTTTGTCAACAAGGAGGCGTCAAGGTCTTGAGAATACATGAGCACCTGCGGTCTCAATATGGTAAGCTGTTGAGTGAAGTGGTTCACTCACAACAAAATTCAAGTTAGTTAACTCCGGGTAGGAGTTTAATAATGTATGATATGGATCATCGGCAGAAGCGATGAAAAATACAGGGCCGATAGATGTGAAGTTTGATTTTGAACCCATGACGGAAAGTTTCGTATTAGCATCTATCAGCTGTTGTCTGCGTATGTCAACTAATAGGTTGAAGTGATGCAGAAAGTCCACGCCTATAAAGGGATAGGGCAAATCAGCTATCGTAAAAACCCACGTAAAGTCTCTACGTAATTCCAATCAAGGGAACGAGAAATTTGACTGTACGCGGGAATAGACAAGTGATTTACAGCTTGCAGTGTGTTGGGTGAAACCGGTGGCTTCTCAGTGAGGAGTTTCAGTGGCCAAATGCTGCAAGCTGCTCCTGTATCAACCAAGCAACACGCTTGGGATAAGGAGTCAGTGATAAAATAGGCACGGTTGTCGGAGGTCTGTGGAGAATGTGCCGTGCTCAGTTCTCCAGATGATCGTTTCCCTGGTTCAAATATGAACCAGACATTGTACAGTGTCATGCGTCCTTGCCAAAACGACTATGATAAAAGCATAGTCCTGGCTTGCTAGAGTGACGGCGGTGATGTGGGGATGGCGAACAGCTCTTGTAGTGGCTGTTTTATAAGGGCACTGTCAGTGGGGACATCTTCAGCTAACTCTCATTCACCGGAGTAGCTCACTAGGCAAACGGTCTCCTAAGAGCTCGTCGTGGACTAACGTTTGGAAGTGTTTTTCCGCTGACACTGATGTGCGGAGCAGGACCTCCCGTTTTATCGAGTCGTATGTGGAGTTAGGAGGGGTGTCAGTGATTAAGTCTTTGACCACTGGCGTCAACGATGCAGGGAATGCACTAAATAATATCTGCAATTGCCGATGCTCTTTAATGTCGTTTGCTGAAAAATATGACTTGAGCTGAGCGAACCAAACTCGGACGTCACCCGCATAAGCAGGCAAGGTGGTAGACATTAGATTAATAAGTAAAATGAACAGACCAAAAAATCAAAACTCGAAAAGTGAAAAAAAAAAACTTCTTCAAAGAGACATGAATGAGAGATAGAAAGACGAAGGAAAATAAGTCAGAAGAATTACAAGTAAGATAAAAATAAATAACAGCAATAGTAGGGATTGGGAAAGGAAAGATTTAAGAATTGTGTGTGTGTGTGTGTGTGTGTGTGTGTGTGTGTGTGTGTGTGTGTGTGTGTGTGTGTGTGTGTGTGTGTGTGTGTGTGTGTGAAAAACGAAGTGAATACTGTACTTACAGTGTAGGTGTCCGTTAAAAAATAAATAAATAAATATTTTTGGAACAAAGTTCTTCAGTTTTTTGGGGTTTTTTTTTATAGTTTGTGTTTGTTGCGTTGAAGGATGTAGTAGCTGGTCTCTTCAGTTAAGAAAATGGAAGGCAAAATGTCGTCTGCCCATGGTTGATGAGTGCGTACAGAAAAACAAACTATTCGTAAACAAAATATTTTTCGCTTTCTGTTTTTTTTTGGGTTTGTTTTTTTGTTTGTTCTCCGGGGTTTTATAAAACAAAATTCTTCAGTATTTTTTCTTCTTTTTTTTTGTTAATTTATTTTTTTATTATTTTTTTTATTTTTAGAAGAGAGAGACAGGAAACCCGTTTCAAAGTTTTTTTGTTATTGTTTTCTTCTTCGATTTTGAACGCGCTGTCGCTGTTTGTATTGGCGATGGCAACAAAAGGAAAATTAATAAATTTCTTGTTTTCTTCAAAGTTCTTTTCGTGAAAAAAAAAAAAAAAATCTCTTTCAGTCTTTCTGTCTTTGTGATTTGGTCCCTAGTCGTTTTTATTATATTTTGCTCAAAGAAAGAAATGCCGCTTTCTAATCAAAAGGTCTGTGTTCATTTCAGGTCACCATTTTAAAGAAGGGAAATGTTGTACATTTCTCTCCTAATAATTACTTAAATAAACACAAGGCCAATAAAACAATAATAAAGTGTTTATTTAAAAAAAAAAAAAAAATTTAAAAAGTCGAGATTGTATCTCAAACTGGAGAGAAAGAAAGAAAGTGTAAATATCTATTTGAAGGTGTCGTCTGCCATCAGACTGCAGTCGTCAACAAGTAGCAGTGGGAGGGGTGAGTGAGAGAGGTCTGTATAGGCCGCTTGCTGGCGTCTCTCTGGCGATAGCAGCTGAGATCCCAAAGGGCTAAAAAGTCCTTAAGGGGACAGCTCAAATCAATGCGCCCTGCCAACCGATTGGTCAGTGTGGCCGAATCACTTTGGCACCGAGCATTGATCCGCTTATAGTAAATAGTTTGTTAACTGCTACAATATAAATAATATCATAATTGAATTGATGTCTGATAGATTAGAAATTGATGTCCAAGACGAACAAGCATGATAAATCACACCTTTTCTTTGCTCGTTCTTTCTTCATTCCTTTTCATTTCTTTATGTCTGTTTAGCATCGGATTTTTTACATGTAATTCGAATGAATGCTGAAAATCAGATGTCTTTAATTGCTACTCTTTTTCTTTCTTTACTTTATTGAGATCAAGTCGGTTTTTACAGAAACGTATGAACTCAATATGTTTTCCAACCAATAAAAATCGTTTCAAACCCAAAATGTAAAAATCCTGTGTGAAATTAACGAAACTTATAAGACAGTGACTTGATCAACTGAAATCAAAGTTCTTCTGGGGGATACCTGTGATGTAATGCAGCATGCCTCATCTCTCAACACCAACAACGCCCATCCTAAAAGACTAGAATGTGCCATGTTTGCTGCTATTTCTCCAGTGAACACAGCCAGCTAGAAAGTAAACACACACACATGCACACAACGCAACTTTGAAACAAACTTTCTAACGCTTTTGTCTACTTCTTATTCTAAAACTTTAAAACTTCTCAACAAATTTTGGTCTTTCAAAGTATATTTTAAATCTCTGTAAAATTGCTGATACAAATATGTTTGTTAATTCATGTTTTCTTACTTTTATTCCCAGATTCCAGTTGTTGAGTTAGTACTTGCTAACTGGTGACCTATTCATGACAATCATGTTTTTATCCATCTCTTTCATTTGCCTATTTAATTACATGTACATTAATTGTTAGTGTTGTTCTTGGCACTTTTTACTATCACAAAAAATACACTATCTGAAGCCAGATGTAATTGTGATATATCAGGGACGTGAATTTGTGGTGTTACTCTTGGCTTCAGATAGTGTATTTAGACTAGAGATGTATTGATTATCAAATTGGCCGATTACCAATTATTCGGCTTTTGATAATCGGCCGATTAATAGGTTTTCTAATGCCGATTTATTAGCAAATCTTGTTGCCATAAATGATACTTATGTTAATTATATTGGAAAAAAAGACAAGTTAACTCACTCTTTTGCTTGCCAGTGAAAATTTATCAAAGAGACATGCATTGTCTAAACTGTATTATTAAATAACAGGCATGATGCGCTGTTAACATGTAGACTTTTACAAGTGAACTGAATTTGAAGCAACTAGATGTAAACATGTGGAGAATTTCCCTCCTTTCTCTTCCTATCGCATTAACATTATTATTTTGTACTTTAAATTATTGTCAAAGAAAATTACTTTACCTTTTAGTTTTTCAAATTGTGACGATGTGCAAACCAAAAATAAAGCATTCTTCATCAGTCATGTCCTTGTTCCTCATTTTCAGACTCTTGCTACCATTACATATATATTTTTATTTTTCTCGTTTGATAATGTATATTTTATTGATAAATTACTCATTAGATATCAGACATAAGTAATTTAAATACATAAAAAATTAACTAAATGTAGTGAAGTAAAAAAAAAAGAAATTTAAAAAAAAAACATATAAGACACAGCTGTTCCTTCCAAAAGGTCGAGCTCTTCAACATCCAAAAATAATTCACCGTCACAAAAAGAATTCGCCGTCACTTCTTCCAACCATCGTTTCACTCTCTGCGCTCTTCATGCCGGCTTAAAAAAAAAGTACCGTTTATATGCTGCCCATTTCTCCACTTATGCAAATTGACTATCAACCAGAGCCATCTAGTTTTCCATTTCTCCAAACAGCCAATTTGCAAAGGGGGACAACTCAAACCACACAGAGCCATCTAGTTTTCCATTTCTCCAAACAGCCAATTTGCAAAGGGGGACAACTCAAACCACACACCCCCTTGATCTACACGATCATCACATGTCAACCCATCACGTAGTCGCTCGACCAACATGGCGGCCGTCTCTCTCGCTGCGATCTCCGCGGAGCCTCTTCGTGAACGTCGCTACTTGGTTCGACGTCACTGTCTTCCTCTGATGATGCCACTACTGGATGCACATCAAGGATGTGTCGAGGGATGCCGTCGATAGATACATTGTTCGGGGACTGGACATTGTCACAATGCCCCTCCCCCAGCGCGTGGTACAGCGAGCATCAGGCGGTTTGATCCACACTTCCTCTCCCACTCGCACAGCCGCTCGCTTCTCGCCTTCCTTCGCGGGTACCTGTGCAGTTCGGGGATGCCGCCACTCGTACTTGAAGACTGCCCTCTGCGGCACTGACTCCACTTTTTGCCCTGACTTTGGAGCCATATTATACCAGAAGACAGCTTCTGGCAGCGAAATCTGGCCCCTTTCAGCTATAGCCTTAATGGTCCTGTGATGCCGCTGCACAATTCCGTTTCCGCCTGGTCTATATGCAGCCCTGAAATAGCGCCACACTCCCCACTTATCCAACACATTCTCCATGGCAGCTGAGCGAAAGGCAGTTCCATTGTCCATTAGCACTTCCGTCACTGGACCCCTCTCCAAAAACACCTCTTCCAAGACCTTTGCAATTTAACGTGCATTTTCCGCCTTGATTTCCCTCCAAATGGCTACTCTTCCTGGTCCGTCGACCATTGACAGATACGGCCTCTGTCAATAGTGTGTTATGTCTATCGTCAACCTGCTCCAGTTCTCTGCCACCTGAACCTCACCAGCTTCGTGTCTACTCGGCGCAGGGTTGATTGATTGACACCGGCTGCATCTCTCAACCACTGTCCTAATGGCCTCCTTTGTGATTCTGGGGTCCACCTTCCTGGCCAAGAACAAGGTTCTATCCACTCCATAATGGTGCATATCATGCAAATCCTTCAGAGTGTCTTCATTCAAACAACATATTGCAACAGCCGCCTCATTCGGCGCCTTTAGCCAGGTCTTCCGCACCTTCGTCATCACATCTGCTCTGTTCTTCGCTGAAGGAACGATAGTGACCCTAAGTTGAAGATCAAATTCCCTAATCAGCTCCCTTAACATCACTTTAATAGCATCTCGGCAGCGCCTTTCGTCTTCACCTTCCTTTCTCCTGTAGCTTCAGACTGGATCCAAGAGAACGCAGTAGCTGAGTCGGTCCTCACCTCAACATTCTGTAGCCCCCATTTCAAGGCTAAGTTGATGCCCTTCATAACCGCATCCAGTTCCGCCACATTTATGTGAGCCACGTCGTCCTTCTTCCGCAACCAAGCAGCATCTTCTACAGTAACACCACCTATCTCCAAGGTGACCCCCACTGCTATACAGCTTGCATCACACCACACAACACCTTCTGCACTGTTGGGTACATGCCAAACACCTCTTACTGGATCCTCCCTCTTCACCTCTTCAATAATCTCTCTCATAATGTCCACAGTCTCTTTATCAACTCCATCCTTCTACTGCGCTCCACTAGCTAGCCTTTTGATATAACTACATGCAGTCTGTAGCCATCCTGCAATAGGGTAATGGCCCACCAGTCTTCCGCATATTGAGAAGAGTTCTCGCCTGCTCAATTTTTCCGACACCTCCGGGATCTCATTTCCCCTCCGGAGCACTAACCGTCCTATCTGGTCCTTTCTTAGTTGGAGCCCTAACACAGCTCCTCCCTCCAATGATTCCGTGCGTTTTGCAATTAGCCCAAAGCTGTTGAGGTGTTTTACTACGTCCTCCACAGTTGTTACCGTCTCATCCACCAAAATATCATCAATGTAGGAACTGGTGGCTCTTCTGACTGCGTCCTCCTTGCTTAGCATCGTTTTGAGGATCGCTGCCATGATTTTTGGTGCAGAATTCAGGCCAAAACCCAACCTAGTCAGGCAGTATGTTCGGCCTTTGTATCTGACCAGCTGGTATTTCCAGAATTCCTGTGAAATGTGGATCTGTAGGTATGCAAATTTTAAATCCACAATCGTCGCAGCCTTCTGAATCTGCCTCCACTCTCGCATGGTCTTTCCGCACACGTCCATCACATCGCCTCCCATGTGACACGCAACGTGTACGTTCAGCTCCCTGAAGTCCAGTACTGGCCGAAATTTTTGTTTTGTGGGCTGAACAACTGCCATTAACGGCAGCACACCTTCCACCTTCTCCGTCCATGGTCTTAAAATCCCCTCTGAGATCCATCGGTCCACCTCCTTCTCAAATTCAACTCTTTTGCCTCCTCGCAACGTATGCTCGTAGCATTCCACTCTGTTGTTCAGTATGGGAGGTTCTCCCTTCCATGCCCACTTGACTGTCCATTTCTCACCATCAAAGTGTGCAGAGAAATCTTGGTCCTCTAGTGTGCAACTTTTGTCTAACCCGGCCGTTCCTGTGACACCTTTTTCGAATTGCACACCTGCAGCCCCTTGATGTCCTCCAAATCTCACGGAGTTCCTATATACCGTAACGCCCCCTAATCAAGCAATTGCGTCCATCCCTAGCACCACATCGACACCAGTGACAATTTTGTTAATAACAATCGCCTGGATTGTTAGTGACATCCCACGTACCATCAACCGAACGATACTTGTGCCATTGCACTTCACCTCTCTGCCGTCAACTGCCGTAATGCTGCTGGTTCCATTGCATGTGTTAACCATGTCTTTGGTGACAATTGTTGAAGTACGGCCCGTGTCGACAAGGGCTTTTGCACTTCGTCCATTTAGGGTCACCTCTACTTGTGGTGACATACCCTGAAGCGCCTTCATCGAATAAGTGGGGTAGCCACCGGCGCAGTGGCTTCCCTGGAAACAGAATCTGCTGATGTGGCCGACTTCCCCACAGCGGTAACACATGACTTGTGGTTTTGGCTCCCTGCACTTCCTCGCCATATGGGGGCCTTGGCATCGGTAGCATCTGCCAGAGAACCTGGGTCTCTGCCACAGTCCTCTCTGCTTTTCGTCCTTCACAATTTCCTGCTGCAGTTTGCTTCGTTCAAGAAAATGTAATAATTTTATGTAGCATTTTTCACTTTGTTTATCATCGTGATGATATGTAGTAAACGTACATGTTCAATTTAATTTTAATAAAAGATAGAGCTATATAATATTAACGATAGAGTTCTTTATGCAATTGATATTTCTTTGCAATTCTGTTGAATTCTTCGCTTGGCACTGATCATATTCGTCCATTTGAGGTGATTCCCTCAACTCCTTCCCCAGTCAAAGACATATAGATAAAATTTTCAGTTGTCCTTCAATATTTGTGGCACAAATCACTTGTTTTGCATTGTTTATTAAATTGTTAGGTGAAAGTACAGACTAGTTATAAAAACACCCCCTCCTCCACA
Organism: Euprymna scolopes; assembly: GCF_053919585.1. NCBI lineage: Eukaryota > Metazoa > Mollusca > Cephalopoda > Sepiida > Sepiolidae > Euprymna > Euprymna scolopes. The sequence goes on along the minus strand of NC_136491.1, from coordinate 69,933,747 downwards.
TGTTAGAAATGGGTTTCCAAAAAGTTCTCTGCATAAGTACTATTGGTTTTTATTGTTTTAACATCTTTATCTTATTTTTGTTCAAGTTAACAATGTGATTGTTTACAAATGATTTATTTCTGGTTTGTGTGGACCGTTCTGCTTTATGCTGAATGCCCAGAAAAAGCCCCTTCTGATTAATGTTTACCAGTTTTAAAATAAGCAAACAAACTTGGCTGTTTTTCATAATAACAGAATATTTTTTATCAGGTAAACATTAATCAGAAAGGACTTTTTCTTAACATATAGGTGAAGCGGAATGATTCGCACAAACCAGAAGTTTTTAATAAGAGATTTGTTCATTTTTTCATATGAGAATTAGCAATGCTATAAAATTCTTACCTTAACAACTTCAACCATATCAATGATAATAATACAATTTTAGCTTTCAAAAGCTATCCAATCTAATTCTGATATTTCTGACTTGAGTGGAATCCTTACCACTGTTGAACAATTCAATGAATCAATAGAAACAAGATTGTCATCCTATCTAAATGATAAAAACTTGTGTCTACTTTCCTAGACCCAATATTCAAATTCAAATTTCAAAAGAATGACATGGAAAACACTAAAAATTGGATTCTACATCTTCTACTTTCTACTGATGATAATGAAGCAGAATCAATAGGATACACTTCTTCAAGCTTTGTTGAGGGTCAAGAAGATCAAAGTGAAAGTAAAACTGTATCTCTTTCAAGCCTGTTTGATGAATTTGCTTCGAATAAGCCTACGGTAACAAATGAAAAATTAGAGCAGGTAGAAGATAAGTTAAACCTGGAAACTGCAACTACAATAGAAATGCAAGAATCACAATCTAAACTCAAAAGGAGTAAATCTCTTATGGCTAAGTGCACAAAAAAACTTGACCATTACGTAACTTTACAATGACTCACAAGTGGTAATGATCCATCTCAGTGGTAGAAGTAGACCTAGGAGACCTTATTACTGCTGAGTAAACTGGCTTCAAAATATTTAAGCGTACCAGCTTCATCTTGGAGGGCGAGAGGCTCTTTAGTACAGATGGTAATGTGTATGAACCTATGAGGAACAGGCTGCATCATGAGAATAGAGAAAGTCTAATGTTTCTACATTACAACTTAAAACTTAAAAGTATTCAACTTTAAATATTGAAGAGACTATGAGAGCAGAGGAGGCAGGCAACTAGAATAGAAGAGGAAGTAGAGCAGCAGCAGCAGCAGCAGGTGCAGAACTTCAGCTTATAGTTATTCATTTAAAGAATTACACTTTGTACTTTGTAGTTGGTTTGACATTTATTTTTCTTATCTAATTGTTGGAGGCCAAATATTCACCCGTTATATTATGTATACCAACTGAGAGATCTTAATTAAAATTCTGATCGTCCCTTTAAGTGCAATTATTTGAATCTCTCTTGCACTTGGTTCATCAGGTATATTTTCCAGGCAGTTTTTGAAATTATTTTTCGTGGGTCTAGTTGCTTCTATAATTACTGGAATGATAGAGATCTTCTTGTGTGTGCGCATGCATGCGTGGAAGCGGAGTTTTCACCATTAAGATTTCTTAACATTTACATTTCATCACCAGAAAAGCCTCAGAAAAGAATCATTCTCTCTCTCTCTCTCTCTCTCTCTCTCTCTCTCTCTCTCATATATATATATATAAAAGTGAACGTGTCTGTGTATGTGTCTGTCTGTGTATCTGTGTGTCTGTGTACATTTCCCTATGCAATAACTCTGTCAATTTTCAGTCTACAGACTCGAAATTTGATATACAGGGTACTGAGATTTGGGAAAATCTATGTGACTGGGTTTTGGCCAGAAAGTTGGCTGTTAAGGGGTCAAAGTTCAACGATTTGACCTTTGAGAACTCTACCAAATTCCTCCGCCAATTTTGGGTCTAAACACTTGAAATTTTATATATAGATTCCTTGGGCATGGATCTACCTTAATAACTTGATTTGAGCCCAAAACAATAAATGTTAAAGGGTCATAATAAGGGTCAAAGTTAAAAAAATTGACCGTTTTTTTGTTTTTGTTTTTGTTTTTTTTTGCTCAGCATACACCTCCAAACACCCGGGCAACGCCGGGCACCCATGCTAGTATATATATATATATATATATATATATATATATATATATATATATATATATATAAATGAACTTTGCATTATTAATATCTCTATTTGAATACAAAATTGGAAACGCTTTATTTCAATAGTATAAATATGTGTGTGTATGTGTGCATATATATATATATATATATATATATATATATATATATATATATATATATATATATATATATATATATATATATATATATATGTTTATTGTTTTTTGGGGAAAGAATTCCAACAAAGTGCTCGATTACAAAGAAAAACTTTTTCGATATAAGAGCTTAATATTTATTTATTTAATAGTACAGAAGTTCAGAAAAACATTGGTACCGTCGGGCCTGAAATTCTTTCCTCAGACAGAAACAACATGGCTGACGAGAGCCTAACATCATTTACGTTTTACTATTAACTGGTCCCCTTTATCTTGGGCTTAAAACCGACGGTACCAATGTTTTTCTGAACTTCTATACTATTAAATAAATAAATAAATATATATATATATATATATATATATATATATATATATATATATATATATATATATGCACACATACACACACATATTTATGCTATTGAAATAAAACGCTTCCAATTTTGTATTCAAATAGAGATATTAATAATACAAAGTTCATTTAGATAGCTCAATAGGACAATACTAGAGCTAAAAATTCTTTTATAAGATACTGCTTCACTGGGAACAGATACTCATTTTTATGCTCATTTCAAAAAGGTTCAGATTTATTTACTACATAAGTGTACAATTGTTTACAGCTTTTACTGATATTTTTATACATAGTTATATATGCATATATTATTATTATTATTATTATTATTATTATTATTATTATTATTATTATTATATTAATAATAATAATAATAATAATAATAATAATACCACCAGTACTAAATATGCATAAAAAACAAATAACAAAAGTCACATTGATCTAGAGATAGTTCCTTTCACCGATAGTTTGATACATTTACAATTTGGAATTTTAAAACTTTTTTTATGCAGCCTCTTATCATATGGTTCATGCGACATACATTATCAAAAATCATCAGTATAAATGAGATATAAGTTTTACAGTGCAAATATTGTCGCATAAAATCACGACTGAATTATAATAATGGAAAAACCAGACGCCTCTCGTTCTTTTTTAAATACTAGACAGACAACCCCCACCCCACCCCCGGCTTCTGGACACCCACAGCCTAAATCTTAGTGAAAATGATCCAGATGGATACCCCCACCTACACACAGTCACAGTCTCCCCGCCCTCACCTCTCTCTCTCTCTCTCTCTCTCTCTCTCTCTCTCTCTCTCTCTCCCTCTTTCTGTAAATATATATATATGATGAGAATAATGGAAATAGTATTTCGACAAAATAGAAAAATAAAAAGGAACAAACCAAGTTATGTGTTCATCAAAGTTTCGTCTTTATTTCATTCATCCAGCGGAAGTCTCGATATATATATATATATATATATATATATATATATATATATATATATATATATATATATATATATATATATATATATATATATATATATTTGCCATCCCACTTCCCAAAAATAAGGAGAAAAGGACACGGTGCCTAAAAGAAGATTCATTCAAGGTAGCCAGCGTATGGAGAGGATGCAAAAGGTCTAGCATCTTATCAACCGCACTTTATGCGAATATATGGCATAACAAACTCCAGCGCCATTCACCCAAGTCAATTCACCTGAGAGAAAAAAAGGCAAAGCTGATTGCAGAGTTTTCTGCATAGCACACATAGAGTTGCAAAGAAACTTGAAACCCATGTTTGAATTTCAATTGGATCTACCTGTGATGATATGTATGGTCATGAAACCGCTAGATGGAAGGATGAATGCATCAATCCACATCATTAAGATCAGCTAACAGCCAAGTGATATACGGAGTTGCAAAAGTTAAACTTAGGGATAATTAGTCTTCCGCTATGCCATGAGGAATTATTCACCAATAGAAATATTTACTGAAGAGGAACAATGTGAATCCTGTTGAAAAGAATGTATAGCAGATGAAATGAAGCAAACACAAGCAGGAGCGAATTCTCGCGGCTGGAGATTTTGAATACACTTCCTTCCTGGCTTGTCCAATCAGAAGCCAGCTCTCAGTTATGAGACTGAGTTTATAAAAGATTAAACTGGCAACACACTCTCTCTTTTTCTTCCTAGATCTTGGACTAATAACAATTCCACATGGAACGGACCTGTCACTCCCAACTTCTCTCTTAGGACTCAACAGGACTCATCCGGCCTTTGGACATGTGGTTCAACTAAGACGTGAATAAAAACAAGCCAACATGGCTATCTCGACACACAGACTCTCTTTCTCATCCTACATTACTGTCTCTAATCTTTCGTGATGCATGTTTTTACTACTAACTTTAAGGAGACAAATAATCCATCATGGCTACGGCTTCAGCACACACAGATGAACTCTTTTCACGTTCAACAGGCCTGCCTATTCTTTATTCTGCATCTCCACACAGGAACACTTTCCATGCCTAACACTTTTACGATGCAACCTACTAACAAAGATAATCAATAAAGCTGTTGATTAAATGTTAGAAAGAGATTTCATGTCTTTTTATTCTACATTTTGGCGACTCCCGACGTGATTCTGAACATGCAACGTTCATTGACATCTTATGATGTGAAGTAAAAAAATTTTATTAAACGTGAACTGTAACAATACTATGCGTCATCATCATCATCAAGATCATCAGTTTAACACCTGTTTTCCATGCTAGCATGAATTAGATAGCTTTAAGAAATTGATTTCTAAAGTAACCTATCTCTGTTCAGCTCTTTATTCCTCTTTCTCTCGGGCATAACTTTTTTACATGTTCTCTTTGGCTTTCCCCTGTTAACAAAAGCTCTCATTCATTCTTTTAACGTGGCCATCAAAATATATTCTTCTGCACTTATCTGACTATACTGTCTAGATTTAATCTTCCTGTTTTTAGGTTGGGTGGTTGTTTTTGTTTTACGGCATATCAACTCTTTTCAGGTTATTTAATGCCGAATCCAAAGACTTTAAAGAAATTTTTTTTTTAATAAAATATATTTGTTGTTTTCAAGTCGGTTTCTGTTTAACCCATAGTTGGGACCCTAACAGGTACTACCACTCCGGGTCAGAGTGGACATGGGAGCAATGGCAATTAAAGGGTGGCTCCACACTTCTCAAAGCCCGCAAGCTGGGGCCTCACCACTGGATATAGTTTAAGGTCATATCCAGGACCCTTCCTGTTTTTAAGACAAAGAAAGAAAAAGTAATACAAATAATAACAAGAAGAATAGGGAGAAAATGTATAATAATATTAAAGTGATAATTAGTAATAGATGATGATGATGATGATGATGATGATGATGATGATGATGATGATGATGATGATGATGGGTGTTTTGTTATAAAAGTGAATTATTCAAAAGATGTTCAAATGGAATGTAGATGATCACCTGCAAAATTCAAGGCTGAGTTGTTGTTACAGTTTGTGATTTAGGAACGTCAGTATGTAATATTTACAATAAACATTTTTTATAGAAAGAGAAGTGTGAAAATAAAAACAGGTTTTGTTAAATACTGTCAACTACATTGCCAAAATATTGACTTGTTGCGCCCATTTAAAGCAATCATACTTGAATTGTTAAATTAACAAGACACCAATGAAAATTTAGAGCATATTCAAAGAGTATCGTTGTTAAAAAGGTGAGGAGGGCAATGTACTTTTTGGAATTTTTCACTGGTGTCACTTATCAAGGCCAAAAACCATTTGAGGATAAGGATTAATGAGATGAAACGATTTTCAGCTGAAATTGATCAATGCAACAAACTAAGTTTAATTAGTCATGACAAGTATTTGTTAATATTAGATTTGAAGACAACTATATTGTAGTTATTTTCTTTGTCATTACCAGATTTCTATATGCATTTTAGTTGTGGACCTTAACTGCAGACTTGGAGAGAGGGATACATGCCACAAAGAGGAGATGCTGCCGAAAGATCCTCAGCATCTCATACAGAGACCACATTATAAATAAGGAGGTGAAGAACAGACTGACAAGCAGTTGGGCTGTATGAAAATCTGCTAACGACTGTGGAGAAGAGGAAAATGAAGTGGTACAGCTTTGTAAGACTATCATTAGACAATCTTGCAAAGACAATTTTGCAAAGAATAGTACAAGGAAGAAGGAAAGTGGGTAGTGTTGATGTTTAGAGAGCCATAAAATCGAGAGGGTTCGAGAAAGCTGGTTTCCAGGGCATTTTTAGTGCCCTAACAATCATCCAGAACATAAGGCAAATAAGATGAAATGTTGTAATCTGCAGGAGAGCAGTTTCACAGTAAAGAAGCTTTGTTGATAGAAATTCTGCCTGAGGCTAAGCATATGGAGGAAGAAGGGAAAGTATTTTTTCAGTCGTGATAGAAGAAAGAGTTCTTGCTTCAAATATCTTGTGAGGAGGAACCAGAGATTGGAGTTCTCGAAAATAACAATAAATAGATATGAAAAATGTGCATGACATGACATATATATATATATATATATATATATATATATATATATATATATATATATATATATATATATATATATGGGGAGGGGATAGATTGGTTCCAGAAAATTCCTAAATACAAAAACAGTAAATTCATTATGTTTGATATTGACTTATATTATCTATCTATAACTCCTGAACTATTTGAGAAAGCACTTAAACTATCGTAAATTGAAACAGATGTAACTAGATTAGAAATAGAGATTAGAAAACTAGCGAGAAAAACTTTAATAAAATATGATAATTAATTATGAATAAGGAAAGATAGAGAAAACCATTTTGATGTCATGATGGGATGTCCGGACTCTGTTATAACTGACCTAGTAGGTCTGTAGATACTAAAGGTGATGTATAAAAAATACCAGGCTTAGATGGAGGATTATGTAGGCGTGATGTATTATTTGTAGTTAATTTAAGCGATCGAATAATAGAAAAAAACTAGGAAGAAAATTAAACTATTCTTTAATGAACAAAGTTCATTAAGTTAGAAATAACACTAAATTGCAATTGTAAAGTGGTGTATATTTTGGATATAACCCTGAATCTTAACAATAATACATATGAACCGTATCACAAACCGAACCAAACACTATTCTATATAGACTATAAATCAACTATCCCCAGTATATCAAAAAGAATATCTAGGATATTACAGAATGAGAATATAATCAATAAGAATAAAAACTACAATAATAAAGCTTTAACTAGATCGGAATATAAAGGAAAGATCAAATACATAAAGGAGTATTAAAGATAGCAGGACAAACTACACAATATCCATGAAAGGAAGAGGAAATGTAAAGAATAAAAATGAGTATAAAAATAACAAGAAGAATAAAAAGAATAAAATTAAAAATAGTGAAGAAGCTTATAATAGTAATAATGCTATTAAGAATAAGAGAAATAAATGCAAAAAAAAGGTGTGGTTTAATCCACCATTAAGTGAACATATACAAAATAATATCCCTAAAGAATTTTGCAAAATAATTGATTAAGAACTTCCCTTCAGAGAATAAATTAAGCAAAATAATTAATAATAATACAGTTAAACTTTCATTCTCAACCACTGCCAATCTCAGTAAAACTATAATATTCTAATAATGGTAAAATAAACAAAATAGTGAATAATAGTAGGATTGAATCAGGTGAATTAAATAGTGAGAAAAATGTAACTGTAGAATAACTAACGAATGTCCATTGGAGGAAAATTGCTTAATTTCTGAAAATGTATACAAATGCGAAGTTAAGGTGCATAATAGTAAAAAGATATACTTAGGGGGTCTGAATGTTTTTTTAAAAACAGATACCGAAACCATTTTGCATCATTTAACATTGGACCAGAGAAGGAAGCAAATCGAGTTGAGGATAATGAAAGAAATAAGGATAGAAAAAAATAATTATTAAAAATAAGAAGAGGAACACGATTGCATTAGGTGACTGGGTTAGAAAACTATGTAGGAATAAAATAGAATTTAATTAAAATGGTCAATAGTTGATAAAGCTAGAAAATATAAACCGAGTAGATCAAAAAGATGCAATCTATGCTTACTTGAGGTATACTAAATTCTAAAGAGGAAATTTTAAACAAAAAGTTAGGTGTTATACAAAGCTGTCTTCATAGAAATAAATTCCTATTATCATGCCTAAAACCTGATTAAAATAACATTTTATAATAAAAAATAAAAAATTAAGGAATAGGTTCAGAGTGAAATGTAAGTAGGGTAAAGAAATGTTAAATTTAATATGAAGATTTTAGAATAGTACAATAAATAAATTAACAGATTACCAAATTAACATACATAGACTAAACTAATTATAACATAAATAAGGGAAATAAAAATATATTTATATTTGATAATCGTTATTGGTAATAAACCAACACCTGAGTAATCTCGATAACACAAAAGAAAATAAAAAAGTGAACATTAAGTAATTGTGAGATATGGATCAAAATATAAAGTCGAAGCTAAAGGAGAAATTGAACCTAAATTGATATAAAGAGGATAAGATTAGACCTATATTTAAAATTAAGCAAAGACGATTAATAAATACTGAAGTCAAGATATTAAAGTAAGAATGCATGTAATTTAATTGGATATTGACATAAACGGTAAGGTATGAGAATAAATTTTAATTAATATTATTTAAATAAACTTTTTCATTATAATTCCTTCTTAAGAAATAACGTATGATGAAAAAAACATCAACTACTAGATCGTAACATGTAAATAACATTTATACAAAACTATGGCGGATTAAAAAAGAATAGTTAAACATATAAATAGAAACTAGAATTTTAAGGTGAAGATTAGCATTTGAGAAATAAATCAATAAAATAAATAAATTGGAAAAAAACAATTATAAAAATTAAAAAAAAAACTTTAAAAGATTAATTGAGTATAAAAATAGGGAATTGTTGAAGTTTCATATAAAAAAAAAGAAATATGAAAGTGGGTTAAATAATCAATTCGCAGTCAATGAAAAAATTAAAAAAAACATAAATAAAATATACAAATTGGGATAGAGGTGGGTCCAACTGCATAATCACTTAAAATAGGGATTGTGAATGTATTCATATATGCATCAGAAATGTATTTTGCTGCCTGAAGAGTAACTATTTTGGAATATTTTTTAAATGATATAATACTTAGAAATTGTCCAAATGGTTACAAAACAATTGTAATGCATAAGGAAATACAACATATGATGTTCTCATTTTATATTTAGTTGCCTTGATTTTTCGAAAATATTATATGCATGCTCGATTATGAAGATTTTGAATCATGAAGTTTAATTGAGTCAATTAATTATGACTTTGATTTTATTTGTATATGGACATAACTGAAATTTAAATATATTAAAAATTTAGGTTTTATATATATATATATATATATATATATATATATATATATATATATCAGTGGTAATATTTTTTAGTTTTAACAAAACACAATGTGTCAACCAAAGAGTGCTCAATGTTTAGACAGAGCGATATGAATATGTTGAATATGAAAACTAGTGGCTACACATATGCAAATATGTTTCAGTGACCACCCTGCTAGGGAAAATCACATCACCAGGCAGGCCAAAAATATCTCCGAAAGTATCAGTCAAAAACATTACCTTTTTATATTTAAACCAATCTATCGGATTATATCATTGGCAAGGGTAAAAGGGGTTACAAGTGATCACATTATACAAATTGATGTGGGATCTCCCAATATAATTTCATAGTTATGCTTTTTTAGTTAGCATTAAACATCCGGCTCTACTTTTAATGGTTATTTAAGGAATACAGATTTTAGAAGAATAAGTCTTATACCAGTGCAAAAAAAACAATTATTAACGTTTTTTACATTTCAATTGATTATTAACGTTTTTAACATTTAAGTTGAGATAAAATTATACATATATAAATATAAAACGCACACATACATATATATATATATATATATATATATATATATATATATATACACACACACACACACACACACATACATACAAGTCTAGTTAAATACGACATATTTTCTTTTTTCTGAGCTAAAGTTACCATTGGCCAGCAATCTTTTCATATTAGCAGGCAAGTTGTACGAAACAAAACCCAGTGATTTTTTTTCTGAGCTAAAGTTACCATTGGCCAGCAATCTTTTCATATTAGCAGGCAAGTTGTACGAAACAAAACCCAGTGATTTAATCGACCATATTCTTTTCTATTCAGTACATTATATACAAGTACTATTCAATATTTACATTCATCGGTTGAGATTTTTAATCCCTTTCTTTATTCATTAGACTAGTTGTGTTTAAAATAGATAATACACGTTTAAAGCATAACATTACATTTAAAACAGGTGATTAAATGTTTGAAATAAAATTACTATGAGATGATTGATTAACGATTGAAATAAGTAGTAAATAAAATATCTATGAGATGGTTAATTTACGAGTAAAAAAACATTAAAAATTAAAAATGACTTTCAGTTAACTATACTAATTTTACTCAGTTTAGAATATGTATGCGCTTTTTTTTAAGGATACTTATGATGGCATTCAACGCTTAGCTTACCTTTAGTGAATAATTAGGAATTACATAGTTTAGAAAGTTACGTTTTGTATAAGTACAATGCATTATTTTATTTATATTACCCGACTACGAAGATATAAATCATTTAACTCATTAAACTAATTACATTTAAAACAAGTGATTAACGTTTAAAATCAATAAAATAAAATGAGATGATTAATTAATGATTGAAATAAGTAGTTAAAAATTTCGATGAAATGTTAAAAATTATCTATATATATATCAACATAAAAAGGAGAAAATAAGGTACGCCGAAGTAAAAGTAATATGCATAATTTACATCAATATATTGTATTAACAAAACCAAGACTTCAAAAAAGGAATTGATAGCAACCAAACTATAAATTCCTTTTTTGAAATCTTGGTTTTGTTAATACAGTATATTAATGCTCAATTATGAAATATAATTTTGTAGCTTACATTTTAAGTCATCTCTTTTTGGCTTAAAATTCATTGGTATATGAAAATTTACTGAATTATATGAACCCAGTAAAATTCAGTATATTACAAACAAGTCTATATATATATATATATATATATATATATATATATATATATATATATATATATATATATATATATATATAAAGCTGAATGTGTGTGTGTGTGTGTTTTGTCACGAATAGGCTCCTATGTGGTTGACTATTTTAAAAAAACTGATTACATATAATGATAGAAGATGTATCGAGACACAGGAATGGGTATGTTTGATCTGGCAGAACAGTGGTTCATTAAAATTGTGGGTCTGCATTTGTGCCTGGTCTACGAAGTATGGAAATAAAAAAATTAAAAATTAAAAAAAAAGTTTACAAGTGTTTTTGATATAGATGTACATAAGAATACTTTGATAAGTATGTTTTAACTTAAATAGGGATGGTATAATAAAACTGTGGGGTCTGTGTTTGCGCCTGGCCGCCATAGAATGGAAATAAGCACAAACTTTAATAAAGACTTTTCATATCTATCTGCGTAAGTATACTTTGATAGTTATGTTTCAGTTTGAAGAAATATGGTATAATAAAATTATGGGGTGTTCGGTCGCGCCTGACCTCCATAGAATGGAAATATGTCACAAAGTTTAACAAGGTTTTTTAATATAGATCCACAGAATATTGTGATAAGTGTTTCAGTGTGAACAGGTATGGTATAATAAATTATGGGGTTTATCTATTTTATTTTTACTTTCATCATATTTTGCTTTTGTTTTGATACCCTCAAATTCGAAACTATCTCATTACAACCCTTCCTTTACATAACCTATCATACTTTCATAAATCAGAGTCCATTTTCTGTAGGCTACTTTTGAACCCAGTCAACGACGGGTACTTTTGCTAATATATATATATATATATATATATATATATATATATATATATATATATATATATATATATATATATATAGAGGTGTGGCTCAGAGGCTAAGAAATGAGAGTACAAAGTTGTATGTTTTGGTTTCGATTCTAGCTGATGACACCCAAGTTATATATATATATATATATATATATATATATATAGTTTTGATCTCACTACTATATATTACTTTCAATATAATAATCGATAGAGAATTGTCTCTATAATAATAAATATGTAATCTGCATGAATTAAAATATCACATTTAGCATATCTTATGACCAGGCAATGTTGCTCAACCTGCTAGTAACAAAATAAATGCCATATGTTATTTGAGAATGTGTGTTCTTCGATATTCAATTGCAGCAAATAATCTTTGATCTTGGGTTACAAACCAAGTTGAAATATTTAATACATGGCAAACACAAAGAAAAGATCATTAATCAACATGACAATAAACATTTTAGAAAGAAGATATTGCAGCATTTGTATTATTTGGATTTTTCAAACTACTGTTCTCCTCTTGGATATTATTCTGAAAATGTTTCGGTCGGTATAACCTCTACCCTTCTCCAGGTATGTCTTGTTGAACTATGGAATCTTCATGTCAAACTCAGGAATGTGAACATAATTTTGAATGGCAGCCTTTTTTATAACCCATGCAAGGACTCATGGTGCAACGGATATAAGTGCTAAGTAATAATCAATTCTCAGTGACAGTCTTCTGGAGGTTGATGGTTCAATCATCAGTATGGGTAATACTAAGAATACAATTACTTAATACTCCTACCCAGTCATGGATGACGAAATGAGCGCAAGCTACCCCCATAGATTAAATAAAGGATTCCATTGGAAATTCCATACAGATTGCTGATTTCGACTTAAAGATTCCTGAAATTAAGAAGCTGCATCTAAAAAAGGTCAGAGGTTACAACAAAACCCAATTAAAATGAATTTACTCTTGTCGACATTTTATTTTACCCCTTTATGATCAGTCGTATATAAATGAATAAAACAGCATAAATAAAGTGGGAATTGATTCAAACATGCCTAGTATGTATTAGTTCAGTATCTGGGTAGAAGTCAGATATCTCCAGATTGCAACTGCCCATTGCTTACATTCAGGATGCTGCCATCTGTCTCAAAGAGTGGAGGATTTTGTTTGTTGTCAGAAACACGCTTTTTTCAAGCACTATGGATAATAATCAAGGTAAGTTTATAAGATGCAAAATTCTCAGTGGTAGTTTAACTATTGAACTTCATAATTTTTCCAGTTTGAAGACAATCATAGTATCATTACCCTTTAAACTAACTAAAATTAACAATAAATATTTTTTTAATCATCTACATCATAATTCAGGTCATATAGGGCTAAACAATTCTTTTTGAATAACCTATAATTTATTTGAGATCGATTTCCTTATCTTTTATAAAGTATCGAACCTTGAAGCATCTCATTTAGCATCTCATTTGAATACTATTCTCTCTTTCTTGTAACATTTTTGTATTCGCCACATAGGTAGAAGAAAATTCATTTAACTGAAGCCTCACAGGATATTGCAGCTCTTGATGAATATAAATTGATGATTAACACAATTAAATGAATGATCAAGCAAAACTTGAAAAACAAATTCTGAATATACATTCATATATACCGTCTGTAAAATTTAAGAGGACTGCAATTGTACTGTATGATTACTTGCAGTTAAATTACAGAGTTAAAGTAGCCAGCTTTCAACTAAATAACCAATCATTTACCTTGCAATTAACTTTTTTCTTACCTTCGAAAATGCTAGTAATAAACTTGTTGATACAAAAAATTCTAAATAATTTGGAAATAAACATAAGTTATTTTATTGGCTATTTCTCTTGGTTTAAATTTAAATTGTTTTTTTTTTTTATTTTTGTCTTGAAATAAATTATTTTTAAAGTGTTCAGAATGTAACTTTAATTTAATAGCCATTGCCTCTTTTTTTTTTATCTAGCATTAACCATATTTTAACTATTTTAGAATTTTATTGCCCACAAAGAATTTTTTCATACAAAAATAAACTTTGAACATTCTTTTTATACAAAAAGAAGTAAGTTTCAATGAAGTTTAAAAGCAAAAATTAATAATCAATATTGTTTTATGACTGGGGCTATGACAACAGCATATTCTTTTCCTTGTTTTGACCCTCGAGTACATATCTGACACAGTTAAACACAGTTAATCAACCGAGAACCACATCACTCTATATAAAAGCATATAAGATGTCAACGGATACACACGCAAGAGTCAAAACAATGAAAAGAATATGCTGTTGTCCTAGCCCTATTTATGGCTAAAACATTGTAAAAATGGTATTCATGAATTGGCCTAAAAGCTATAACAACATTCTTAATATATTCCAATCGATTCTAGTCTCCTTTGCACTGCTAATCTGAGTTGAGTTTAGCAATAAAGAACACAATTTAAGATTTAAAGTTTTTCCATCAGTATTCCCAAACACAGTCTCCATCAACTCTCAAAAATTGTTAGTAAAAAATTGTTCCCAGAAATCGTTCACCAAAAACAATGAGGTGTTGAATTTTGAACGACCAACCAAGTTATATTAGGACTATTTAGTGTTACATAAACCTGCACAAACATATGGTTCAAATAAACTACCGAGTTCATACTATCCGCTGAAGTTAATCCTCTACTAAACTTTTACTGATAATATCACAGATACGTGGCAGGTGTCGTGATCATCGTATGGGATGCCCTAATTGAAGCCACTTTTTGCCTACATTTGATTTTGCTTAACATGCACTCATTGGTCATTCATCAAGCTGGTATATGACAGGATTATCAAACTGCAAACTTAGTTACATGTTGGCTGTAGTTACAACATTCCTACTGCCTTATTTCTCAAAGATTTATGATACAATGAGCTGCACACATAGTTGATATCTAAATAAAGATAACATATGCAAAAAGTACCAGCAATAGGATTATAGTGACTGACACATGAAGGACAAGACGACCATTTTCTAGGTATCAATAACTATGAACCCAGTGATAAAATGTCTGATGACCAGAAGTCACTTCATACAAAGATATAATATATTGGAGTTTTCCTTCTCCTAGATGCCTACCTTAATAAAGGCTAAAGAGGACATCTTTCTCAGTAAACTCCTTGAGTATATATATATATATATATATATATATATATATATATATATATATATATATATATATATATATATATATACACTTGGAAGTTTTTTTACCTTTAACACTATATTAAAAAACAAAGTTTGAAGTCCTTCATTGGAAAATTATTTTGCTTGTAAGTCAATTAATCTCTTGCAATGACTGCATTAGTTTGCTTTCAAAAATTCACACTAGTCATAATATTATTTTAAGGAACTATGAAATACTGTTTCAGGGATCTAAAGACAAAACAGTATATTAAATCATGATTCCCCAGTAGCGTTGATCAAACACCATCATAAACATAAAAAAAAGAACAAAAAGTTTTTAGCTCCAGATAGATTTGGTCATGCTATTAAAAAAATGTCTTCTTTACCTGTGCTATTCGTCTTAGCCCCCTAAAAGGTAGTGTTTGTTGTTTACAAAACCGCTGTATTTTATAGGGTTCGGATTAATCCATTATACTACTTATGACACCCTTTTTAGTTATTAATATATTTACATTATCATGTACTTACATAATATCTTTATATTTATAGAAATATATAAAAATATATATGAATATATTTACTATTGTTTTATATATAATATTATATTATGTTCTATGTATTATTTATATATGTTATACATTTTATATTGACTTACTAATGTAGTTTTGGATTTTCTCTATTAATCTACTTTGATTAATTTGATATGACTTAAAAGTATCAGGATAGCAGGCAAATGCTTTAATTAATAGTGTAAGTATTTTATTTTGATTACCACTTTAATCATTCTTATTACTAAGCAAAAACTTCGGGTATAAAATCTATTCATTTTAAAGTAACGTGAACTATTCTTTAAAACTCTGACATAATTTTCCTCGAAAAACATCTAGCACATAAAGCAGGTGCTATTTTTATTTTTTATTTCTATTATTTTTAAAACTATAGATATATATTAGTAGGAACAGCAAATAAGGAAAATGGGACTACTAAAATAGAGTAAAAAAAAAATAATTGGGGGGGGGAAGGTGGATAAGAAAAAAGATGTAAGTACATAAATAAAGAATGAGAAAAGTTAAAGGTAGCAATAAACAGAAAAATACCTTAATATACTCATATATTTTTTTATATATTTTTCCATTCCCAATTTAAATATTCTTCAGCCAGTTTTTGTCTTTGTATCTATAATCCTAACTTTTCTCCTCTTCTGATGAGAAGCATTTAGCTTCAAAATACCATCGCCTAAAGTGGGGTTTCTTTCTTTATCCTCTTCCTTCCTTATTGATCTGATGATATAGTAAAATTCTATCTCTTATATTTCTCATCTTTTATTTATTATATGAATTGTTCTCCTTAACCGTGTAGAACTTTCATTATCTTGATAAATTTACTTTGCTTCAACTTCATATATATATATCAGGTTGACACAAAAGTTCTTGCGATGTTTAATTCTTAAATTCAGACGAATATTTCTCGGCTCAAACAAAAATTTATTGATCAAAATAAGCACCATCAGAATCAACACACTGTTGCCAACACAAAACAAATGTATTTATGCCAGTAACGTAAAAATCTTGTGTTCTAGTGGTGATCAAGTCGCTGAAGACGTTTTTGATATCGCTTAGGGTTTTGAAGTATTTCTCATGCAGAAAGTTGTTGTGATGCTTGAAAAAGTGGTAGTCGGTAGGTGAGAGGTCTGGAGAGTATGGTGGATGAGGCAGAGTTTCGTAGCCCAATTCATTCAACTTCTGCAGGGTCGGTTTAGCAACGTGCGGTTGGGCATTGTTGTGGAGAAGTATTGGGCCTTTTCTGTTGACTAATGCTGGGTGTTGTTGTCTGAGTTCCTGATGCGTTTCATCCATTTGTTGATAGTACTTCCCTGCGATAATGGTTTCGCCTGCATTCAAAAAACTGTAATGGATGAGACTGGTCGCAGACCACCAAACAGTCAGCATGACCTTCTTTTGATGAAAGTCTGGCTTCGGGAAGTGTCATGGAGCTTCGTTGGTATTTAACCACTGAGCTGAGTGTCGCCAGTTGTCATAATGAATCCACTTTTCATCACAAGTCACAACCCGGTTGAAAAACGGGTCATTCTTGTTGCATAAAAGATGGGAAGATGATACTTCATAACGGAGTTTTTTTTGGTTGTCGTTTAATTCGTGAGGCACTCATTTATCAAGTTTTTTCATCTTTCCAATCTTCCTCAAGGGGTTGGAAATCGTCGTGTACATTATGTCTAATGCAGAAGTAAGTTTTCAAACAGTTGTGTGTGGATTGGCTTCGACTAAGGCTCTTAATTGATCGTTGTCAACATCCAATGGCCGACCACAATCCTCATCATCTTCAAGACTCTCGTTGCCGCCACAAAATTTCTTAAACCACCATTGTGTTGTGCGTTCAGTAGTGGTTCTTGGACCAAACGCTTCATTGACATTGCGAGCTGTTTCAGCAGCTTTTCGGGCTAGCTTGAATTGAAATAAGAAAATTGTGCGAATTTGCTTTTTTTTCCATCTTGTATTCAACGTTCTGAAAAGAAGACATAATTATTTTAAAACGATTGTAATTTAAACAATTAGATAGAGTGAAAAACGTTCTTTAAAATGATATGTAAAATAAAGGTATTATAACAAAAAGTTATTTGAAAATACATCCTTTGAAATCCAAATTAAAAATTCCGCTAGAACTTTCTAATCAACCTAATACATATATATATATATATATATATATATATATATATATATATATATATATATATATAATAAAGTGAAAGCGAAAATAAACAATTATAAAAATGAAAGTTTACATACTTTAAAAATTTAATAATTTCATGCAGTACCAAAAAGAATAGGATAAAATATAGAAAAATCCGTTAAAACTAGATTTTTCAAAAGAAACAAATCTTCTCATTTGAGAGGAAAAAGCAATTATTTAGCAATAAACGTTTTGGCTTCAGTTATTAATTTGAAAACGTTTAACAATGATCTACGATATCCGAAACAATGCAACTTTGTCTGTGAGTTCGTTTCTTATAGACTCTGAAACGGCTGAACAGATTTTCTTTAAAATTTACAGAATTTTAGTGTATAAGTCTGGGAGTGATCTTAGTTAAGTTTTGTTTCAGAATACTCCCCACAATTACCGATAATCGATAATTGAAATCGTTATTTTAATTTATTTATCATCGGTAAAGCCATTTTTTCCATGTCATCGCTTAGCAACAATGATAGAATAACGGGCCGTGAAAATTCTACTGTGGGTAAGTTGATAACAAGTATTTTTGTTTTTTTCTGCATGACGTGGTCTGTAGGTTCAAACCTCACACATAAATTTCTTAATATTTTTTTTCATTAACTACTAAGAAGTTTATATAAAATCATTTTATAAAAGAAACAGTAGGTTCTCGAGAGTGAAATGTAGAATAACATATATTTTAGACTAAGTTACTGCATGGAAGCATGTGAAGCTTCCTCCTGGGCGATTTCGCCGATTTCAATGACAATAAAAATATAGGAGTGTGAAATATTTAATATTTGTTGATCATCATTCAATCCCCCCCGAGCAACACCAGATTTCACTGCTAGTGTATATATATATATATATATATATATATATATATATATATATATATATATATATATATAGAATGTTATCAAATAGTAAATCTTTAACAAAGCAAAACTTATCAAGATAAGAAATGCTCAACACTATAAAGAGGAGCAAAAAATAATATTAAAATGAAATATGATAAATAAAATTTATATATAACTTTATTATAGCATCAGAACAATAAATAAAAATTAAGGTGAAAATTAAGGAAAAACCTCTTTAGGCCAATTTAATTTTTCTTAATTTTTTTTATTTTTCTTATTGTCATTGTTTATATATAACTTTTATTCCTCATTTTTCATATATATTTTATTACCGTTTTATCTGTTTGGTCAAACTTAAAGCGAATATAAATATTAATATTTATATAGTAATCCCAACCAAATAAAAGCTCAATACAACCAAAATAGGAAATAGAGCTTGTCATAAAAGAACACAATTTAAGACTGCAAATTACTGTAAATTATACTTTACAAGAATTTATTGTCTGACAGGATACTCAAAATGAAGTATTAAGATTTCCTTAGTCCACAGAAGTCAAAGAATATCTTTCCTCTGATGAAAAGAACGCATTCTTTGAAACTTAGCAGACTAAGGAAATCTTAATATTTCTTTTTTAGTATCCTGTTGAATAATAAATTCTTATAAATTATAATTTACAGTTCTAAATTGTATATATATATATATATATATATATATATATATATATATATATATATATATATATATATATATATATATAAAATATTTGGTCTTATCATAGGACACATCTGGACTCAAAATTTAAAACCTAAATCATTTGCATGCGAGACAAGTAGTCTGCCATCTAAACCATCACATTATATACAAGAAGTTTGTTAACTAACATGCATCATGCAAACTGTGGTGAAGGCTAACTGTGGGATTTACTTACTCTTCTCAACAATAAAAAGTATAGTCTTCCAACGACTAAGAACCCAGGCCGATGTCTCACAAGTAGGCTTTTTACACTCACTGAGACAATGACATTCGACAAGTTAACTTAGCGAGCAAATTAATATCAGATTTGTTAAAGTGAGGTTTGTTGTTGGCATACAATTGTTTCGGCTATCTCAGACACATATGTCGTCATGATATTCAAAATGTTGAAATATCAGTTTTCTTGAAAAGGCTTTCATCACTTCATATAAAAAGATCAGCCATCAAGCTAGAAAAAAAATGCATTTAGCATTCATCGCTTCTGTTTCTTTTTGTATATTATATATTTCTTTCTATTTTTCAAGGGAAAGTATAAATCTAGTCAGGATGCATAATGCACTAAATTCGTATTATAAATTATAGTTTCACGGTCTAATAATCACTTGCATGTTAAGCTGTGTATTCCTATGGAAATTTAATCGTATGCCTACACTCATGAAATTTATATACTAAATATTTATAAATGCAATCTTACTTCATGAGAAATAACAATAAAAAAAAAAAAAACAAGTCATAAAATAATAAAAAGAGACATCAGCTGAGAAAATACTTGGAATTCCAAAAACTATCATTTGATGAAAATGCTTCATTTTCTTAATGGAGTTTTTTTCCTTCTCCTCTTGCAATCAAGTGCTTCAAACTGACAGTGGCTTTGCTGATCTCGGACTGGGGTATGGTCCTGTTTATTTCTAGAATATCCATCCTCCCTGGCTTTACCTTCTCTGAGAAAGGGTTAGTTTATTGTTAATCGTTTGAGACATTCCTATCGGAGAATAGAAACAGAACTTAGGCATTTTTTGAAAGCCACTGTGCTTATTCTAGTCTGCTGGCTTCTCAAAAGCAGCCATGTGTCAAAGAAATAAATATTATCTGCATACACTAAATGTGGACTTTCAACCTCGTGGGGAGGGCTGTTGGACAAAAAGCTGATCAAAGTGAAATTAAAATCATTTTACGCTAAGTTTATATTAGCAAACTAGAATAGTGTTTTTCATTTCTCTTTATGAAGATTGATATCAAGGTATAATGCTACTAAACCCTCAATTGCATGATTTTTATTCTAAAAAAAATGCCTAGAATTGAAGGCCTAAATTTAAAAAGAAATTTAAATTCAAGGAATATTACTTAATTTGTCAGATGAATTTATGTCTATTATATTTTTATAAGCAAGAAATTCTGTTATACTTTTATAAGCAAGACATATCTATTATATTTTTATAAGCAAGAAATTATATATATTATATTTTATAAGCAAGAAATTATATCTAATATATTCTTTAAGCAAGAAATGATACCTATTATATTTTTATAAGCAAGAAATTGTATTTATTATATTTTATAAGCAAGAAATTATATTTATTATATTTTATAAGTAAGAAATTATATTTATTATATTTTATAAGCAAGAAATTATATCTTTTATATTTTATAAGCAAGAAATTATATCTATTACATTTTATAAGCAAGAAATTATATCTATTATATTTTATAAGCAAGAAATTATATATATTATATTTTATAAGCAAGAAATTATATCTATTATATTCTTTAAGCAAGAAATGATACCTATTATATTTTTATAAGCAAGAATTATATTTATGATATTTTATTAGCAAGAAATTATATGTATTATATTTTATAAGCAAGAAATTATATCTAATATATTTTTATTAACAAGAAATTATATCTATAATATTTTTATAAGCAAGAAATTATATCTTTTATATTTTTATAAGCAAGAAATTTGTAGCAGATCAAATTGCAGTGAATACAAGCAGAAGCAAATTCTTGCGACTGAAGATTTTGAATATGCTTCCATCCTGGCTTGTCCAATCATAAGCCAGCTCTCAGTCACGTAACTGAGTTTATAAAAGATTAAACCGGTAACATACTCTCTTTTTCTTCCTTGATTTTGGACTGACAACAACTACACTTGAAAGAGACTTGTCACCCTCCCAACTTCTTTCTTAGGACTCAACAGAACTCACCCGGTGTTTTGGCTTGGGATTTGACTAAGACGTGAATACAAACAAGATAACTTGGCTACTTTTGCGCACGAATTTCAATGCGGTACATACACAAACACTTTTACCATCCTACAGTACTGTCTGTAATCTTTTGTGATGCATGTTTCTACTACTGACTTCTAGGAGACAAATAATATATCATGGCTACACACCATAACTTCAACACACACACACACACACACACACACACACACACACACACACACACACACACACACACACACACACAAACTTTCTCTCTCATTCAACAAGCCTCTACTCTTTAATCTACGTCGCAACACAAGAACATTTTCCATAACTTAGCCGTTTCCTTATTTTTACTAACGAAAATGGTCAATAAAGCTTTTTTTAGACTTCTTGTCTTCCATTTCTACATTTTAGCGACCACAACGAGACGGCAAATATGCAACGTTCATTGACCTCATATTTTACAAATTATATCTATAATATTTTTATACTGCTGACTAAATCTACTAAATTGACATCTCCCAACCTGAGAGCATTAGCCAGAGATATTCAGAGCAATCAAATTGTACAAAAGTGAGCATCATTTGAAAACAAAGGCCACATTTTATCTG
Organism: Euprymna scolopes; assembly: GCF_053919585.1. Lineage (NCBI taxonomy): Eukaryota > Metazoa > Mollusca > Cephalopoda > Sepiida > Sepiolidae > Euprymna > Euprymna scolopes. The sequence continues at coordinate 69,911,260 of NC_136491.1, read as the reverse complement.
AAAAATAAAACAAAATAAAATAAAAACTGTGCATTAACTAGACTTTTAAGTGCATTAAAAATGGGAAAAGTTATAGCCCGTTGACTCCAAATGAGTGCTTTATGTCAAACTTCTAGAGTAATTGTGGTATTGTGGTAACTAATCCCTATTAATCCTTAACTATGCAGCGAAAGTATACCATAACAATTTACTGCACCTTATCATAGCAAAGGTCCATACAAAATTTTAGCTAAATCAGTCCAGTATTTTCTGAGAAAAAGTGAAATGGATGGACAGACAAAGAGAAGTATAATATGAATTGTGCTGAGCATCTGTGGAAACGCACAAGTGTAGGAGTCGGGCCTACTTGCAGTGAAAAGCGAACCCGGGACCTTTCGATTACAGATCAAGTCCACTAATGAACTACACCCATCTTACCCCAAAGTAACGGTTTGGTTTCGCCCAACAGTTACGAAAAGAACAATTCGTATGCATTTTCGTATCATGGTGTGTCGATTAGGCAAGATTGTTCGGTCCTGCTTGGGAACGTGTGTGTCGATTCAATGGTATTTGTTTGTGGCGTGTCGATTTGGCGGTGGTGGTTGAAATTGCGTGGATGAATTTATTAAGGACCATGCCATCACTTGTGAAAACAAGTATATATATATATATATATATATATATATATATATATATATATATATATATATATATACATTTTTTTCTGGCGCTCTCTCCTTCGTGTAGCGACATGAATAACCTAAAAAATAACAGACTCCAGATTTCTAAATACGTTTGTGTCACGTGTATTTGATGTGCCATGTCTCCATCCCATGAGTTTCATTTTTTTTTTTACTCACATTCATCCCTAAAAAGGCATATTGCCACATGGGAATTTCGCCTGATACTAGGCATGCAGAGGAAGAAAGGAAAGTTATCACATTGAAATTGTTTCAGATATTCATTTAAGAAATTTCCATACATGATTGCTGGAATTATTTGGACAATATGTTCAATTCAATAAATTTAGTAAAAATAAAACAAGCTTCAAATACAATGTAGGAACACAGTGGTAAAAATTTATACAAAAAAAAAGAAAAAGATACAATAGCCTAACACGTATCCCATTTTGCCTTAAATTGCTGAATCGTTGCTGCATTTACTGTATCTCCTGGAAGTCTATTACAAGGTTCAGGAATGAGAAAGCAATTCTCTTCCGAACCAATCAAAAATGTCAGTGAAACACTTTCTGATTATGCCTGTGCAAACCACTTTTTGGTGCTGGAGTGAATAATAGGCCATTGAGGAGATTGTAGTTCAAAATAAGATCACCATATAATTACAAGTTAAGCTTCTTAAATCTGCTTTTCTTTTCCTTGGCATTCAAGTGTCCTTCTTCATATAAATTCACTATCAAAAAGTTTGGTGGCCCTTTTATAAAGTAGTGTTTTTTTTTGCAAAATACTGTTTGTTTGTTTTTTGTTTTTTTTGCTTAGATTTTTAAACTTTAATTCTAATCATAAATTAATTTCTGGCCACTATTTAAAAAAAATTCTATCTTTTTAGACGGTTACGCATAAACATTCTAAAAAACTTGGCAAAAAAAAATTATATAAAAGTTAGAGTAGGAGGATGAATGTTACATATAAATTTAACATAAAATGATCCCCAGGTTTCAAACTATTCTAACTTTTTAAGGCAGTTAGCCCTCAAAATTATTTTGAAATTTTTTCATGTTGAAAAATTCTATAAAAAATTTATAATCACTTATCCTATAACTAAACCCGAGTGACAAATTACAATCCTAAAAAAAAAGAAAAGAAGACTCTCTTAACCCTGCGTCTAATTCTTACTTAAGTCTACCGCTAATTTTAGGTCCGAGTGGTAAACCTCATCCTAAAATTAACCCTTTCAACACATAACCATCTTAAAAAAAAAAAAAAAAAAAGAAAAAGATTTTCCTCGCCATCATCAAAAAAACACTTGTGTAGATGATAAACCTGATAAACACTTCATTTTGGGAGATTAGGTAAGAACGATTGCAAAGTAAACACATTTAATTAGGGAGTCAATTTGTTAAAACTTCTATGAAATGTTAAAATGCTGAGCTAGCTTATTTTTATAAAGGTTTCATGATATTCACTAACAAATTTTACACATACATGCCAAATTTCATTGTTTTATCGTAAATATTTTTTGACAGAATTTTATCAATGAAAAACAAATACAGACTCAAAATGTTTTTTTTAATTATTTTTCAACTTAAAATGCTTATATTTCAAAAAGTTATAGACGAATTTTGGTGATTTGAAAACTAAGTCTCCAACCAATTTATATTTTATATCCTATGTACATAGCAAAATTTAATTTTTTTGTGAGCATTGTTAATAAAAATCTACGATTATGAGCCAACATTTCTCTAGAAAATGGCTGCCCAACACACAAAATATTTGACACGCTTTAAAGTTGGTAAGTTTTCATCAATATTGTTACATTAATTTAATATTTATTTCATGGAATCTGTTATATATTTAATCAATATAATAAAGCATTATTGGTTTTTTTTATGGAAATCGCTCCAGACAGGGCATGAAACCACTTGATGTAAGGAGTTAACAAGAACGAAAAATAATTATCACAAAGACAGAAGATGCTATTGAAAAGTGTTGTTTCAAGTTTAAAATTAAGGGGAAAACAGTCAGCAGGAAGAGAGTTTCACAAGCCTGTGATTCTTGGAAAGAAACTACCGGAATAGGAAGGTGTATTACAATGGGGTATCAAAACAGCGACTTGATGAAGATCACTAGACCAACAAGTCAAACGAGCCGGAACAAAAGAAGCAGGAAATAGATCAGACAATTTTGAAGAACACATATCATAATATTTATAGAAAAGACTGATACTAGAAACATCACATCTGTGAGAAAGAAGTAGAAAAAAGATAAAGTGGGGCCAATTAAATTACTGATACGTTTCTACACCTTATCAAGAACACTCAAATGGGGCAGAGATTCACCAGCTCAAATATAACAATACTCCATACATGGTCTGCTAGTAGATTTGTAGAAATAGAGAATAGACTCATGTGAGAGAAAGTGTTTAGAACAATAAAATGAATCACTTTATGAGAAGCAGAAATAATAATGGATCTAATATATGTACTCCAAGAAAGGTTTAACGAGAAATAAAGACCAAGATGTTACAGAGACGATTTTTCCTCAAGAGCAGAGCCATCATGAGAATCTCAGGAAGAAAAGGGACACACCTACGATTGAAAGACACAAGTGGAGTCTTAACAGGATTAAATAAAACAAGCCATTTTGTATCTCAATCTGCAACTAAACCCAAGTCAACTTATGCATATTTCAACTGATTGGAGGGAGATGGACACCAACATAGAGAGTTGTATTGTCAGCATAGAGACTAATTTTTTGACAATATTCTAGATCATTAATATAGAGAAGAAACAGATTTGGGCCTAGAATAGAGTCCTGAGGGACACCAGCATTGAGAGGAAAATAAAATAAAGAGACACCATACCGAGTTACAAGCTTTGATCAGAAAGAAAAGAACTTTACCACCAATACAATAACTTCAAAGTTTATGTAAAAGACCAGAATGCCACACTGTTAAATGCCTTCAAAATGTCGAGTTCAATAGCATTACCCTCTCCTGAATTATCCATAAACCAAGAGATCTGCTCAGGTACAATAGTTAAAAAATCAGCAGTTGAACAAAAACCACGAAAGCTATACTGAATGTCACGAAAGAGGCTCAGATTTTCCAGATAATCAACAAGCTGGTCGTTGACTAACCTTAGAAAAACTTTGTTAATAACAGAGAAAAGACTAACAGAATGATACTTAGTTGGATCAGATCGATCACCAGCATTTTTAAAGATACGGACAACAGAGCACTCTTTACAACCAAAAAGAAAACATGATTTTGATAAACAGAGATGGAATAACTTTTGAGAGGGTAGAAGAAAGTTCAGGAGCACCATGTTTGAGAATGACAACAGGAATTGAATCAGGACCAAAAGATCAGAAAGAACCCTAGCAACCATCTTTGGAGTGAGAATCAAGAGACATCAGTTTTCAAAGGAAAATCAAGAATAACAACACCAGAATCATCAATAGAAGAATTGTCAGCAAAAATACAAACAAAGAGATCAACGTTATCCTTAGCAGATGAAATAACATGGATACCATTAAAAAGACGTGGAATAGCAAACTTATCACAATTGTAGATTCTCCAAAAATCATGAGAGCCAAAACTTTTTAGATGAGATAGTCACAAATCCTTTGAGAGTAGCAAGACTTAACCTCAGAAATTGTTCTCTTGCAGGCATTGCTAGCTTTTCTTTATAATTTTCTAGAAGCCTCAGAACCACCCTACGATAATGATGGAAGTAACGATTACAATGTTTTTTATTAAACTAAGAGTATGGATTTTAAAATATATTTTTTAGAAATAAAATTAAAATGGAAGGATTTCTTGAAAAATATTGGTAAATTTTATTCATGTAAATTAGGATTAACAACTCTTGTATATTATTTGGATTCTTCGGACTACTGTTCTCATCTTGAATGTCATTTTCATAATGCTTCAGTCGATGTAACCTCTGACCATCTTCAGGTGTACCTTGTTGGACTCAAGAATCTTTCTGTTGAACTCAGAAATCTGCATAGAATTTTGAACGGAACTCTTTATTTATTTATTTGGCTAGAGTACTTGGAACAATTCAGTTGTAAAAGTGACATTTTTCTAACGGTTGAAGGTTCAATCCTCAGTGTGGGTGACCAAAAATACAATTGGGAATTACCTAAGACTTCTATTCAGTCAAGGCTGACAGAATGAGAACATGTTACCTACCCCTGTGAATTATATAAAGAGTTCTGTTTGAAATTCTACGCAGATTCCCGAGTCTGACAAGATACATCAACCGAAACATTGTAAAAATGACACTCAAGATGAGAACAGTATTCCGATGAATCCAAATAATATGAATAAACAATCCTCATCTCAAAAATTCAGAAACGTAACAACACTTGCATTACAAAATACAAAACAAAAACGTAACAACACTTGCATTACAAAATACAAAACAAAAACGTAACAACACTTGCATTACAAAATACAAAACAAAAACGTAACAACACTTGCATTACAAAATACAAAACAAAAAGAAAATCATTTCAATTTGAAAAGTAATTGTTGATTTCTTGTAATGTTTTAAAATGCAAAATCTGTTTATTAAGCATAACTGTAGACGTAACTTACACAAGTGATATTATCCGAGCTATCGAAAGATTCAATATGACTCTAAATCAAACCAGAATTCCATACCGCATCGACCGCCACATGGGTAACCAAGGGTCGCTACTTGGTGTGCCGGCACTACCCACAGCTACCGACAAGTTTACTACAGCACGAAAACTTAAGCTAGCAAAATGTAGACATACCATCAAAATATCCACCTTTAATGTACGGACACTTCAACCCACATCTCAAATATCAGAACTTGTTGCTTCATCCAAAGAACACAATATCGATATTGTGTGTATTCAAGAGCACCGTCTCTTCCACAACGACATGGACATAAAGTACCATGAAATTGGTTAGATCTGGACACTAGTATCAGCATCAGCATGGAAAAATTCAACAAATAGTACCATTGGGGGAGTAGGACTTCTGCTTAGCCCTCGAGCATTGAAATCATTGAACAGTGCTGAGAAGATAATACAAAGGATAATTCTTGCTACCTTCAGTGGTAATCCTGCTACTACTGTTATTTGTTGCTACAGCCTTACCAACGTCAGTGATAAGCAAGAGATCCTGAATTTCTATGATGAACTCTCAGCAATAGTGCGCACAATCCCCAAACATAATTTATTGGTTATCGGGGGTGACATGAATGCACATATAGGATGGGAAGACAACAAGCATAAGTTATCTTTCCATCATGGAACAAACCGAAATGGAGAGTATCTATTAACTTTTCTCCTTGAAAACAACCTACAATGCATGAATACCCATTTTCAGAAAAGACCCGGTAAGCTCTGGACCCATCAATCCCCAAATGGAGACAAGGCACAACTGGACTATCTTTTTATGAATAAGAAGTGGATCAATAGCTGTCATAACTGTGAAGCTTATAGCAGTTTCTATGGTGTGTCTACTGATCATAGAATTGTAACCTCCAAGTTGAAGTTAAGCCTATGAGCGAACAAAACTAAAAAAACCATCTAGATAGCCCTACAACTGGTCACCGTTGTCACATGACAATCAGATCAAACAGAGATTCATCTTCGGACTGCGAAACAGATTTGATGCTTTACAAGCACAAGAGCAGGAACCAACTGCTAATACCACCTATGAAAACTTTGTTAGATCGCACCAAGAAGCAGCAAAGAAGTGTATACTTCTGAAGCCTAAGGTAAAGTGAAAAGTACCGTGGGAAAATGATAAAATAATATTAAAACGAGAAAAGTTAAAAACATAATCAAAAAGCAACATAAATACCTCACTTGACAGAATACAAAATTAAGGAAACAGGCACTTCAAGAGCTTAGTATGATGTACCTATCAGAACAACAGGAGTATGTTCAAGAACAAATAGATCGAATCCAGAATGTAGCAGATAACAAACAATCCTATCTGGCTTGGCAAGTAGTAAATGAGATATCTGGATGCAAACGACCTACCAAAGCTAAGTTAAAGGCAAACACTCCAGAAAATGCATGTTAGAAATGGAAAGCACATTTTGAAAAGCTACTCGGAAACAAACCAGAAGTAACAGACCAACTAATTCAGCCGATTGTTGTACAGGAACTTGATATTGAGAAGGGTGATTTTACAATGGAGGAACTTCTAAATGTACTAAAGAAGACCAAGAATTGTAAAGCTGCAGGCTTAGATAACATACCTCCTGAAGTATGGAAGACAGGTGGTTTCAATGACATATTTCTTAATTCATGCAATTCTGTATATAATCAAAAAATTATTAATATATGGAGGGAAGGATGCATACTTCCCTTCCCCAAGAAGGGTGACCTAAGCATACCAAGCAACTACAGAGGAATAACACTTACTCCAATTGCAGCAAAAATCTACAATGCCATGCTTCTCACCAAAGATCTCATCAACCAAAGATCGAAGAAGTGCTCAGGAATAACCAGAATGGATTTAGAAAGAATCGCTCTACTACTAGTCAAATACTTACTGTTAGAAGACTAATTGAAGGAGTCAAAGCAAAAAACATTGAGGCAGTCATGATCTTTGTAGATTTCTCCAAAGCATTCGACTCTGTACATAAAGGAAAAATGGCCAGCATATTAAAAGCATATGGCATTCCAAATGAAGTCATTAATGCTATCATGATGCTATATGAGCACACTCGAGCAATGGTCAGGTCCCCAGATGGGGACACTGAATTTTTGCGACATCCGCACTGGGGTTCTACAAGGAGATACTCTTGCCCCTTTTCTTTTCATTGTCTGTCTGTACTTCGTACTTCACACCTCTGTTGATATACACAACATGCTAGGCTTCACCCTAAATGAATCCAAAAACAGACGTCATCAATCAGCACACATAACTGATGCAGATTACGCAGACAATATTGCTTTGTTCGCGAACAACACTGCTGATGCGCAAACACTGTCACGTAAGCTAGAAAAGTCTGCAAATGACATTGGTCTCCACATAAATGCGGATAAGACAAAGTTTATGACTTTCAATGTGAAGGGAGAGATCAGGGCTTTGGTTGGATCGACACTGAAAGAAGTCGCTGAGTTTACGTATCTGGGCAGCAACATAGTTTCCACAGAGAGAGATATCGGAATTTGCATCTGAAAAGCATGGACCACATTGGATGGGCTACATTCAGTATAGACTTCGAGACTGGCTGACAAACTGAAAAGGCAGTTCTTCAGGGCAGTGGTAGAGTCTGTCCTTGTTTACGGTGCTACAACTTGGACACTCACCAAAAGATTGGAAAGAAAACTAGATGGCACATACACCCGTATGCTAAGAACAATATTAAATATATCTTGGCAAAATCATCCCACGAAGCAGCAACTTTATGGCAATTTACCTGCCATATCTAATACCATCAGAGAAAGACGCCGACGATTTGCCGGTCATTGTCTGAGGAGCAAACATGAATTGGTGAGTGATGTATTGCTATGGACTCCATGACACGGACGCGCATACATCCACCAACAAATAGCACACAACGCCAACTGTGAACCTGAAGATCTGAGGCAACTGATGGAAGACAGGACACTCTGGAGAGGAAGAGTCACATTGGTCCGGGCAAGGGGCCCGTCATGATGATGATGATGATGAAGCATAACTGTAAATGTAAAAAAAAAACAAACAAACAAAAAGTTCCTTTTATGTTAATAACATAATTATTGAATTTTAAATTCTGTTAGAAAAAATTTGTAAATTAAAATATTCTGGCAATGACGTATATTTCCTTATCTGAACCATTTCCTGTTTTGAAAGTCCTTGGAAGTAAATGGTCTTAGTTAATTTGAAGACCGTAACAAATTATGTTTCCTGATTTCTTTTTTTTTTTTGCACCAAAATTTTATTCTTGTTTTTAATTTAATTACAAACAAAAACAATTTCTTTAATTAAAAATTTTCAAAATAAGCTTAATCATTTCATCATTTCACTCATTTTTTTCCACAATTTTTTAATAAGAATAAAATTAATAATAATTGATTAGTAAATAAATGTCTGAAATTATATTCTGAAACAAAATGTTCATTTACTTCAAAAACCAAACTTTAATTTAATGCTGTAATCGCTAGCAGACATTCTTTTTCTTGTTTTTGTTGCACTAAAATTATTTTTATTATTTTTATTGCATACAAAATTATTTCTTTAATTTAAAATTTTAATAAAAGAAAAGGTTAATCTTTAAATGTAAAAAGATAACTCGATATTTTTTTACAATTTCAGGAATGTAAAGCAAAAATAAAATATTGTTTTTAAATATAATAAATAAGAATATCCAAAAATTACTTTTTAAAACTAAATATTTACATTTATATTTACATTTGTTTAATATGTTTATCTACAGAAACATTTTCATGGAAATAATGAACATTGAATGTAGCATTAATTTTTTACATAAATTTAATAAAATATGGAAAAGAAAATGAATGAATTTTAAGTTAACATATTTCCCCAAATATAAATTTTTAATACTGAGTAAGTAAATATTACATATTATTAGCATGGTTTTCAGATTGAGTAAAGGACAAGTCTTCAAATTAACAGTTTATTTCCTATAATTTTCAAAACAAGAACTGGTAATAAGTATATATGCGTCATTGGCAAAATTCCTTATAACAAAGTAAATCATAAAATATTTATTGTCTTGGATGATTCATTGATTTTATTCATAAAAAAATATGCTAATTATACCATGGCAATTACGAGGGGTGTGCAATAAGTAATGCCCCTGACCCACTTCCCATAGCAGTAGAGCAACGAAATTTGGCACAGTTATTAGTCTTTCTCTACATAGGAACCACACAGAGTTATGCATTTCTCCCATCGTTTGATGCAGCTCTGGAGACCGCTTTTATAGAAAACTCCAGGTTGGTCCTCCAACCACGGCGTGACTTCAGAAATCAAGGCTGCATCATCTGGGAAACGCTTTCCTTTCAAAAACAACTTCATGGCTGGGAAGAGGTGAAAGTCAGAGGGTGCAAAGTCAGGAGAGTAGGGAGGATGGGGGAGGATTTCATAACCACACGCCCGTGCTTCTGATCTGGTGACATGCGAGTTGTGGACTGGAGCGTTGTCCTGCAGGAGGAGGGTACCTTTGTTGATCTTGCCCCGCCTCTTGATTTTGATAGCTTCCCTTAATTTCCTTAAAAGTGAAGCATAATAGGCTCCTGTAATTGTGGTACCCTTTGCCAGGAAATCTGTCATCACTACTCCGTCCTGGTCCCAGAAGACTTTGAGCATGATCTTGCCAGCGGAGGGCTGAACCCTTGCCTTCTTTGGAGGTGGTGAGTCCAAGTGCTTCCACAGCATTGACTGGGCTTTGGTCTCTGGATCATAGTGATGGACCCAGGTTTCATCCTGTGTAATCAGTCTTTTGAAAAACTTTGACTCATCTTCTTGGCACATCTCCAAATTCATCCTCGAGCACTCGAAGCGTTCTCACTTCTGGAATGGTGTAAGCAACCTGGGAATCCATCTGACAGACACCTTATGCATATGCAAATGGCCATGAATGATAGTTTCCACAGACTCTGTACTAATCTTGACATCTTGGGCTATTTGGCAAATAGTAATGCGCCAATCTTCCAAAATGGCAGCCTCAACTTGACGAACAGATGCCTCATCAATGGCAGAAGGTGGGGTGGGGGGGGGGGCGACCAGGTCTGGGAACTGTTTCCACAGACTTCTAGCCATGTTTGAATTCACAATGCCAGCATTTTACAAGGTCATATGATGGGGCATTATTACCATAAGTTTCTTTCATTTCATCAAAAGTCTCCTGTGGTGTGCATCCTTTCAAATACAAAAACCGGATCACTGCTCGACATTCAACAGGTTCCATTTCACACCTGACTCAGTTCAAACATCTGTAAAACAGAAACCACAATTAGTTCAGAGCTGTAATTTGTCACATTACCCGTAGAGATATAAACCATTGCACATGCAAAATTTCAGCTAGATCAGACAACTGGAAGTGGGTCAGGGGCATTACTTATTGCCCACCCCTCGTATTTCTCTTTTAGTTTATGGCCATTGGCCAGTTATTTTAATTTTTATGGAAATCGCTCCAGACCGACAAGCCAATTGATGCTAAAATAATATATCAAATTTTAGTCATTCAATGAATTTAAAAATTTATAATGTGAAATGTTTGAATTTCAAATCAAGAGATTTTTATTATTCTATGTAAGAAAAAGAATACATTTGAAATATTATAACTCCTTATCCTATAGGATTTCGATGTCTACCATCTCTTCAGAGAAGAAAATATTAGCAAATAGTTATAATGGAATTTTGCTGGAAAATGCCTACTTCGGACCATTACATTGTGATGTGGATTACTCAAAATACAGTTTGGATCATTTTACCACACTGCTATCAAAGACATTCACTTTGGATTTTACTGCCAGTAATATCTTGTAAAACATATAATCACAAGTTTCCATACCAGTTGATTGTTAGATAATTTTATTTTGAAGTACATATATATATATATATATATATATATATATATATATATATATATATATATTACATCAAGGTGAAAACTATTCAATGATAAGTCTAAGATGGAAAACAGCAATCCTTCCCCCCTTTGTCAGAAACCTTGCTCATGAGATGTGAAAACTAAAGGACAAAATAAGGGAAGTGAGAGTTATACGATTGTCAAAAGTAAATGCAAGGCCTACTTTCTATGCTAGCCAGTTTTTCATACCATCCAAAAATACGTCTTTGGCATCATTCTGGCAAATATGGACTGTCTCACTTATTAACAGACATTTTTTTTAGTAGAATAGGATAGGGTTTGGCTTGGTTCTAAGAGATGCATCCTCTTAGGCAATACCTCTTCTTTCAAAAAGGGTATCACCAATTGCCATAGGCAGCCCTATCAGGAAATGCAGAGGAGTCCACTTGCGGCTATTTTTGCATTCAACTAACAAATTGTGCTTGTGGAGAGATGGTTTTCCCTACATTGTACTACATTTTGCTGCATTGGGAAGCAAGTAGATAAAACCATATCCCATCACAAGGATTGATAGTTTTGCTGTTTTAAAGTATTTTATGAAGAAATAGCGGACAATACAGGATGTTCACTTATTTCTACATTTCTCGCCATTTCCAAATAGGGTCTTAATTTTTCTTTTAGGTACTTAGGCAAAATATGGAGTGTGCTAAAACCAATGTTTCGTTAGTACATTCCGGCAGGTTATGTAAACTATTGAAAGGTGCCAAAACATTTAGTCAATAAAATTGCAGCAGTTGACAATTCGCAAGTGCAATAGAAAGATTCAATATTTTACTTTTAATTGATTAAAGTCAACATCTCCATACCACACAGAGTTAAAAAGGAGTAGGCAAAAAAAAGTGTTTATGCAGTTTACTAGCAATGCTATTCTTTAATAGGATTTTTTATTAAAATTCAATTTTTACACTATCTTTTATTAAATTGTGAGGTGAAAGTACAGAATAGTTAATGAACCCCCCCCATCTCCATGTTCAGAATGACTTTCTAAATAATGTTATTATTTCAGTATGGTTCATAGACTGCACAAGTACAAAAAAAAAAAAAAAACCTAAAATAAAACAATTGTTTGCTATCAGTTGCTGAACTATATTTTCTTCATAAGAAAAAAATAAGTATTTATTCATGAAACTTACCATACAATGAGTGTTTTTTATCATCATTTGAACATTTTTTTAATTTTTAAAGTTTCTTAGAAAACTTTATTTTTCATTGATTTTCTTTGTAAGAAGAAAAAATTGTTTTTCATTGGAATTACCATACGATGACTATTTTCTTCTTAATTTATGTTTTTTTCTTAATTTTTAACTTTTTTTTAGCGTTTGAACATTGGCCAGCATTTTCAAAAAATAAAAATAATGAATTTTTAATTCGGCATATTCTATCGGGTTACATAACCAGAATATGCCAACAATAATGTAATCCATATTCTGTGTAAGTACCTTTCTTTAGGATACTCTGTCTATTAAATATAACCACCATTGACCTATGCTAACATTCACGCATAGACAAATGATATATACAAGGGTCGTTCTAAAAGTAAAGCTATTTTTTTTTTTAACTCAAACAGTTGAAAAACTACAAAGATGGGAGTAGTACCATCAAAGCAAGCAACCTTCTATGCTCCAGAAGGTATTTTTTCTACATACTCACCACCATTCCAAATGCATTTTTGTCAGGAATTCAATGCTTTTGACTCATGTCAGGGTTGCTTTTTTAGTCTCACACTGTCAATATCTGCAACAGAGAGATGAAACTTCCAGATCATGAATGCATAAGTCTAGTCATCATAACAATGCAATTTGGAATCCCATCTGATCTATTCAGGCAGAAGAAAAATAGGAGGTATTACTTTTGGAACACCCCTCATATATAATAGGTTTTAGTTAGAGACAGACACCAAACATCCATTATATAATAGTTTTATACTAGTCCCTTAGATGTCAACTGTAGATTTCTTTTTTGCCATCATCTCGGCTTGGAGTTAGTATGGCTAAGAGATAAGTGAAGAGAGTATATATTAGGAATCAGAAGCGAGAAAGAGAGAGAAAAGTCAGATGAAAAAGATTGAAAGTAGGTATCACAAACAAGCCTAGTTTAAAGTTGCATTTCCATATTATTTTATTTATCTATTTATTTATTTTTTTTTTAAAGAGTAATGGGATGTTGCCCAATGTTTTAAGACTGGTTTGATCGAATAATTATTGCTTCCATTATGATGAGTTTTCATCTACAACAAATTTATTACACTTGTTCAAAGCCTCTTTTTATTGTTATTAGTGTTGACACGGTTAATCAGAATTGGAATTGGTAAAAAACGATTTATTTAGGCATATTGGAATTGGAAAAACAATTGTCCTTATTTTCCAATGTTAATAAATCTTGTTTTTGTGAAACACAAAATTTTCCATTGCTAATACAAAATTCAGCACGCCAAGGTGAGGAAGAAAAAATTAGCAGTAAATATGTCGTGTAAGGAAAATCTGCAAAAGAGAACTTACAAGCAAAAACAAGATCACTGCTATGCACGTGATGACATACAACTTTCGCATTGTCAACTGGTCACAAAAGGACATAAACAGACTAGACACTAAAATGCGAAAAATGCTGACATTGTACAGAACAACATACAGAAACCAGTGTCTGCCTAGGCTATATCTACCCAGAGGAGCAGAGATTCTCTCAGAGATGGACCCTGTGTGACTATCGTGAGCACCAGACAATATCTGATAAGTTCTAATAATAAACCTCAAAATGGTGCACCAACATCACAAAACAAGAGCCAGCAGAACAACTTTGATCACAAAACTAGCCAAACATTTTGGACAAGACTGTATTACAAATGAGACAGAATCAGCAAACAAGTTTGCTACAGAAATAGTCCAAAAGAGTCATCAAAAATATACCAACTTCCATTGTAAAAAACTGGAAGAATGGGCCAAGTTTTTTCTGGATAAATTTACTCAGGTGTATATAAATAACAAAAGCTATACAGATTGGCTAAAAAAAAAGGATAGTTCCATTATGATCAGGAGAGGATTATAATGGCTGCTCAAGATTAAGGCTTGGTGACCAATGATTTTAAGAAAATGAGCGATTTCAAACATGACAGTAAGTGCAGGTTCTGAAGTAGAGAATGCGAGCTATCTGACATCCAACTGTAAGGTTCTGCTGGGGGACAGCTACTACTATACGACCCAACATATACCAGAAAGAACAGTTGGAAATAAATTATCCACTGTCCATTATTACTATGCAATCCTTACAGCTATGTACCTAGAAAACAAAGCCATAAAAATTGACAGTGATATAGGACAAGAAGGAAAAGGAAGCAACCTTAGTAAAGTTAGTGTCCGCAATGATGCTCGGTTAAAGAGCTGAGAGAGAAAAGATAACAAAATACCAAGGTTTTATGTACAACATAAAAAAAAGAACTGGAATCTTAGGAAGATCTCTATCATTCTAGTAATTATGGGAGCAACTGGACTCATAAAAAAGAATTAAAAACTTTTTGGCAAATATACCCGGTGAACCAAGTGCAAGAGAAATTCAAACAATTGTACTTAAAAGGATGGTCAGAATCTTAAAAAGATCTTGCAGTTGGAATATCTGAATTAGTGCATGAATGTTTGACATCGGGAAGGATGCCCCATTCTCAGCTTGAACAAAATGATAATAAAAAAAAAAAGAGGGAATGCTAATGATAAAAATATGTTGATTCTAAACTAATAGTATAACTAAAATCTATTGGTCACCCCCACAAATGTACTTTGAATATTTCAGAAAATGCTAAGCTAATCCTAAAATTAAAAAAACAAAACAATAACCACTTTATAACTGAATATTTAGATATCTTTTTTTAAGAATCGGAATCAGTAATTGTATTGGAATCGTCTCATCACTAAATGTGTCTTATCGTCCAATAATACACAAATTTTCTAATTTCAAACAAATTTTGAATGGTCATAATTTGATAGCGGATTGAGCTGCCAAAATAAATTTAGCAAATTTGTTTTGCAAAGATTTGTATTTACATCAAAAGTTTTGTCTCTTGTCCAGATTTCTTACTAAAGTCATGCAAATTGATCAAGTAGTTTTATTTTTAAATAAGAAAAACACATTTTATGAGCAATAGAAGAGCTGCTGTCTTGTCCGCCATTTTGAAAGCAATCTAAAAAAAAAAAAAAAAAAAAAAAAGACATAACTCAATAAATAATTCAAACATTTGAGAGTTTTCATTAATTGCTTAAAAATGATTTTCGTATTTAAAAATAAAACCATTTAATTTTCATGATTTTTGGAATATGATATTTTCATTTCGTCATGGGTACATACAATCATACAGATTGTTCTTTGTTTTTGTTTTTTTAATATAGGAGGAATTTTGGATTAGAACCAAAAGTTTTCAATATAATAAAAACAAAAATTTTGGTTTGTGATACCTAATGTAAGAAAATTCTCTTTTCTTTTATGGCAAGCATTCACTGATTTTTAATAATTTTTCATTTTCAGATGTTAATATTTTCAGTTTACTGAAAGTATAAAGAACTGGAGCAGAACATCATTTTCTTTTTTAAAGATGATATAGGTGCAGCTCACCAGGTAATAGGGCTACATCAAGAAACTCATTCAAAACTAAAACAAACAAAATGTATTTGGTTCTTTTTACATTTAATCCCGATAATCAAGTGGATTAGACATTACAAATTGTACATAAAAAGGAACAAGCATTCTTAGTAATATTATGCAATCAATTCTGTTTATGATTTTCAGCAATTCAAACAGAGAAACACATTTTATGTCCAAATAATTAAATTTATCAGCGTTCATAATAGCTTTAAAGTATTGTACATGCAGACATAAAAAAGGTTTAACTCAAGAGTCATTGTTTTTTCGTTTTTTAATACTTTTCACAAAATAAAATTAATAAAGTATCACAATTTATTCACAGTAGCATTATAAATAGACCGAGTGATTTTTCTTAAAAAAAAAAAAACTATTTAAAATGAATCCATTATTTGGACATATTCAAATATTTAAATGCAAAAAAAAAAAACAAAAAAAAAACAAACAAACAAAAAACACACAAGGACAAAGATATTGACATAAATCTTAAAATAATGGTATTGCTCAATTTTAGAATTTTAAATAACATTTTTAGATGTGTCTTTTGGTTGTGTGGTTTTACTAATAACTTTTCCATATTTTGTTTTCATATAATGAAAAGTTATTCAATCACGTTATAATTTATTTATTTATATTAAAAAAAAAAAACAAATATTTTACAAATCTTTTCATGCACTTAATTTGTTGATTGTGAAAGAGATGCTGGAATTAAAAACATGAGATCTTGTAGTTAAGAGGATTCCCATTGAAATTAATAAAAAAAAAAAAAAAAAAAAAAAAAAAAAAATGGCAGTTATCAATCTCAATAAGGAAAACAAATTTTCTTTCTGATTGTAAGAGGGTTTTTTTTTTGTTTTTTTTTAGAATTTCTGTCATGTCTGTTCTATAGAAAGACATTGCTTGAACAGCGGCATGATTGTGACCAGGACACAAATAGTTTTCACTAACAGCAAAAATGCTTTCCAACACTAATTGCATAAACTTCCAATAATTTATTTGATTCTTTCTCTACATTAATTCATCTATTGAATCTTAATGGATAGAGAAAATTTCCGGTTTCACTGTAAAGGCTTTATATTACATTGCATAGCAACGTCTCAATTGGTACAGCTACATCACCCACCACCAGTCATCTGAAACACTGCAAAGTAATAACGACCTTAGTGGGAGACCACAAATGAAATGACAACAGACAGGAAAAATTGGAAGTCATTCATGAAACGTCTAATCTCAACATGAGACATGAAAGTAAAAAATGAAAATAATTAAAAACAAATGTTGAATTAGAAAAATAATGAAAGATATATGAAGATTTTCTACCATGAAAGTAAATGATCTATAATGCTTATTGATTTGGTAGCACTAAAGATAGAACTCTAGATAGATTGTACAATTTCTGAAAGCACAAAATCAAGGATTTTTTTTTTTTTTTTTACAAATGCCTTTCTCCAAACATTATTTAATTGAATAATTGTATTC
Source organism: Euprymna scolopes (assembly GCF_053919585.1). Taxonomy (NCBI): domain Eukaryota; kingdom Metazoa; phylum Mollusca; class Cephalopoda; order Sepiida; family Sepiolidae; genus Euprymna; species Euprymna scolopes. Next base: position 69,893,901 of record NC_136491.1, on the reverse strand, counting down.
ACATTACAGTATAATCACATTGCTTCTTGTTAAATCACTGAAGTGAATCGATATTGAATCGGGTCAGAACCAGATTGGTGACCATTTAGGAATACTAGGTGTTGTATGTAGAAGAGCGACAATATCTCTCTGCAAAAACTAACATTATCAAAAACAGATTGCGAACTGACAATCATAAAGAGATTTTAACCTTCATATAATATCCCTTTTTACTTGCCTCCTCATGAAGCCAGGGTTAAACACAACGTCGATTTTTAATGTGGGGAAAATTCAACTTTCAAAAAGGGCACTCTGAATAGAAACTTTTTAAAAATTGCCTCAATCTAGAAGGATTTCTCCTTCATTGAGGACAGAACAGATATTACACTTTGATTCTAGGCAGAAGACTGTGAATGTCTACCATTCCCAATGTAAAAATCATGAAGTTGTGAACAACATGCGATTTATATTATTTAAAAATTAATTCTCCAATGTAGTAACAGTTTTAATACAGAGGAACTAATGAAATTCCCCCACATCTAAATAAACACAAAAGTTTTTTTCATTTATTACTTCTATATAATCATCAAAACAGGTTATTTAAATCAATAATACAACATAGTGTTTAGAAATACTGTATATCAAGTACAGAGAAAAGACCCATAAACAGAGTATATCTGTCTGATTAGCATAACTACTTTTTAAAAAGTCTATAATAAATTAGTGCTTGGTGTTATTTATTTGGAATTTGATTGTGTTATTTTTCCTATAAAAAAAGTTAGTGTCCCCAATGATGCTGGGTTATCTGCAGCAGTTTCATTGAAATTAACTGTAATTAAATTTAATAATAATAAAAAAAAAAAAGTATAAATTACAAAAACTTAAAATATGCTCATTAATTATCAAGGGAGATAATTTAAATGAAACTATATCTTATAGTAAGCTAGAAAGATATACCAAAGAGGTATAACACTTTAGAGAGGGAAAGGTGATTCTTTTAAGGAAAAAAAGAAGAAAATTTGGTGTTGCTCTTATTCCCTCTCCTTTCTCTAGCAACACTCCAGTTTCGTGTTTTATTGTTCTTAAAAGAACCCTCACCCACCCATTGTCAAATTGATTTTTTCTTTTTATTATTTTTATTTTATTTAAAAAATAAATAAATTTTTATCAAATTTATCAAAATGTTAATATTTACTTATTTTACGTATTTATATGAAAGGTTTTGTCTTGTATTTACAAGAAACTTCTCAATGTTGGTTTCAAGTAGCTAATTTTGCAAACAAACTAGCAAAACCAGCTGGTATCTAATATAAGAAACAACAAACTGCACCGAAGTTTTTTTTTAAATTAATACTGATTTTTTTGTATTTGGTGGATCTTTTTATATTAGAGAATTTATTAGATTTTGCAAACTCTTTTGAATTTGTCTCAAATGAGATCATTAAAACTGAAAAGGCTTTTACAATTCTCATTTTATTAAAAGTCAGACAAAAAATTTATGAATGATGATGATAATCTTGCGGTATAGTTAACAGTCAAGAAAAAAAAATACAACTAATAACTTGCACTAAAATGTGGAAACCAATCCTAAGATTTATTATATCTGAATTTGTTATGCATGTGAAGCTGACTTATTGAAATGCAAAAATGGTTGATTTTTTTTTGGAAGTGGTTGCTTAGCTTTGAATAACGTTAAGCCAAAAAGACAGTTAAAAAAAAACAAGATCACTTACTCTGCCACTAACCCTAAGTCCGGACGCTTGTAACTCAGATTTCGTGTTAGGGAAAAACATCCATTTTGTTTTTCATATGTTTAAGGAAAGCTTCCACAAAATTCTAATTTTGAAATTTAAAAAAAACCCAAAAAAACTTGAAAGCAGTTTTAGTAAGTTAAGCGTAGAAAATTAAACTTTAATGCATATGGTAAAAGTTATTTGTTGTATATATTTTTTTTTATTTTAGAATTCTCAGTTGTTAACTATACTGCAAGATTACTGATGATGATGATGATGATAATAATAGTAATAATGATCATCAGGTCTTTGCATTAACCCTTTAATTATGATGTTCTTTTGCTTTATCTTACGTCCATTATGTTGTGGTTAAGATACAAGAATTCAAGATATAACATATCATTTAAAGTTTTCCGTCATCAAAAGATAATATACACATATATATATATTACGTATACTTAGTAAATTTAGTCCCATTTTATATCCGTCTTTCCAAAAGAAATCCTAGTAGACAAACAATAACAGAAAACATCCTTGGAAATGGCTTGGTCACGCCTTTTATGAATGACCACAACCTGTTAACATCTGCTAACTTACTTTCCTTAGAACATAAGAATTTTAAACCGGAAACAATATGAAATGCTCATAAATGGTTAAACACTTTGGCAATAGTTTTATGTTATTTTTAGTATCAATACTACAGGTTTTATAAAAGATTTCTATTAATATGGCAAATGATAAAAATGAATTTTATGTGAGATATTATGAAATCATTTTTCCCCTCTCTTCTTTCAATTCCAAAATGGGAATTTAAATTAAATAAATATATGGAAAATAAAAAAAATAAATAAATAAAAACAAAGAAGGCTGACAAACAAAATGTGAAAACAAACTTTGAACTTTCTTGACTGGATTAATGTTGTTTTGTTCATTCTCCATTTTGGATGATCTCTTCTTAAGTCAATTTTGTACACAATTTTTTAAACATTTTCAAAGAACTTATTTGTACCAGATATCTTAAACTCTGCCATAGCCAATATTATTTTTATTACTATTTATTTATTGTAATGTAATGTTCACATTGAATGGTCGCATGAGAGATAAAGCAGAAGTTATTAAATTCCTGCTAGGAAAATTTTTCACCGCTACAAAATGTTGCATCCTTCTGCCTGTTTTACAAGTATTTTAATAGAAGGTGCTCCAACGAACTACAAGCCCTTATCCCCCCCCCCACCGCTTCAATATAAATACCCCCAACAAGCAGCAAAATACCACCCCTACACAGTAGAAATCCCTAAATGTAAGAAAGCCTTCTACTCCAAAAGTTTATTCCTTAGGAATGTTAGACTTTGGAATTCCTTTCAAAGTTTCTGCTTCCCTGATTGTACTGACACACAAAAGTTCAAATGTAAACAAACACCTTGCTGCTCAACTCCCTACATAGAACCAGTGCAAATTATGTCCTAGATAGTAGCTCCCTACATTAAAATGGCACTGTGCCTTAAAAATGCAATTAAAAAAATAAAATAGATTTTGTGATATTGAAATGTTCTAAACATTCTTTCACCAATAATTTTTTCAAAACATTTGTTACAGTCTTTTAACCTAATCCTAAACAGAATTCTGTCAGCCACTCTGACTTAGGAGTAATGGTAAAAAAAAAATTCAATTAATTGTTCTAAAATGATACAAGGGGATCATTTTACATTAAACTTTTTATACAAAACGGATTTTAAATTCTGAAATAATAAAATCAAATAACTGTGTAAAAACGGTGAATCTCATATTTTCTTCTGGGGCAAGGGGTCTGCAGAGGATGTTACTCTACAAATATATAAAAAAAATAAATACATCTGGTCTTATCTTTTTTAACACCATTAATCCTCTATCCAATGTATTAAATCCTTTTTAAAATGCTTGTTGATAGTAAATTTGCCACAATACAAATATGGTAGTCACTGTTCAGGTTATTGTACACATTTCAGATATGTTATAACTAGTGTTGGGACGATTGTAATCAGAATTGGGAATTGTAAAAATCAGAACTTTTTGGGGGAATCAAAGTCAGAATTATTTGTGCCTATTTTTCTGACACTAACAATGATTGTTTACTTTTAGGTTTGTTTTTATTTAAAACTTCATTTTCCATTGCTAATACTAATGATAAAATGATACTTTAAAACCAATAAAATTAAAATCTATAGAGCAGCCTGAAAAGTATATGTTTACGTTTGCAAAAATATATGTATATATTACATAGGTTTTTTTATGGTAATATGAAAAACAAATTAAAAACAAACTCTATAGCTAAATATTTAGAATCTTAAAAAAAACAATCAAAATCAGTAATTGTATTAAAATCTGGAATTTTAAACAGAATCAGTAATTGTATCGGAATTAAGGAAAAATATTGTAATCGTCTCATCACTAGTTACAACAGGGAAGCGCCGCCTTGACGAAGATGAAAAAAGTTTTTCAGTCAATGTATTTGTACAATAGTGACTGAAGAAGTTTTAAGGTAAATAAAATAAAGTAACATTACAGTAATAGACTAAACAAACAAACAAAAAAAAACAAATCAAGCAAAACAAAATTGCTCTAGTCAAGAAAGTTCAAATATTACCAAAAGAAATTTAATCAATGTGGAATGTTCTTTCTGATGGAAATAAGAAAAATCAGCTCTGTCCATCATATGTGAGAAACATTGTTTCGTTTTTGAAAAAAAAAAAAAAAAAATCATGCATGAGAGTAAATAAAATTCTCTAAGCATGATGACATATTCAGTCTCCCAATGATGATATTCATAAAGACTCAATCTTTCGCAACTGTGGATGCTGTCGATATTGACATTTCTGTTTGTGCAATCTCTTCTTCATTTGATTCTTCATCCTCAATGATATTCGATTTGTTTTTCTTTTTAAGAGTACTAAAAGAGACATCAGCTTCTGACTCACTATATACTACAGATTCATGAGCTTTGTCATCAGTTATGGAACCGCTGTGCTCACTTGACATGGAAGACTTTTTACCCCTGCTCTGTTTGGCATCCTGAGAGTTCTTGGGCACACTCAGAGATGATCCCTTTGTATTGTCATCACTCGATTCCCATTTGGAGTGAGCCGGTTTTGTCTTTTTCCAAATCGCGCCTCTTTTCGGTCTTTTATCTTTCTCCCCAAAACTCGCCGCTTTGCCGCTTCTACTCTTCTCTTGCTTTTCAGAATTATTGCTGCCACTGCTGCTGCTCCGCTCCAAAACCGAAATATTTTTCTTCTTTTTTGTGATGCTAAACATTTTCAGAGGCTTTCCTGATTTCTTCTCCACATCAGAGTCAGAACTATCCAAGACGGTTGGTCTTTTTGGACAGCTCCTTAGAATAGCTTCATTGTCACTGTCCGAGGATACTGGAGATTCAACTAGAAGTTTCTGGCTAGAAGTCTTCATGTGTAGTTTTTTCACCGTCCCCTTTATTTTATTTTGCTTCTTTAGTTTAGCAACAGAGTCATCTGAACTTTCCAACGATTCAGATGACCCGTCATGTTGTTGCCGACTTCCTAAACCTTTAGATCGAGTTTTTTTTGAAGAGCTCTCAGTGTTACGTTTCTTGGCAAACTTTTGTTGCCTTGCTTTGCTCTTAGTGTATGTTTCGCTGTCATCATCCGATACAGCAAATGGACTTTCTTCTCCACTTGTGTACGCAGCATCATAATTGTATCGTGACTGCACACTCACAAAGTCGTTAACAATCTTGCGAGGCCGCAAGGCATTCATACCTGTTGTTGGCACATCAGCTATTTTGTCCCACACATCAGCTCTGGTAGGCATAGAGAATTCCTTTTGATTTTTACGTCTTTCTGAAGTTCGTTTCGTTGGAGACATGGACGAGTCCTCCATTTCTCTTTTTGGATCAGTCGTTTTTGACAACTTTTCACTACCAGCTTTCGTTGGTACTTTATCTTGAAATATATATTTTTTAATATAGATATTTGATAATTAATAACAACGTTTGTAATAGACTTATAATTTTGAAATGTAAAAATAAAGTCAATAATTAAATTTTATCAAAATAATTTTGAAAACTATGGAAATAAAAAAGGCACTAAGAATAGATACAGAAAAAAGTGTCAATAAAAATAAATTGTTAAAAAATATAGAGATGAAGCTGAATTTAAAAAAAAAGCGAGATTTACTTTTTTAATTTTGTATGAATGGTGAAAGTTATCACATTATAAAAAGTTTAGTTTTAACTAAATTATATTTTATCTTAAATATAATCGGATTATGTTCGGCACTTTAGAAAAACAGAAGAGGCTGTTTCATCTTTGTAGCAATTAAACAATGATAGAAGTATTTAGTTGTATTTTTAAAAACCCCATAAGAGTTAATATGTAAGTTTTCTGTGGGTTGCAAAAAAAAAAAAAAAAAAAAAAAAAAAAACGCCTATATAATTTAGAAAAAGAGGTTAATTTTTTTTTTTTTTTTTAAATTTCAAAATAGGATTAAGTTTAAGATACTTTTATTTTAAACTTTACTTATTATTAAAAAACAAAAAAAACAACAAACATACCATGGGGGTCTTATACTTTAGACGCCTAAAGTTAAAAAAAAAAAAAAAAAACCCAAAATATGCGAGTTCAACACTTTGTTAATATTGTTAAGGAAATTAAACTGATAAAAGAGAACATTAAATTTTTTTCGAAAAATAAAAATATTTTTAATTATGAGTATTAAAACTTAAAATGAAAATTTACGAAATATATTTGTTCAAATTTCGAGTATTTTCTTGAATGTACAATCAAAATTAAACACGTTTTAATTGCCTATTTAGTGAACAACGACAGAAATGGAGAATTATGGGGTTATTTGCTTATGAGGAAGACAATTTTTATCTGATAACACAGTCGTCTTACGAGAAATTTTTTAAATTTATAAAAAAAAAACAAAATCGATTAAAAAACGGTAAAAACAGAAAAACTTATTTTCCCCTTAAATAATTTTTCTTTCAGAAAAGAAACGAACCGCAAATCCCTTTTTTCGTTCTCACTTTTAAAAAGGGAATAATAAGTTCGTAATTCCATAAATTTTAAAAGGACGAAAACAAATAATTTGAATTACTTGATGTTTTTTAAAGAGAAAAATTGGAATAAAAACAATGACATATGAAAATAAGTAGTTTCGATTTTAAAACCAGTGTAAATATTTTGACATTTTAAAATCAGTGTAATTATTTGTTTTTGTAGATAAGAAATTAAGCTTGTCTTTCGCCTGAAAGATTTATATATATATTTTTAGTTCTTTTTGGTAAATCTTAAAATTGTGAACTTTGGTTTGCGAATGATTAAAAGAATATTCTTTATAATTTCCTCATGATGATGATGATATTTTCATCCGATGCTGCTGCTGATCTGATTAACTTTAAATGCATCATCCGTGGCGAGATTAAGGCATTGAAATAAAAGATGAAAGAAATGTCGGACAACTGGACATTTGATGTCAGGTATAAGTTGTGGACGTGAAAAACCAAACAGCCATAATTCTACACATTTAAATCACAGAGAGGTTATTGTTTTATGGTTTACTATTGTGTCTGACGACATGAACAACTTCCTTAAACGATGTTGCCGGTGATTTTCTCGTAGATGTCCCAACCTATAAAAACATCCGGGTGCTCCCTTTTTGTTTTTCACTTAATTTAATCTAAATTTCGCTTCTTTTCATTACAAACGCAGTTCATTTACAAGTTTATTTATTTTAAACATAAAACTAACATTGATCGTTTTAAAAATAAAAGAAAACTTTAAAAAGACAAATGCTTTTGTTTTGTAAATTAATTTGCGCGACGAATTAAGCAAATGACCGGTTTTTTCGTTATTTACCATTGACCAAATTTCCCTAAATGTTAAATTCCCAGATATATGAAAAATGTTTTCTTTTCTTTTTTCTTTTTTTAGTTCCACAGAAAAATCACGAATAAGTAAATAAATATGTGTCAACGTTTTGTAATGATATTAATCTAGATATATAATAATAAAAAAAAGATAAATATATTGTTTTGTTATTAAAGAAATGTTTTGATTGCTAAGAGTTTTCAAATATTTACAATATTGGTAGGAATCTATACAAATATTTTTATAAGATATAGTTTTATTTATGGAAAGAAATTGAGACGTACATTGAAGAAAATCGCCAAATCTCTCAGCTAAAAAGTTTCAATGGATTCCTTGTTTCAAGTTGTATGAAGTTCTAACAAATGAAGTAAGTATCCTACAACAAACTTTGTCCACATTTTTCTTCTAAAATGATGTTTTTCAGTTCCCGTTGAAAAACAAACAAAACTAAACAAAACAAAAAAGTTTTCTTTTTACAATAGTCAACAAAACTGAAAAGGGTTCTTATTTGGAATTCAACCTAATTAAAAAAATAAAACAAAACAAAAAAAAACAAAAAACAAATAGAAAATGTTTATGATGTCCAAACAATACTCGTCACGGAACAGATATTATATTCTAAAAATCACAGGACTTTTATTTTAACTTAAAAAAAAATCAAATTTTATGAATAAGCAAAAAGGGACTGCCTCGTGTCGCCATTTTGATAAAATATAATAGATAAGTTCACAATAATTCAAACTTGCAAGCTCAGCCTTGTAATGCTATCGATTTCACATTAATCGCTTTAAGTTTTTTAAAAATTATTTTCTTTATAAAAATAAAATAAAACTACTTGACTACGTAATTTTTAGAATATGACATTTCTGTTCTGTAACTGGTACGTACATAAAGATTTTTCTGTAGTTTTTTTATTTTATTTATTTTTTTTTTTTTAATTAGATTGATTTCTAAAGACGATTCCCAAAAAGAGGTGAAAAAGCAAATAAAAATATTCAGCAAATAAATCTTACCAAAAGCAAAATAAGTTACTCTTCTACCTAGCTGGATAAATTTTTGTGTTTAAACTTATTTTAATTCGTTTATCTAATTCAAAGCAAAAGTAGTGTCAAGTCTGCTAAGTTAGAATGAAAAAATAAAATAAAATAACGACTTTGTTACAATCATTTGGACCGTTGGTAATCGTTCAAAAATCGAAAATTAAACAAATACTAGTAGAAACTCATTCAATAAATGTTACCAATCATACAAACATGTAATCTTCTACTAGTATTTTGTTTAATGTACTTTGTGATAATTTTATTCCCATATAGTTTAGAACTCTGACAGAATGAAAAATAGGTACAACATTGAAAAGCGCACTTACCTGGTTGATTATGACGTTTCATCTTCTCGATTACAAAATTATGTTGCATCATTTTGCTGCTCAGCCAAGCCTGGTAGTTAAGACTTCGTAAGAAGTGGTAGGAAAAAAATCTTCTGTGAAGATTATCATTAATCCATGGCTTTAAGTCCATTTAAACAATGTTCCAATAGAAAAAGGCGGATTATTTCGTCAAAAAGGTAAAACCAAAATCAACATTGCTTGCTGATTAGAAAGATGATATTAATATCAAGAAAAGAACACCTAACTTAGTAGGTTAAATTGTCTCAAAGGTACCATGACAATATTGGCCACCAAACCTCTTAAATTAATAAAAATATTAAAAATGAGTCCATCATAGATGAAAGATTTTCTCAGACTAACGTTTTCAGTTTAAACATGGGTTAAAATTCAAATCAACCGATGAGAAAAGCTGTAATTAAAACAAAATGTGTTAAACTAATAAACCAATGAAGTGACATGATTCAAGTCATGTAATTTCTCACACACTGCCAAAGGAGCAAAGAAAAAGTAATGGATATCCATTACTTTTTCCAAATATTGAATACAAGGTAGATATGCATTAGACTGTCAGTTAAGCGACAAGTAAATAATTCTGGTGGTCACAAGGACTTAACTAACTATTGTAGATTTTATTTTTAAAGGAACTTTGTGTTTCTGTCTGCTTATGATAAATGAAATAAACCTAGTTTTATTTAGATTACCAATATATTAAGAATAACAAGAATGATAACTTGAACGTAAGTCAAATGACAACTTAATAAATTCTGAAATTGGGAGCTTAGTGTAATACTTTTTCTGAACAATTTGGACAAATTCACTTCGTGAGAGTGCCCTGTTGTTTCATCCTAACACAGTCAAAATGATACCAATTGTCAGAGGTGTCACACCATAGGAGATGATCCATCATTTGTGATGGAACAAGTTAGACAGAAGAACGGACCAACATCTTCCATAAATTCTGCTGAATGCAACGCAGAAACAGTATTTAAATCCAGGAGAAATAAATGTTTTAAGGAATGAGCCTATTATACACAGGCCGAGCAAACTTTACCATCGTTCCCATTAATTAATTAATACCTTGCCTAGACTCCAAAAGGGTTGAGTTTTATTTGGAGATTTAATTAACACGATTTCTCCCACTGACACCATCTGAGGGTAATCGCCCACTATATTAGCATTAACCTCTCTTAAGGACAAGTAATCGTTGTGCCATACCTTTCTGAATTTTTCAATATACCTGTGTCTCAATTCCAGAGATTGCAGAAATTTTGCTCTAATGGATGGATCAGAAAACAAATCGTCTGATCCATAATTATTGGTCAACAAAGGTGGATCATAACCAGTTTGTAAAACATGATTAGGGATTAAAATTTCGAGACCTCCTTCAGAAGCAATAATATATGTAAGCGGTTGATCATTGATTGCTTTCTCCAAATTAGAAAGGATAGCTAAGAAGTCAAAATAGTTGATTTTCTTTCTACCTATTAATTTTTTCAAACATTGCTTGATTGTTTTTATCATCGTCTCCCATGCATCTCCTTGTAAGCTAAATAAAGAGGAATGCTGAAGTGACTAATTGAAGTTGATCTAAATTTTTCTTTGAATTCGTCTAAAACAAAGATTTCAGATAATATGATGCAGGGCGATAAGAACGTCTTTGCATTGTCCGAATAAACATGCGTAGGAACACCAAACAGATTGGTAAACCTAATAAACACTAATATAAAGGATTTAATGCTCATATCTGGTAATAGCTCCAGATGTACGGCACAAAGGCTCATGCAGGTGAACAATAATACGTACATTTTCATGCCTTCATCATTGTATTTTACTAAAAAATGACCGGTAAAATCAATACCCACTTGTTGAAATGGGTGACCAAAATTTGCCCGATGAGTGGATAGTTGAGAACCTGAGGTTGCTTTATATGGCAACAAATTGATTTTTTTACAAATAGTACAATTACGGAGAATTTTCTTTACCAATTGCCTTCCTTGGCGAATCCAGAAACCAGATAACCTCAACTTAGTAAGAGTTGAATTGGTTCCCAGATGGCAATAATTTAAATGTGCCTCTTTAATAACCAATTCAGCTAAATGATGATGTATTCCTTAAAAGTATAGGAAATTTAACTTTAAAGGAGTGGATGCTGGAATTCTGTATTCGTCCTTTAGTCTGCAACAGATCATCCTTATCAATAAACAAAAAAAGAGCTGATACCCTTGGTGGCACAGCCTTATTTGAAGGTTGGTTCAAATATTCAAACTCATAGGTTGGTTGGTTGCTTGCTTTTGTTTTACGGCATATCAACCCTTTTCGGGTTATTTAATGCCGAATCCAAAGATTTTGAAGAAAAAAATTAATAGAATATATTTGTTGTTTTCACGTCGGTTTCTATTTAACCCATAGTTGGGACCCTAACAGGTACTACCACTCCGGGTCAGAGTGGACCTGGGAGCAATGGTAATTAAAGGGTGGCTCCACACTCCCCAAAGCCCACAAGCTGGGGCCTCACCACTGGATATAGTTTAAGGTCATATCCAGGACCCCCATTGAGGGACTTTTACCCTCTGCAGGGGGGCAGTCGGCGTATTCTAATGCCCCACTGACAGGGCCGTCAAACTTATAGGGAAATTCTTCCCTCTGCATACAAGAAAAGAGCAACAATTTAGCTCTATGGTTGGTATTTGTGTGTTGGTGTCTCAACTTATCACAGAACCGCAAAACATTCTCAAGGACATTGATTGCCCTAGTCAATGATAAGAAATTGGAGAACATACAGGATATAATTTTTTTGTAGATGGCATTAAAACAAAGCAAGGATGACACAGGCCAGTTGATGATAAGTTGATTTAACCAATCAGGGCCATGTACCCCAAAATTGTATAATTGCTCAAACTTAGAGGCAGAAAGGCCTCTAGTAAAACAATCTGCAGGATTTTTTGACAAAGGAACATTTGATTTCTAGGTTAATGTCATCCAGCATTTTTTTATGCTCAGTACATGATTCTCCACAAAAATGTTTTTCTTAGTCACTTTTCCATTTGAAACCCCCCAAAAAAGTCACTTGGGCGTCAGATACAAAAAAAATGGAAAGAATATTGATAGTAAGGGTGTACCGATTAATCTGCAGGTAATCGGTAATTAGCCTAATCGGCCACTTTGCTGATTAATCTGTAATCGGCCAATTTGCTGCTTAATCAGCCAATTAATTACTTTTCTCTTTCCTATTAAATTTATATCATTTCATCACTGCGAAGTGACTCATCAGATAGCTTTAGTACATTAACATAGTAACTGCTAATTTAACTTAACTTTTAATTGTCTGGTCACAATAAGGCTTTATTAAATAAAATTACAAAATACAATTTCTAATTTTTAAAAATGAATATAATTTTTTTTATTTATTTTTTTTTTTTATTACATTTTCACCCCAAACAAGGCACATTGCCACTTTAATGTAGGGGGCTACTATCAGGGGAAATATCTACTGGGGTACTATGTAGGGATTAGGGCAGCGAGATGTTGGTTCACGTTGCACTTGAACTTATGCATGTCAGTACAGTTGGGGAAGCAGTGACCTGGGATGGAATTCCAAAGTCTAGCAGTTCTGGGGAAGAAACTATTGGAGTAGAAAGATCTTTTACATCTAGGGATCTCTACAGTGTGGGGGTGGGATTTTGTAGCTTGTCGGGTCTGTCGAGGGTGTTCACGTCATGGGGGCACAAGTGCTTGCAGTTCTTCAGAGCATTCACCATTATAATACTTGTAGAACAGGCAGAGGGATGCAACGTTTCGACGATGGGACAGAGGCTGAAGGTTAGATGCCAGTTTAGGGCCTATCAGATTTGCGACTCTCTTTTGAACCCTGTCAAGGAGCGAGAGACTAGTAGCCGATGCACCGGCCCAAATATGACAGCAATACTCCATACATGGGCGAATAGTGGCCTTATAGAGGTACAGGATACTTTCGGGTGTTAGAAGTTTTCTAGCACGGTAGAGAGAGCCCACCTTCCTCGCAGCGGCCCTGGCAATGCCCTCGATGTAATTGTTCCAACTCATGTTTCCTGTGAACGTTAGGCCAAGGAGCTTGAAAGACGTACTCTCAGATAAAGAGTTGTTGGCCATTGCTATAGGTGGTAGAGAAGGTTTCTTGTAATTATTGAATGAAACCAGTTTTGTCTTGGTGGCATTGAACGTTACCATCCATTTTTGTCCCCATTCCACTACTGATTGGAGGTCATCTTCTAGTGTTTCTGCCATTACTTTAAATATATGTTCATTTGTTTTCCTGTCGTGCTTGCTATAGAGTGTGGTGTCATCAGCATATATACCCATCTCCGAGGCAATCTTGTCGGGGAGGTCATTTATGAATATAAGGAACAGCAGAGGACCAAGGATAGATCCCTGGGGCACTCCCGCATTTATATCATATTGTTTAGATGTACGACCGTCGAGGACAACCTGGATTTTTCGCTTATCTAAGAAGGATTTAATTATGTTAAGTATTCTACCAGTGATACCATAAGATCTAATCTTCCTGAGGAGACCCTCATGCCATACCCTGTCAAAAGCCTTAGATATATCTAGAGCTACCGCTCTGCCCTCTCCCGCTTTGTCCAGTGAATGGTATATGCGTTCAGAGATTACAGTGAGGATGTCTGCCATGGAACGGGCTTGTCTAAATCCATATTGATGGTCGGTCAGAAGTTTAGCATCTGTAAGGTGCTGGACTAGAGCATGGTTAATTAAGGTCTCAAATATTTTGGCAAAAAGTGGGAGGAGGCTAATAGGGCGATAATTTAATGGGTCAGTTCTTTCGCCAGAATTCTTGAATACTGGTACCACAGAAGCAGTTTTCCAACAAGTCGGAAAGCAAGCTTCATTAAGGCATTTGTTGTAGAGTTTGGAGAGAACTGGAGCTACTTCGGCTGAGCACTTTTTTAATAGCACAGCTGGGATGAGGTTGGGTCCGCATGCTTTTGAAGTGTCAAGGTTTTTATGATAGCATGCACCTGGGCAGGGGTGATTTCCAGATCGTCTAGCATGGCTTCTGTCCGCATAGGAAATTGAGGTAGGGGGTGGTTTAGAGGGTCCAGTGTGGAGTTTGAGGCAAACCGACTGGCAAGCAAGTTAGCCTTCTCGGTTGCTGAGCAAAGAACCTCGTGATTGTTGGTTAGTGGGGGAATTGTTGATTGCCCATTATTTACTACACTGTTGTAGATTTTCCAGAAGTCACGAGTTCCTAGTTTTTGTGCTTCGATGCGTTGTTTAGTGGTTTCCGTTAATTCCCTCTTAGCTGTCGCTATTTCTTTCTTAACGTTACTTCTAGCTTCTATGTACTTTTGTCTGTTTGAACTGGACTTATGCCGGTTAAACCTGCGGAATGCATGCTGCCTTTGAGCAATGGCAGTTGCGCAAGTCGAAGTAAACCATTGGGGAGAGTGGGGCTTGCTATAGAATTTCCGCATGGGAACATGTGCTTCGATTGCAGTTTTGAACCATTCAGTGGTCTCGGTTGCACACTGTTCAGCAGGAAGAGAAAAAATATTTCCCCATGGGGCGTCTCTGATAAGATCTCTGATAGCTTCCCAGTCAGCCTTTTTATAATATCTCGTTGTTTTGAGCACTGGCTCTTCAGTTTTGGGTCTAGAGTTTAGGGCGATTTCAACCATTATCACCGCATGATCAGCGTTCTCAAGTGGGCTGTCGGCTTTCGTTACACAATCATCAGGAACTGTGGTCAAAAACAGATCTAATAGTGATGCGTGTTGTTCTTCCTGATCAGGGAAGCGGGTTGGAAAAGTAACAATTTGCGATAGGGAGTGAGATACAGAGAAGCTATGAGTTGCGCTGCCTGCTGCATCTGTGTAAGTAGAGAATCCAAGCCAGTTTTTGTGATGGACATTAAAGTCGCCAAATACATGTACTTGGGCGCTAGTGTCGAAGGAGAGTGCTGTGTCTATGCTGTCAGATACTTTGTTTATTATGGTGCAGTCTTGGGTCGAGGGAGAGCAGTAGAGAAAGTAAAAGTAGCTAATGTTGTGTTGCATGATTAGTCTAAAGCACATAAAGGCTTGATCATCCGTTTCTAGGTTTGTTTCTCTAGTCAAGGGAAGGGTATTACGAATGTAAACTCCAAGTCCGTGCATATGTCTGTCAGAGTCCTTACGGCAGAGTGGGAGGTATCCAGGCATGTTAAAGTAGTTAGAGGGGATGGAGGAGTGTAGGTTAGTCTCACTTAGTGCTAAGATATCCAGGGTATTTGTTAGGAGAAATGCTTCAACATCAGCTAAATTAGTTCTAAGCCCACGGATATTTGTGAATGCAAGCCTCAAGGGAGGAGGCAAGTTGGATTTGTTTGACCCTAAGCCTGGTTTAAGCTTATTTTTAGATTGTACTGTCATCATGTTTTTTAACGAGTTTCAGTTGGGTTAGGGGAAGCCGAACAGGAGGTTATGCAGAATATCACACATGCATCACAAGTAGACCATCAGCTGACCCTCCATCAACTAGGACTGTGGCCTCAGGAAAGCACACCGGGGATGAGTGCAGGGTCCCTTTCCATGCGCGCCATGGCACTGCAAACATCCCGATATTATTCAACTGTTGATGGAGCAGCCGCTCTAAGCGCTACCAAAGAGTTAGGGGACCTGTACTACCAGTCGGAAACAGCAGCCAGTAACTGTCAATCCGGTACCCTCAGCCCATCAGAGGAAGGTCAACCCAATCTAATTGCTCAGGCATATGTGGTACTCAAGCATTCTTAAGTGCCCAGCTTTAGGGGTGGGGTGTGTCGGGAGTGGGGAAACGGCGTTCATTGCCCTAGACAGGAAACAAGATCTACCAATGGGTGTTTCTGTCGAATCACTGTGATAGTATCTCTGCGCCTGACTAATAGGCAAAGAAGGAGTATGGAAGCCGGGCGATAGGCAGGACCTATCTACTCCTTAAGCAATTTAGGTATTGCAAACCGGTAATTTGTTTGAGTCACCAGCTCTAGGAAGGTTGTCATCCAAGACTGAAGAGGCCTCCCTCCTCTTTGGTTTAGTTTCAGAGTTTTCCTTCTCCTAGACGGATGATCTGGAAAGATCTACTGGGTCCGTCACCACTGAGAGGGTTTGCTCCGCGCCTGGGTTCTAATCCAGGTATTTCTGCGACCCCGCGTGGTTAGTTAATGTTATTGGGTTAGTTTGTAGAGATTATATCTGCTAAATAGTTACACTCCTCAAAGTGGATTAGGGACATTGATTATTTCATTGTTACTGGATAAAGGGGTTGAGTAGAGCTCATGCAGTGTAAGCAACTATGATTGTAAGGAGGCTTGTTAGGAGATAATGTGGTTTGAGGCTTTCACTTTTGTATATATATATTTTTTATTATTTTTTTCCTTTTTTATTTTTATTTATTTATTTATTTTTATTCATGTGAGCTTGGGTCTAGTATAATATTAAAGTGTGAGTAGGTGTTAAGAATTGAACTACGAGTTGTGCCAAAACTATATTTTAGATGATAGCAGGGCATGAGATGCGAATGCAATATAGTACGGGTAAAACAGTAAGTTTGGAGTCATGTGTAATTTGGTAAATAGATATATGGGCTGGTTTTAGTAGGTGCGAATAAAGTTGGAGGTACAAGGTGAGTTTCTATTATTTAGAGAAGATGTTTTCAGCTTTCAAGTAAGAGTTATGGACATTTAGCATAGCAGGAGCATTGGTTGAGTTTCGTATTAGCGTTGCAAAGCTATCTAAGAGGAGACATAGTTGTGTAATGCAGTGCGGTGTGCTTTGCTTCCGAGTACATACTTTGGCTGTTTAATACCAACTGGAATAGGAATGAACTCCAATGCATGTCTAGAGGGTAGAATTGTATAGATGTTTAGTGATGACTAAGCAGTTAGCATGTGAGAGTCAGGGGCTGGAAGTTAAAGATTCCAGTACAAAACGGAGTGAAATGTAGGAGTCAAGTGGCGGTTTGGTGGGAAGGAGCAGATTGTTAGCCTTCAAGGGATAGGGGTTATTAATTTACAAGAAACAGATCTACATTAGGATTTAGAGTGGCAGGTAAGGTTTTTTTTTTGTTTTTTTTTTGCGCATGCAGGCTAGACAGAGGTAATCGTCTTGGAGGTAAAATGTATATTGGGATTTCGTAGCTAGCAGTTAGGTGTTTGTTCCAGTTTCAAGAACTAGTTCATGGCGGATCGGAATTTCGTATTTTGTATTTATAGGAAAACATTAAAGTAACGCACGGAGCATAGCATCCACTCAGGAAGAATAGCTCTAGTATCACAGCTAAGATACTGCATATTTAGGTATCGAATAGTGAAAGTTAAATTAGGTGGCACTTTTTTTTTTTTTTTTGCACCTTACCATGGCTGTTACTATTAAGTATTGTACTTAAATAAAGTTCTTCTGTCATCTAAATAAGCTAAATAGGGATTCCCCCTCCCCATTACTACGTCGATGTGACATGGTAAAGAAATTAGTCAGGAAATTGTTTTAAAATAAGTGAATCAAGAATGGTCAAGATGTCTGAGAAATAAGATAAAATTACATAGATATGAACACAAACGAAAAAAAAAATAAATAAAAAAATAAAAATAAAAATAAAAATAAATAGATAAATAAAATAAAATAAAATAAAAAGGGTTAGATTTGTTTGGTTTAGAAAGAGGATAGAATAAAATATAAAATAAAATAAAGTGTGCAAAGAAAATACAAAAAAAATGTACTTAGCTAAAAATTATATCTTCGGTATGTGGCTACTGGCTCTCTCTTCGACCACCATGCAAGTGACGCTAAGGAAATTCTAACCTTACTATGCCAGGTCATTGGAGTAGGGGGGGCACACCTTACATTTGTGGTCATTTAGTGAAAGCTTTCCCTTCTTTAAGGAGAAGGAAAGGAAAGAAAACCAATATTCTGCTTATATATTTTGAATAGATCCTGAACTTCGTCTCATTTAGATTTTACAACAGTAACTTGGCCAGGCACGAATTAAATTAAAAACTGGGCAATTAGGCTGAAAAGAAATATAGAAGCAAATACGCAATCTGAAATCAAGACAATTTCTTGTCTGAGATATTTACCAGTAAAGAAAGTCCGTGGGTCTGTTTATCGCCTACGACTTATTTTAAGGCACAGTTAATAATTCGGGTGTTTATATGTCAAGCGGTCGACTTCATATTTAAATTAATCTATTTCAATGAGAGTAGATTATGCATAAAAAATAAAGTTCTTCTGTCATCTAAATAAGCTAAATAGGGATTCCCCCTCCCCATTACTACGTCGATGTGACATGGTAAAGAAATTAGTCAGGAAATTGTTTTAAAATAAGTGAATCAAGAATGGTCAAGATGTCTGAGAAATAAGATAAAATTACATAGATATGAACACAAACGAAAAAAAAAATAAATAAAAAAATAAAAATAAAAATAAATAGATAAATAAAATAAAATAAAATAAAAAGGGTTAGATTTGTTTGGTTTAGAAAGAGGATAGAATAAAATATAAAATAAAATAAAGTGTGCAAAGAAAATACAAAAAAAATGTACTTAGCTAAAAATTATATCTTCGGTATGTGGCTACTGGCTCTCTCTTCGACCACCATGCAAGTGACGCTAAGGAAATTCTAACCTTACTATGCCAGGTCATTGGAGTAGGGGGGGCACACCTTACATTTGTGGTCATTTAGTGAAAGCTTTCCCTTCTTTAAGGAGAAGGAAAGGAAAGAAAACCAATATTCTGCTTATATATTTTGAATAGATCCTGAACTTCGTCTCATTTAGATTTTACAACAGTAACTTGGCCAGGCACGAATTAAATTAAAAACTGGGCAATTAGGCTGAAAAGAAATATAGAAGCAAATACGCAATCTGAAATCAAGACAATTTCTTGTCTGAGATATTTACCAGTAAAGAAAGTCCGTGGGTCTGTTTATCGCCTACGACTTATTTTTAGGCACAGTTAATAATTCGGGTGTTTATATGTCAAGCGGTCGACTTCATATTTAAATTAATCTATTTCAATGAGAGTAGATTATGCATAAAAAATAAAGTTCTTCTGTCATCTAAATAAGCTAAATAGGGATTCCCCCTCCCCATTACTACGTCGATGTGACATGGTAAAGAAATTAGTCAGGAAATTGTTTTAAAATAAGTGAATCAAGAATGGTCAAGATGTCTGAGAAATAAGATAAAATTACAAAGATATGAACACAAACGAAAAAAAAAAAAAATAAATAAATAAAAAAAAAAAAATAAAAATAAAAATAAATAGATAAATAAAATAAAATAAAATAAAAAGGGTTAGATTTGTTTGGTTTAGAAAGAGGATAGAATAAAATATAAAATAAAATAAAGTGTGCAAAGAAAATACAAAAAAAAATGTACTTAGCTAAAAATTATATCTTCGGTATGTGGCTACTGGCTCTCTCTTCGACCACCATGCAAGTGACGCTAAGGAAATTCTAACCTTACTATGCCAGGTCATTGGAGTAGGGGGGAACACCTTACATTTGTGGTCGTTTAGTGAAATTAAACAATTAGATAAGAAAAAGAAATTACAAATGAACTACAAAATACAAATTGTAATTCTTTAAATGAATAACTATAAGCTGAAGTTCTACACTTGCTGCTGCTGCTCTACTTCCTCTTCTATTCTAGTTGCCTGCCTCCTCTGCTCTCATAGTCTCTTCAGTATTTAAAGTTGAATACTTTTAAGTTTTAAGTTGTACTGTAGAAACATTAGACTTTCTTTATTCTCATGATGCAGCCTGTTCCTCATAGGTTCATACACATTACCATCTGTACTAAAGAGCCTCTCACCCTCCAAGATGAAGGTGGTATGCTTAAATATTTTGAAACCAGTTTACTTAGTAGTGGTAAGGTCTCCTGTGTCTACTTCCACCACTGCAATGGATCATCATCTCTTGTGAGTAGTCATAAAGCTATGTAATGATCAAGTTCTTTTGTGCACTTAGCCATAAGGGATTTACTCCTTTGGAGTTTAGATTGTGATTCTTGTATTTCTATTGTAGTTGCAGTTTCCAGGTTTAACTTAGCTTCTACCTGCTCTAAGTTTTGATTTGTTACCGTAGGCTTATTCAAAGGTAATTCATCAAAAAGGCTTGAAAGAGATACAGTTTTACTTTCACTTTGATCTTCTTGACCCTCAACAAAGCTTGAAGAAGTGTATCCTGTTGATTCTGCTTCATTATCATCAGTAGAAAGTAGAAGATGTAGAATCCAATTTTTAGTGTTTTCCATGTCATTCTTTTGAAATTTAAATGTGAATCTTGGATATAGGAAACTAGACACAAGTTTTTATCATTTAGATAGGATGAAAATCTTGTTTCCATTGATTCATTGAATTGTTCAATGGATTTTAAGGATTCCACTAAAGTCAGAAATATCAGAATTAGATTGGACAGCTTTTGAAAGAAATAATGTCAAAGCTAAAACTGTAGGTATTATCGATATGGTTGAAGTTCTGTAACTTGCTTCTTTGATGATTTTTTTCAAATGGATTCAGTAACTGGACAAGTTTTTGAACAAGTCGCGAATGGTAAGCAGCTGGAACTGTTTAAGAAAAAATAAGGGTAATAACCATTATCTATAAAATTATATTAAAATACTAGCGGGGGTACCCGGCGTTGCCCGAGTGTTTGTTTCCGGGACGGGGGGGGGGAGTTTTAAAAAATGTTATGGTAGGTAAGTAGGAAGGATCAAACCCGGAGTCATGAGTAAAGTAGGAAAATAAAGTGTGAAAAAAAACAAAAAAAAAAAAAAATCTGCAACGTTAACAGTTCGGCCACCAAGAAAAGTCCATTCCAGTTGTTTAGGAAAAAAAAAAAAAAAAAAAACCGACTATGGTAGGTCGGCACGAACGTGAAAATATGTGAATTGTCCAGCACGCTAACCACTACGCCACAGAGCACTGCAGCTTAGTTTAGTGATTTTAAATAACTTCACATGAAAGAACTACGAAGCCAAACCGGTGTTCTCTTCTCAACTGTTCCTTGTGAACGATCCCCAAACGGTGTTAAGTGGTGGCAGGGGGAGGAGGAATTTATTAGAGAGAAAATATTTTACCACTTCCATTGATCTTAACCGATTTTGGCCGTGACTTCTCAGCAGAAAAAGTATAGAAATCTAAGATTATCGAGGAATTTGAGAAATAATAAGCCTATAACACACCTCAGATATTGTTCTGCCGTTTGTGCATATTATATTTGCATGAAATATCTTGATTTTTAATCCTATTAATGTCAAAATCCGACGGGAAAAAATGAGTTCATTTTATTTATATAGAGATTGGATGTAATGGTTGTCTTCACAGCCTGAGTTACAATGTATTAGAGTTATTCTAAATCACATTCCCTGACATTAGCAAATATATTTGTTCCTGAATCCCGCAAGATTAAGAAAATTTACTTGAAGATTTTATACTCATCCAGAACATTGTGCAATTCTTCACTTATTAGTGCACCAGGGAATGAAACCTATCTAAGCACAGCTCTGAACTGTTCAAAGTCATTTGAAAACCAATGACTTCTCAAATTCAGAAAGGGAGCATTATCTGTTGTAGCTGTCCAAATGTCTGTAGTTCATTTCAGCAAGAGACAGTTGAATTTTTGTTGTACTTTTGTAAATATATTGAAAATTATTTTGCAGTAAAGTACGTTTTTGATGGAATGCTGTAATTTGAACAAAGTTTTGCAATAAACCTATTAAATTTCAATTTGTTCATATTCTTTGAACACTCGTAAATATTCATTATATAAACCTTTTTACTTTAAAGAATCTGCCACTCTTTCATAATTTCTAGGTAGGATTGCAGAGTCAGTCAGTATCGGAGGGAGTCAGAGGTTTTAGCTGGAGTCGGATTTCTAAGAGTACTAAGAGTTGGAGTCAAAGTCAGAATTTTTTTTATCCAACCCAGACTCCGACTCCTTAAGTCAAATAAATGTATATTTTTTTAATGGTTTTTCTGTTTGATTTTACCAGTTGCACAATTTAGCAGTTTTTGTATAGTTTTGCTTTTATTTTTTGAGATATAACATATTTTGAAATGTACTGCAATGCTTTCCTTTTTATTCCATTTACACCCCAAACAAAGCACAGTGCCACTTTGATGTAGGGAGCTACTATCAAGGCTATAAGTTGCAGGGATACTATGTAGGGAGTTGAGCAACAAGATGTCTGTTCACATTACATTACTTCTGCATGTAATACAGTTGGGAAAGCAAGAACCCAGAAGGGAGTTTCAAAGTCTAGCAGTTCTGGGAAAGAAACTATTAGAAGGACTTCTAAGGATCTCTATTGTGTAGGGGTGGGATTTTGCTGTGTGTCAGGTTTGTTGAGGTTATTTACATTGAGGAGGTACAAGGACTTATAGTTCGTCAGAGCATCCATCATCAAAATACTTGTAGAACAGGCAGAGGGATGCAACATTTCATCAATGGGATAGAGGCTGAAGCTTAGATGACAATTCAGGACCTATCAGGTTGACGACTCTCTTTTGTACCCTATCCAGGAACGAGACACTAGTAGCAGATGCACCAGCTCAAATGTGAGAACAATTCTCCATACATGGGCGAATGGTGGCCTTTTAGAGGTACATAATACTTTCAGGCGTAAGTAACTTACTAGCATGGTAGAGAGAGAGCCCATCTTCCTCGCAGCGGCCATGGCAATGCTCTCCATATATCTGTTCCAACTTATGTTCCCTGTGAACGTTAAGCCGAGGAGTTTGAAAGAAGTACTTTCATGTAATATATCTTTAGTCATAGCTATCAGTGGTTTAGAAGCTTTTTTTGTAATTATTGAAGGAAACAAGCTTAGTCTTGGCAGCATTGACCATCCATTTTTGTCCCCATTCCATGAGATTGGAGGTCTTCCTTTAGTGTTTCTGCCATTCCTTTAGATATGTGTTTATTTGTTTTCCCCTTGTGCTTGTTATAGAGCGTTGTGTCATCAGCATATATACCCATCTCAGAGAAAATTTCGTCAGGGAGGTCATTTATGAATATTAGGAATAATAAAGGTTCAAGGATCGACCCCTGAAGTACACCCTCATTTATATCATATCGTTTAGAATTACGACTGTTGAGGACAACCTGGATTCTCCTCTTATTTAAAAAGGATTTAATTATGTTAAGTATTCATCCAGTGATACAGTATGATCTGATTTTCCTGAGAAGACAATCATGCCAAATCCTCTCAAAAGCCTTAGATATATCTTGGACTACAGCTCTACCCACCCCATGCTTTTTCCAGTGTATGTTATATATGTTCAGAGATTACAGTTAGGATATCTGCTGTAGTATAGCTTGTCTAAATCCATATTGTTAGTCGGTCAGAAGTTTAGCATCTGTAAGGTGATGGACTAGACCTTGGTTAATTATGGACCCAAATATTTTGGTGAAAAGCTGTAGGAGGCTAATGGAGTGATAATTTAATGTATCAGTTCTTTCGCCAGAATTCTTGTAAACTGGTACCACAGAAGCAATTTTCCAGCAGTCAGGAAAGCAAGATTCGTTAAGGCATTTGTTGTAAAGTTTGGAGAGGACTGGAGCAACCTTAGCGGAGCATTTTTTTAATAGCACAGCCAGGATGAGATTGGGTCCACATATTTTTGCAGTGTTTAAGATTTTTATGATATCATGTCTTTGAGAAGAAGTGATTTTCAGATCATCTAGTGTGGTTTCAATCCGCAAAAGAAATTCAGGGAGAGA
Source organism: Euprymna scolopes (assembly GCF_053919585.1). Lineage (NCBI taxonomy): Eukaryota > Metazoa > Mollusca > Cephalopoda > Sepiida > Sepiolidae > Euprymna > Euprymna scolopes. Next base: position 69,870,181 of record NC_136491.1, on the reverse strand, counting down.
GTGGGTTGCTGGACCCAATGTGGAGTTTGAGGCAAACTGATTGGTAAGTATGCTAGCCTTTTCAGTTGCCGTGAAAACAACCTCATGATTGTTGGATAGTGAGGGAATTGTTGATTGCCCATTATTTACTACACTGTTGTAGATTTTCCAGAAATCATAGCTTCCTGATTTCTGTGCGTTGATGTGTTTTCTAGTGGTGTTTGTATATTCTCTCTTAGCTGTTGCTATTTCTTTCTTACAATTACTTCTAGCTTCTATGAACTCTCTGTTCGTACTGGACTTATGCCAGTTAAATCATGCTGCCTTTGAGCAATGGCAGCTGCACAAGTAAAAGGAAACCATTGGGTAAGATGGGGTTTGCTATAGAATTTCCGCAACCTTAAGGAACATGTGCTTCAATTGCCATTTTGAACCATTCAGTGGTCTCATTTGTGCACTGTTCAGTGGGAAGAGAAAAGATATTTCTCCATCAGGAATCTCTGATGAGATCCTTAATGGCTTCCCAATCAACTTTCTTTTAATACCTTGTCGTATTGAGCAATGGCTCTTCAGTTTTGGGTCAAGAATTTAGGGTGATTTCTACCATTATTACAGCATGATCAGCATTCCCGAGTGGGTTATGGGCATTCGTTACACAATCATTGGGAACTGTGGTCAGAAATAGATCTAGAAATTAGGCATGTGGATCTTGCTAATCTCGGAAACGTGTCGGAAACATAACCGTCTGTGATAGGGAATGAGATATAGAAAAGCTATGCGTTATGCTACCAGTTGCATCTGTGTAAATAGAGAATCTAAGCCAATTGCTGTGGTGGACATTGAAGTCATCAAATACATGTACTTGTGCACTAGTATCGAGGGAGAGTGTTGTATCTATGCTGTCAGAGACTTGATTGATTAGCGTTTCATCAAGATATCACACAGGATTAATGAAAATTCTGTCATTGAGTGAGATCACTGTGGATTACATTGGATAATAATCAGATTCTAATCTGAAAATTATCCAGTTCCTGAATCAAATGGAATTTGGTATTTGGATTAGTTCAGGATCGATCCAGAATTACAATCTTCTCCAAAAAAAAACAAAACAAAAAAAAACACGGCCTAAATCAATAAGAAGCAACCCATGCTACTATAGCCCTTTATAGCTTTTTTCTGTTTTTCCTTTGATCCTCTTTCCATAAAAGCAGTATTATCTTTTAAAAAATTTCTTCTTTGTATAATATGTGTCTTTACTCCCCTCTTCTGATGAGAAGCGTATGACTTCAAAATGTCATGGCCTAAAGCGGTTTCCCTATACCTAAATATTGTATTCCCCTTTGAATTGATAGCATAATAAAATTTCATTGTAAATTTTTTATCCGTTTTTTATCTTAACTTATTCTATAAAGCTGGTTGAGTGTATATGTGAGTATATTTATCATACAAGTGAATGTTAAACATAAAAAATAATATACATGAAAAATATTTATAAAATGCTTTCTGAATAGGTGAGGGAGGGCGATATATGGATCTGCAGAATATATTTCCACATAGGGGTTATGGAGTTGGGAGTCGGAGTCAGAGTCTGAGATATCAAAGGAGTCAGAGTTGGAGTCAGCATCCTAGGAATTCTAGGAGTCAGAGTTAGAGTCGGATTTTTACCATCCGACTCCACAACCCTGTTTTTAGAGAAAGCATTTAATAATGAGAATTAATGTTAGAATCATTAGAAGGCACATAATTAGAATCTACCTCAGACAACTTCTCAAACTCTCAGAGCACCTCTACATAATATTTCCCATCTTTTAGCGCAATGTTTTTTTTTAATTTAGCTAGTTTTGCTTCATTGTATGAAGACAGTTTAGCACTCTCATCGATTCCAAAGAAAATTTTCAATTCCGCATTTGACGGAAGATTTTTCAAAAAACGACCCAAGTTTTTTTTTTTTTTTTACACAGTGATCACCACTTATCAAGGCCCGGAAGTCACTCAGGGATAAGGGTTATTGCAAGTACATTACGTTAGTGAGGAGATTTTATGAAGTGTTTAATTAGGGGGGGCGGTTCATTAGGAAGTGTGTCAGAATAAGAGGGCACAGGATTCAACACACTTTCTTTCAACCAGATAGGAAGAACATTGAGATAATGATCTTTAGGCACATTACTGAGAAGCGAGTCCTCAACCTACAAGTAACGCATAGGTAAGGAAATCCCTTTCTCCCCTTACATTCTTGATCCAAGTGATTACGAAGACACTTAGTTCAGATATGAAACTCTTTGGCTCGTAAAATCATAAGAAGAATATTTGAAGCAGTCACCTGCCAATTTACACAATTTACAAATTTTATACTTTTTTACCAACATAATTAAGTTGCACATATTACTTACCATGTTGCTGAGAATATATTCCAAAATTCATAATGAAATGTGTGTGTGTGTGTGTGTGTGTGTGTGTGTGTGTGTGTGTGTGTGTGTGTGTGTAAATAATGGACAATTAACAATTCCCCCACTAGCCAATAACCTTGACATTGTTTGCATGGCAACCAACAAAGCTAATCTGCTTGCCAGGTTGTTTGCCTCCAACTTTACTTCGGACCCAGCAGTGAACCACTCCCTCCCAGATTTTCCTTTGTGGGCAGAAACCACACTCAATGAGCTGAAAATCCCGCCTCCCCAAGTTTGTGATATCTAGACACATCGAAGGCATGGGGGCCTGATCTCATCCTTACTACACTATTAAAAAAATGCTCCATTGAGGTTGTCCCAGTTCTCTCCAAACTCTTCAACAAATGCCTTACTGAATCTTGCTTTCCTGACTGCTAGAAAACTGCTTCTGTGGTATCAATTTCAAGAATTCTGGTAAAAGAATTGACCCATTAAATTATTTCTCTACTAGCCTTCTCCCTCTCTTTGCCAAAGCTTTGTGTCCTTAATTAATCAAACATGCTCTCTACTGATTCAAGTTATGACTATTGCCAGCACTCTCAAAATACATCGCTGGATTGCCATGTCCAGGGTGATGAAAACAAAGTTTCCAGCTACGGTTATGATCTTTGGTGTGGGTCACATCATGCCACATCATATCTTGAAAGTAAACAGCAAAGTGTACCTGAAGAGTCTGGTGATCCCCTGGTGCAATCAGGTGGCCGCTGGCAGACCCTGGGTGTGGCAGCATGACTCAGCACCAGCCCACAAGTTTAAAGAGATCCAGGCTTGGCTTCAGAAAGAGTGCTATGACTTTGTACCCTTCTCTCACTGCCCCCCCTCCTCCCCTGACCTGAATCCGCTGAACTATTTCGTTTAGTCATACGTTTAGAACATCACCAACATGACCTCCCACAACACCAAAACCAGCCTAATCGCCACCATCTGCCAAGTATTCACCGATCTCCTACTGGCGCTTGTGGAAAAAGCATGCTCCCAGTTCCGGACCCATATCGAGGTGGTGACTGAGGCTGAAGGCGGCTACAATAAATACATGTCAGCTCTACTACATAATCAAATTATCCGAATTGATTTTTTCAATAAAAGTTTTAAAATAAAACTGTAGTGTTGTTTTCTTTAGAGCAACAATTTTATCATTCCATCCTATACCATACACTGGATAAGGCAGGGGAGGCTAGGACAGTAGCCCTAGATATATCTTAAACTTCTGGCAGGGTATGGAATGATGGTTTTCTCATAAAAATTCAATCATGGTATTACTGGGCTTACTGTTTGAAATAACCAGGATGGTGGAAATTTTTAATATTTCCAGAATATCATCTCTTTTTCCATTGTTTTTAATGACATTCTTTTAGTACCTTTCTTTTTTTAAAAGATATATATATATATATATATATATATATATATATATATATATATATATATATATATATATATATATATATACGCATTGCTGTGGCTCAGTTTGTTAAAATGGAACACATTCCTTATAAAAAATTTCATTTATTCATTTTATTTTTTTTGCAATTTTTTTTTATCAATAAAAGTTGGGTTTTTTCCCAAGAAAAGGTGAATTTTTTACCATAAATTGTTAGGTGAAAGTTTTTTTTTTGTTTTGTTTTTTCAGGAATTTTTTTTTAAAAGAAAGTTGGCAGTAAACATTTCTTTTTGAAAACAGAATTTTTAGCATAAAAAGAAAAAATGAATGTTTTATATGAACACTGTAAATAGTTAGGTGAAAGTAGTAGTGGTGTTTTTTAAAAAATAATATTTCTATTATTTTTTAAACTGTAATACTTTATTTTGAAAGTATATTCCATATAGAAAATAAACAACTCACTTTAAAAAGAGAAATTATGGGTTTTTATATTTTATTCGCGGTTTTCTGTTAGGGGTGTCAAAAATTCCTCCAAATTTCTGATACATCTAGAGTTTCTATTCTTTTTCTTTCTTTCTTTTTTTCAATATTTTAAGCAGATTTGTCACTCAGCTAGCAGATTTGGTGCTTGTACACTTTATTGCCGAAATTGGAGACGCCATTTTTTTCACGCACTTGCTATCCAAATCTAGGGAAGACATCATTATAAGGCTGAACGATTGCTTCCGGAAAGGGAAAGAATAAATTTACCAAAATTTACATTTATTACTTCCGAAAACGATAAATTAAACTAAATAAATTTACCAAAATTAACATTTATTACTCCCTTAAACTAAAATTATCATTTATTACTTCCAGAAACTTGGTAAACCGATATTACTGGAGAAAATTAATCTTGACAATTCAAAAAAATATTTAAAATTATTTATTTTTTCGAAAAGAACACCCCCCCCCCAAAAAAAAACACATAAACGAAAAAATAAACAAACAAACAAACAAACAAACAAAAAAACTAATAAATGTTTTGGTTTTGTTTCGGTTTTCAATTGGCGCTCCAATTATGAATATGTCATTTCAATTTTCTGTTTTTAATAAAAAAAAAAAAAAAATTGTTCCATGAAAAACTTTCCCGTTCTCATTAATTAAATCGAAACATTTCCAATTAAACAATTACGGATATATGTTCTCTTTCACTTTCTTTATTTACTTTTAAAGCAACAGCGGAATTTTATGAAATAGTTTTTTTTCTTCTTCTTCTTTCTTTTTTTTTTTCTTTTTCTAACAAATAAATAATTTTAAACATTTTTTTGAATTGTCAAGATTCATTTTCTCCAGTAATATCGGTTTACCAAGTTTCTGGAAGTAATAAATGATAATTTTAGTTTAATTTAACGTTTCCGGAAGTAATAAATGTTAATTTTGGTAAATTTATTCTTTCCCTCTCCGGAAGCAATCGTTCGGCTATATAATGATGTCTCCCCTAGATTTGGATAGCAAGTGCGTCTCCAATTTCAGCAATAAAGTGTACAAGCACCCCAGATTTTCATGGGTCGCTATTTTTGCCATAAATTGTTAGGTGAAAGGGTTTGTTTTTTTTAAGAAAGTTGGTAGTAGTTTACTTTTTTTTTTAAGAAAGTTGGTAGTGTGCCAGTTGACACAGTTTAATATTCAAATTTAAAATCGTTAAATACAATTTAGGCGCGCAGTGCAATTGATTGTTTTGGCGCGTTAAAAAAATGAAAAATGACACCCACGCAAATTCTGGCGTGACCTTTATATACCAAAGGTGCGAACCTAGTTGAAAGCACCCCATGTGATGTCTTCCGTCCAATGGAATTCCTCCTAGGACATATTTTAAAACTGATTTTCTAGAGCTCGTTTGGAGCCGATCAAATCATATATAAACATGCACAAACACAAAATCTATCTCTTTAGTCTCTTAGCCCTTCGAGCATTCTTTCATCTCTTTAAACTCTTCCGACTCATTCAACGCTTTCTCATTAGGACTTGCCACGCGTGCAAACATCAATTATTTCATTTCCACTGCTCCGCGCATTAATACTCTCTTTTAACAGACGAACATTAATATTGTCTCTGTTACATATTTGAACATTCAAAGAACACAAAAAAAGAGACTCTCTATCTTTCATATGAACTCAAAAAAAAAGAACTATGAAATATTGAGAACTATGTTTTGCTTGTTATTGTTTGTTATTTCTATTCCAGAAATAAACCTCCGTTTGTGTTGCACATAAGATTTCTTATTTTCATTTTTATTATTTGTGGAGGAAGTCAGTTCCCAAAAAAAGGCCAGGCGACCCCCACAAGTTGGTGACCCGACGCAGAAATCATATGCACAACGGAATCTTATAAGCTATTAAACAACCATGACTCAGCGGCAAAAGCGACAATTTTTTTTCGACCACAGTTTCAAGCTCCGCGTCCTCGGAAAAAGTCAGTTGACAGTTTAAAGGCTTTGAAATCACTTTCGAGCGAAGAAAACAAACATAGAACCTTCCTGTGTTGAAAAACCTCTGGCAACGTTAACGGTAAATATACCAGCATTTTATCCTACCAACATAAAGACCTGGTTTATCCAAATCCAGGCCCTTTTCGACGCAAAGCGGATAACGTCTCAACGAACCAAATACTGTTACTTGGTGGAAAAACTCCCGGCAGACGTCGTCGAAGAGGTGGCGGATTTATTGGAGAATGTGCCAGAAGACAACCCATATGACGAACTTTAGGAGGCCATCTTACGACGGACAGGCTTTTCAAACGAAACAAGGTTACGCAATCTTTTCACCCAAGTAGAATTGGGAGATCGCACTCCGTCACAACTTTTGCGATACATGTGTACATTGATAGGGGACAACAAAATGTCCGAAAATATAACGAGAAGTCTGTGGCTGGATAAACTTCCAGACACAACAGTACAAATTCTAGCACCCACAACGGAAGAGACAAATATTTAGCACGGTTTAATCTATCGGTAGACATGACTAGTCGCACACTGACCGATAACCAAACAAAAATCGTAATTAAAGGTATCACCACAAGATACCAGTCTACTGGGATTAGTTCTGCCTTACCTGAAGAGACGTACATTCGTCGGCTGTTTCAAAAATACCCACAACTTACTCAGCCATTCAAAGTCACGGATAATATTAAACATAATGCAAAGCATTATATTAAAACGAATAGACAACCCGTCTACGCCACCCCCAGACGTCTGAAGCCGGATAAGTACAAGATCGCAAAAGACGAATTTCAACGCATGTTGCAACAAGGAATTATCCGACCTTCCAAAAGTGCGTGGTCATCTCCTCTACACATGGTACAGAAAGCAGACACGACAACATGGCGTCCATGCGGCGATTTCAGGAGATTAAATGCACAAACTGTACCGGATAGATACCCTATCCCACACATTCACGATTTTGCAATCGGACTGCAAAATGCCACGGTATTTTCCAAACTGGATTTAGTAAAAGCGTATTACCAAATACCGGTGGCGGATGAAGATATCCACAAAACAGCACTGACCACACCATTTGGACTTTACGAATTCGTCAGAATGCCATTCGGACTTAGGAACGCTTGTCAAACCTTCCAAAGGTTAATAGACGAGGTTTTTAGGGACCTTCCATTCGTATTCGCTTACGTGGACGATGTCCTAATTGCTAGTAGAAACCTCGACGAACATAAACAACACTTGGAACAAGTTTTTCAAAAACTGTCCCATTATGGTTTAAAAATAAACTTGGACAAATGTATTTTCAGTCAGCAAGAAGTAAACTCCCTTGGACATTCAATTGATAAGGATGGTATATCACCATTACCTGAAAAAGTAAGCGCCATTACGGATTTTCCACAACCTACGCCTGTTAGACAAGTTCGTCGCTTCATAGGTATAATTAATTATTACAGAGATTTTTACCCAACTGTTCCACAATCCTTGCACCGTTAACGTCATTATTGAAGAACAAAACAAAAAACCAACAATTAAAACTGGAAGGATCAACTTTAAAAGCTTTCCATCAAGCTAAAACTGCCTTAGTCAATTTCACAAAATTGAATTATATTAAGGACAGCGAAGAATCGAAGCTTACACTTACAACAGACGCATCAGACATAGCTGTAGGAGCAGTTATACATCAACTGACAGGGGATACAATGACCCCTATATCGTTTTTCTCAGCCAAACTGAGCAAGACACAGACAAAGTACAGCACCTTTTCAAGGGAGCTATTAGCAATTTATTTGTCAATTAAACATTTTAGACATCTGTTAGAAGGAAGAAACTTCTGTATTTACACTGACCATAAACCGTTAACATATGCACTGCATACGCATGTAGATAAATATGGTCCAAGAGAAATCAGACACCTTGATTATATTGCCCAATATTCCACAGACATCAGATACGTCAAGGGGCAAGAAAACATCGTGGCGGACGCATTATCACGAGCTGCAATAACTTCACTAAATTCCAGTTCGTTAACTATGGAATTAATTGCACAAGAACAAAAGACGGACAAGACACTCACTGACATACAACAGAAAATGTCTTTGCAACTGAAGGAAATGCCCGTACCTTTTAGTGTAACAACACTTTATTGTGATACAGCAAAAGAACAACCGCATCCATACATACCGCCAAGCATCAGACGACATGTTTTTCTACATTTTCACAATATGTCGCATCCAGGCAAACGAGCCACCGTAAAAATAATAACAGACCGCTTTGTTTGGCCGAATATGAATGCAGATATTCGAAATTGGACCAAGACGTGTGTATCCTGTCAGAAAAATAAAATATACAGGCACACGAAGTCACCGCTGGGCACTTTCAGTGCGCCTGATGCCAGGTTCACCAATATCCATGTTGACTTGGTGGGGCCATTACCGCCCTCAAAAGGACACACCCACATTCTCACCATAGTCGATAGGTTCAGCAGATGGCCAACAGCCATACCCGTGAAAGACACATCGGCGGCGACAGTTGCTGGAACAATACTAAAAGACTGGATAGCAATTTTTGGAGTACCGTCAATACTCACAACGGACAAAGGTTCGCAATTTCAATCGAAACTCTTCGCAGAGTTCAACCAATTGTTGGGAACAACCCACATAAAGACTACTGCTTATCACCCTTGCTCAAACGGCCTCGTCGAACGCTTTCACAGACAACTAAAAACTTCTTTGGCTACGAGTCTTAACAACGCGGACTGGTCAGATAATTTACCATTAATCCTATTAATGATCCAAAACACAATAAAAGAAGACTTACAAAGCACACCAGCGGAGCTAGTTTTTGGATCCGTAGTCACACTACCTGGACAGTATTTTAATGCATACACAGATATTTCACCCACGGCTACATTTGTGATGGAATTAAAAAACAAAATGTCTTCTCTCAAATTTACCCCCACCAGGAGGGCTGACAAACAAACATATATACCGAACGACCTTCACACATGCAAATTTGTGTTTATCAGGAATTATATGGTCAAAAAGCCATTTTGTCCAAATTACACTGGACCATACCAAGTTTTGGACAGAAGTGAAAAATATTTTACTGTCCAACGGAAAGACAGGAAAGACAACATCGCGATCGACCGAATTAAACCAGCATACATTGAGGAATACCCTCAGACAATTTCCCCACCAGAACAAATTCCCTTAGAACATGGGAGTCCAGCAGAAAATGACGAGGACACCAAACCCACGACAAAAACGGGTAGGAAAGTCCACTGGCCGAAACATTTCAAGGAATACATTACATATTAAAAAAAAACAAAACTTTTTTTTTTCCAATCTTGGGGGAGTATTTGTGCCAGTTGACACAGTTTAATATTCAAATTTAAAATTGTTAAATACAATTTAGGCGCGCAGTGCAATTGATTGTTTCGGCGCGTTAAAAAAATGAAAAATTCCGGCGTGACCTTTATATACCAAAGGTGCGGACCTAGTTGAAAGCACCCGATGTGATGTCTTCCGTCCAATGGAATTCCTCCTAGGACATATTTTAAAACTGATTTTCTAGAGCTCGTTTGGAGCCGATCAAATCATATATAAACATGCACAAACACAAAATCTATCTCTTTAGTCTCTTAGCCCTTCGAGCATTCTTTCATCTCTTTAAACTCTTCCGACTCATTCAATGCTTTCTCATTAGGACTTGCCACGCGTGCAAACATCAATTATTTCATTTCCACTGCTCCGCGCATTAATACTCTCTTTTAACAGACGAACATTAATATTGTCTCTGTTACATATTTGAACATTCAAAGAACACAAAAAAAGAGACTCTCCATCTTTCATATGAACTCAAAAAAAAAGAACTATGAAATATTGAGAACTATGTTTTGCTTGTTATTGTTTGTTATTTCTATTCCAGAAATAAACCTCCGTTTGTGTTGCACATAAGATTTCTTATTTTCATTTTTATTATTTGTGGAGGAAGTCAGTTCCCCAAAAAGGCCAGGCGACCCCCACAGTAGTAAACGTTTCTTTTGGAAAACAGAATTTGGTACTCCTTGGGCATTGAGTTCTATGGCGACCAGCATAAAAAAAAACACGCATCGCTTCCTTTCTGACGCAAGCGCACATAACACTTTTTTTTTTTATTTACTGGCGTTGTCGTAGTAACTAAACGATTATTTTTCACATTTATTTTGAAAAAAGTTTTACTCTTTATGAATATTAAAAGAAAAATTACTAAACATTTATTAATAATGCCTCACTTTTACAGACATTTGTTTTTAAATTTCTTTTTAAAGGACGACTTTTATCGACTTTTTTTAGCATTTGCGGATGGGTATGCTGATATTTGTTTTTTTTAATTTCTTTTTAAATGACTTTTATTTTAATAGCATATGCAGATGGGTAAATAACGAAAAAAAATAACTAAGCCATTTATTGACAATTTCTCGGTATCTTGACTTTGATAAAATTTATTTGTTAAAAATATTTGTAAAAGTGAGAATTATCAGTAAATGGTTTAGTTATCATTTTTTTTTTTCGTTTTTTACCCATCCGCAAATTTTTTTACCCATCCACAAATTTTTAATAAAAAAAAGAAAGTCGATAAAAAGTCATTTAAAAAGAAATTAAAACAAATGTCAGCATACCCATCCGCAAATGCTGTTTTTTAAAAAAGTCGATAAAAGTCGTCATTTAAGAAATTTAAAAACAAATGTCTGTAAAAGTGAGGCATTATTAATAAATGTTTAGTAATTTTTCTTTTAATATTCATAAAGAGTAAAAATGGAATGGAAATTTAAATTTCGCTCCGTTTTAATCTTTTTTTTTAATTGTGCTTCTCCCAAATAAATATAATCAAGAAAATACCATTCAACGATTGTACTTTATATATATAAAACACGAAATATAAAATATATATATATATATATATATATATATATATATATATATATATATATATATATTAACGAAAGAGAAATAATTCCATTTTTAAACGAAAAAAGTCAATTTGGTATATAAAAGTTCCGTTTACTGATGTCACGTGATGACACGCGGTGTGAAATAATTGTCCCCAAATAAAAAAAATGGCCGATCCGTACAAAGAAAAGCAAATATTTATTATAGAAAACTAATGTATAATGTTATAATTACAAAGAGATATATAGAAACACGTATGCATACCGTAAACATATTATACCAAAATGTGGAAGCCATCCGTCCAGTGGTTATTTAGACTATTAATTATGAACGAACCAAGAGTTACATTTATATATATATACTAGCTATACCCTGCCACGCGTTGCTGTGGCTCAAATTGGCACAATGGAAAAAGTTCCAAAATAAGAAAAAGCATGTTTCTTATAGGTTTAATTTTCCATTTTGCATGGGTACACAGTTTTTGTTGTTACATTTTCTTAGCTGATATAGAAATTTTCCGGTTTGGTGACTCTTGAATACGTAACATAAATTGTCCATGTGAAAAAACAGTCAGTGTGTAACTGTAAGGCCCACAATTGTAAAGATTGTTCCCTGTGCTTTGTTGATGGTTATTGCAAATGACAATAAAATTGGAAAGTGCAATTTCCTAAAGTGTAATGATGTATCCGGTGGAATCATAGGAATGCATGGAATGAAGATATATTCATCTGTGAAAGGTCCTGTTAAGATTGTTGTTTCCATGATATTGTTTGTTAATTTTTTTTTACTGCAAGCTATGTGCCATTGCAAAGCTTGGATTGGTTTATATTTCACAACATGATAATTAGTACACCAAATTTCAGTTGCAAAACATGCGGTGGCATCCCTGGCAAATATAGCTGTTGGATAATTAACCACTTTATCTGCTTTCACAACAGTGTCGATGGATTTGTATTTGACTACCTCACTTGGAATTTTACATTGAATAATAGCGTTAAATTCATGGGCATCTTTGTATTGACCTGCAAGAATAGTTCATTCACTCAGTCAAATGGAATTCTTATAATTTGAATATCTGCAAAAACCTTTTAAACTAACTATTCTTTTGATGAAATAAAATTACAGAAATTACAGAAGTTAAAAGTCACAGAATTTTGCCCTTAACTCTGATCAGCTGGCACTTTTTCGTACCCAATTTCCCACAAGTGATACAAAAGTTTTTGTGCGGATCGAACAGTCTGCAACTGGACGTGCATATCTTGAGTTAAGTTTAATGTCTTCACATGGAACAAAAAAGTAGAGTATTTGAGGCAAGCATTTATTTCATCTGCTGGTGTTGATTGAAGAATAACAGGTAACATTTGTCTGAAATCTCCTGCAAGCAATATTACTGCATTCCCAAATGGTCTGACATTGCCACGCAAATCTTGCAAGGATCGACCAAGAGCCTCAAGTGATTTTTTGCATACCATTGTGCATTCATCCTAAACAATAAGTTTGCATTTCTGCAATATTTTTCCCCATATTGGATGTTTTGGAGATGTCGAACATGAGATTTTTGAAAAATTGAATGTTTTAAAGTAGAATAAATAATTCTTCTACTTGGCAGCAAGGTCGCAGGTATTCCTCATGCAGCAAGGGCTAAGGCTATGTCATTTTGTTACCAAATGGCTGCCAAAATCAATTTAATTAGAAAGGTTTTACCAGTTACTTCTGGTGCTGTTCAAGGTAGCAGTAATTTCCAAATAACTTCTATTCTCACAGTCAGTAAATTAGGTGACTAAAATAGGATTTATCCATGTTTTGACAATGCCTTATTCACTGTAATTAATTTAGGAGACTAAAATAGGATGAGGGAGTAGAGATGGACAGATAGAGAGGAAGATATATAGATAGAAAAGAGACAGTGAGAGGAAGATAGAGAAAGAGAAGGAGATAGAGAGATAAAGGGATTGATAGATAAACAGAGAGAGGGGGAGAGTTAGAAACAGAGAGGGATGAGACAGAGGAAAGGAGAGAGATAGAGGGAGAGAGAAAGGGGCTCAAAGAGAGATGGAGAAAGATAGATTGAGAGAGGGAAAGGGAGAGATGGATAGAGAGAGATATTAAGAGAGGAAGAGAGAGAGAGAGAAACAGAAGGTGAACTACACTTCACTGTTTGTTTCCTCGTTCAGTAGAGAAGAAATCTTTCGAGACTGAGGCAATTTTAATGTTTTGTTATTATCCAGAGTACCCCTTTTTTGTGGGGGGACTACATTTTCCTCACATTAGAAACCGACCGGGTTATCTGTACTTTCATTTAACAAATTAATAAAAGAAAAACATATTGTAAAATTTGAATTTAACATGAAAATACTATTTTAAAAAATAGCACGATAACATAAGTGCATAAGTGCCACTTTATGTACTCCTTGGGTGTTGAGTTCCATGGCGACCAGCATAATTATTTAATGGTCGCTCCCTTATCCCCCCCCCTAGTCAAGGCTAATGCATGCACACGTAACATTTTTTTTTATTGACTGACGTTGGCTTAGTAACTAAACGATTTATTGATAATTTCGTAACCCTTAAACGCATGCCGGAAGATTTAAATTGGTTCATTATTGTTGTAATGAAAAAAGAAAAAAAAGTTTCATTCAACACAAAACCAAAAACACATATTAATGATAAATGATTTATTATTCTATTCATTGAAATTTACTAATTTTAAAATAAAAAAGTAAAAAAAAGTTAATAAAAAAATAGTTGCTTAAGTGCGCATAAAAAACTTGTTTTTTTTTTGTTTTTTTTTTTAGATTAGGTCCACCTTATAATCACCCCCCCCCAACCTCCTCATCTTAAGAACAGCTTCCGGAATAAACACCACTTTTGGAGGGGGGGGGCTATTTGCAAAATTTAACTGATATTTGTTGTCAGCATACCCACCCGAAAATACTATTAAAAAAAAAAGGAGGGGTTCAGTACCCATGGCAGAGAAGTAGATTTATTTATCAATAAAAGTTGCGAAAAAGTAAATTTATTTATCAATAAAAGTTGTCATTTAAAAAAGAAAATTGTGGAGGTCGACCTAAATGTAAATATTTACCCAAAGAATTATCCCGAAGTTTATTACAAAAGCGTTTTGTTTTCGCACTATTCAATAATTTGTTCATCCGCGCATGTAAATTAAAAAATATTTGTAAAAGTGAGAAGTTATCAGTAAATGATTTAGTTTTTTTTTTTAATTTATTTATTTATTTATTTATTTACATTAGGTCCACCTCCACAAATGTTAAGAACGGCTTTCAGAATAAACACCCTCAACCTCTCCATGTTAACAACGGATTTTGGAATAAACACCATTGGGGGGGGGATATTTAAAAAAGTCGATAAAAGTCGTCATTTAAAAAGAAATTTAAAATCAAATGTTTGTAAAAGTGAGAAATTATTAATAAATGTTTAGTAAAATTTTTCGGTGCTAATGCAGAGAGTGATCCGCGCCATTTTTTAAATCGTATTTCCACGTTTAATTAAAGTTTTATGATATTTTTTTTTCATTCAATTGCAAGGTTAAAGTACAGAATAGGTACAAAACACCTTCCCCTCCCGATGTTAAGAATGGCTTTTTAAATAATAACGTTATTATTTCAGCACGGATCACTCTCTGCATGGATACCTATTTTTCTTTTAATATTCATAAAAAGTAAAACTTTTTTCAAAATAAATAAATAAATGTTTGTAAATGTGACAAATAATTGTTTAGTTACGGCAACGTCAGTAAATAAAATATGTTACGTGCAGGGTGGGGTGGGGGACTAAGGGAGCGACTATTATTTTTTTCTGCTGGTCGCCATGGAACTCAACGCCCAAGGAGTACCAAAATGTAATTTTTTTTTGTCAAATAATTAAATTTCAAGCAATTTTTGCAATAAATAATAGACAGCAACTTCGTTAATTTTACGACTCGCCCCAGCATATTATAAACACCCTAACTTCCCCATGTTAAAACGGCTTTCGGAATGAACACCCCCAACCTCCCCATGTTAAGAACGGCTTTCAAGGTTTATGGAAGGGCGCTTTTTTTTTAACATGGGGAGGTTAGAGTGTTTATAATACGTTGAGGCATGTCGTAAAAATGAAACAGTTTAGAAAAAGTTAAAACAAACTTTTTTATGTAAACAATGCCGTGAAAAGAAACTAAACAATTAAAACGTAATGTTTCGTGAGTGAAAAGCCTTAACATAAATAAGTACATAAATCAATTTAAATTTTTAAAATATGGGATTATTTTTTTGTATGTGTGTGTGTGTGTGTGTGTGTGTGTGTGTGTGTGTGTGTGTGTGTGTACTAATGCAGAGAGCTATCCGCGCTATTTTTTTAAAATCGTATTTCCACGTTTAATTAAAGTTTTATATGTTTTTATTCAATTGTAATGTTAAAGTACAGAATAGGTACAAAACACCTCCCCTTCCCCATGTTAAGAATGGCTTTTTAAATAATAACGTTATTATTTCAACACGGATCACTCTCTGCATGAGTAAGTTTTTTTTTTTTTTTACTTATCTGGTAATTCGAGAGTAGTTGAAGCGGAAGTTACCAGAAATAAAACCGGGCAAGTCTCGCAGAAACGACTTCGAAAAATATTTATATTTTATTTAATATTTTAATAATTTGCGAGGTAAATTTATTTTAATGACATAAAAACATCCCTCGACTCTAAAGATGGGTTGTCTGAAAATTTCAAATAAATTGGTAACGTAGAAATATGGTTTTATTCACTTTTAACAAACCAAATTTACATTTTTATATATATAATATATATTTATCCACTGACACATGTTTCATCATCTACGACTCATCAGAGTGGCTGAATCTAGCGAGATTCAAAATCAGGACCCCATGATAAGATATATGTGTGGCATCCGTCAGTCGAAACGACTATGGATCAGCGCCGTATTAAGATGTTGCCTGTATGCATCCTTTTGTGTGACTGTAGAGACCAATTCTTGATTTGCATAGTCTGCCACAGCCTTGACATACGAAGGTTGTTATGCAATTTTCCGCTTCGTCCGGCTGTTCCGCCTGTACACTCGTTCTTCTCCTAGCTCTCTTTGCAGCGTTTTCAACATGGAGGGTCCTCTCGCTGATGATAATCCCCTGGCGTATCATTTTCCTCCAGGCAGTTCTGTCAGCTGCAGAGGCTTCCCATGTGTTCCTGTCCACCGAGAAAGCCTTCATGCCACGCTTGCAGACATCCCTGTAGCGAAGATGGGGTCGCCCCCTCTTTCTTGAGCCTGAGGCAAGCTCGCCATAGAGAAGGTCTTTAGGGATGCGCCCATCATCCATCCTGCGTACATGGCCCAGCCAGCGAAGACGTCGCTCACGCAGTAGGGAGTAAATGGATGGGATGCCCGCTCTCTGCAGAACATCAGTATTACTCACTCTGTCCTGCCATGTGATACCAAGTATCCTACGTATACACCTCATATGGAAGACCTGGAGTTTCCTCTCTTGTAGTCCAGGATTCACTCCCATACAGTAGAACACTGAGGATGCACGCTCTGTAGACGGTCATCTTGGTGGAAGTGGTAAGGTGCCTGTTTTCCCAGACTCTTTTAGTTAGTTTAGAGAGGGTTGTGGATGCCTTTCCAATCCTTTTGTTTAGCTCCACGTCCAATTAGAGGTTGTCTGAAGCAGTGGAGCCTAGATATTGAAACTGGCGTACGACCTCTAGTGGTGTGCCTTGGATTGTGATGCTGGGTGGGGAGGCGGTTGCTTATCCCATGACCTGGGTTTTCTTCTGGCTGATGGTGAAACCGAACAGGCTGCGAGCATTAGCAAACCTGTCCATCAGTCTTTGAAGACCATCTTCCTGATGCGATGCTATAGCTGCATCATCGGCAAACAGCATGTCTCTTATCCGAACTGTCCTGGTCTTTGTCCTGGAGCGGAGTCTGGCGATGTTGAAGAGACCACCATCTGACCTGGAGTGCAAGCAGATACCATCCGTTGTGTTCTTGAAAGCATGCTTCAGGAGTAGGGAGAAGAAGATGCCGAAGAGTGTTGGGGCCAACACACAACCCTGTTTGACACAACTCCTCACCCCAAAGTCAGCAGACATGCCACCGTCAAATTGCACAGTGCTCCTCATGCCATCATGAAAGGATCTTATGATGCTGAGGAGTTTTGGTGGGCATCCGATCAGTGGGAGAATTTTGAATAGTCCATCTCTGCTCACGAGATCGAATGCCTTGGTCAGGTCTATGAAGGCAATATACAGAGGCTGGTTTTGCTCTCTGCACTTCTCTTGCAGTTGGCGTAGGGAGAAGATCATATCGATTGTTGATCTCTCTGAACGAAAGCCGCATTGAGATTCTGGGTAAATTCGGTCGGCAAGAACGTGTAGTCGCAGTAATACTATACATGCGAATAGCTTGCCAACGAAACTCAACAGTGAGATACCGTGGTAGTTGTTGCAGTCACCACGGTCCCCTTTGTGTTTGTAGAGAGTGATGATATTTGCGTCTCTCATGCCCTGAGGCACTGAGCCTTCTCTCCAACACTGTATCAGAAGACTATGGAGGGGCTCAAGTAGGCTAGCCTTTCCTTTTTTAAGACCTCTGCTGGAATATAGTCCTTTCCTGAGGCTTTTCCTGATGGCAGTCTGTCTATTGCCCAGGATAGTTCTTCTATGGAAGGCTCCACATCGAGCTCATGCATCAACGGTAGACGATCAATGGCATCCAGGGCGGACTGATGTACCATGTTTTCCCTGGAGTAAAGCTCGGAGTAGTGTTCAACCCATCTGTCTAGCTGTTTAACTTTGTCTAGTATGGGTTCACCCGATTTAGACTTCAGTGAAGCAGTTTTGTTAATTATGGGTCCTGTAGCTCTCCTGATCCCGTTATACATATTTTTTATATTTCCTGTATCAGCTGCATGCTGGATAGACTTGGAGAGCTCCATCCAGTAGTTGTTTGCAGCTTCTCTTACAGCCTTTTGAACTGCCCTTTTGGAAAGCCTCAGTGCAGCCAGCGATGTAGGAGATGGGTTGGCCTTGTATGAGAGCAAAGACAAACGCTTTGATTGAAGGTTGAGGGTAGCAGAGTTGGCATCATACCAGTCATTGCGTTTGCTACCTGTCCTCCTCCCAAAGACTTTGAGAGCTGTAGAGTGGATGGCATTTTTCAGTGTTTCCCCACTGTTCAGATGCAGTCTGGGTGTTATCTCCTTTGAAGGTGGAGGTTAACATCTCGTTGAATTTCGCATTGTGATCTGAGTATGTGGTCTTACTAACATCAATACGGGCAACACCCTCCTGTTTAGTGTGGTAGAAATCTTTGGGTTGAAGTTTGACTCTACTGCATATTAGGGAATGATCTGTATCACAATCAGCACTGTGGTAGGCTCTAGACATCAGAAAATGTTTGAGGTACCTTCGTCTAATAATGATTAGATCGAGCTGGTGCCAACACCCTGATCTGGGATGTCTCCAGGACACTCTGTGATGCGGTCTGGCAGCAAAGAATGTGTTGGTAATGCAGAGGTCATGGTAGGCACAGAGTTCTAGAAGGTGCTGGCCGTTACCATTGCATTTGCCCACTCCAAAGTTACCAAGGCAGCTCGGCCATGCATATTTGTCGCCACCCACACGTGCATTAAAGTCCCCAAGTATAATCAGGTCTTTATTTTGTGGAAATGCCTTGATGGTGCTATCCAGCTGTGTGTAGAAGTGCTCCTTGATGTCGTCAGGCGCTGCGAGTGTTGGGGCGTACACACATAATAGATTAATTGTTCCATCTGTGGTGTTCAGTCGTAGTGAGATTAGGCGCTCAGTAGCTGAATCAGAGAGTTGTACGATCTGAAGCAGTGAGTTTCTGACTGCGAAACCAACACCGTGTTCCCGGACCTCCTCTTCCTGTTTTCCTTGCCAGAAGGCATCCGGTGTCAGCTAAGCGTGTTTCTTGGAGTGCAGCGATGTCTACTTTGAGTCTCGATAGCTCGTTGTTGATGATGGCAGTTTTTCGAATATCGGAGATGTTGCGTATGTCGGTAGATAGGCCAATCGTCATAGTACGAACATTCCAGCACCCTAGCCTGAGTGTTGGGTTCTTTGTGTTTCTTTTGGTTTTGTTTGGTGCAATGGTTACTGGCCACTTGTTGGAATCATCCTATACCCTACGCACCCAGTAGGGTAGGTGACCAGTGTCGGGATAGCACTTTACTGACTGAGGGCTGCTCAGCTTTGTGGTGAGCGGTAGCTGTCCAACGAAATTAAATAACTTCTCCCACCGTTAGGACCGACCCCTGGCGCCCAGCTGTACGCCAATTGAGCTGTAGGCTTATAACCGGTGACTGTCGCTCCCTTGTTTAGTCCTATACAGATGCATAGCTGAAGTTTTCTCTCCAGGGCGCTGGCCAGGGCAGATCTGTGGAGAGACTGGGTTGCCCAATCGTCAGAATCCCCCTCTCGGTCTTGCTGGTGTTGCCCAGAGGAATGGAAGTACCAGTACGTCTGGCACCAGGTTGACTGCAGTAGCTACCATAGCAAGGCTGAGTACAGCACTTGTCTGCCTGTGGGGCTACACTCCAGATTTTCTGTTAGGGTTTACTCCCTTAGCCTTTATCGAACCAATGAATAACCACAAGGCAGTGATACTATTTACCCATAGCTGGGGGCCTGTTCATGGGCATCAGGGCTTGTCCATACAACGATGGGCCTGGCATGCCGCATGTCTGGGGGCAGACCACCTCCGAGTCTCCTGTAGTTCTGCTTGAGTCCGCAAGGTACTCAATTTACATGTGTCGCCACGGGGAGGCACTACATGGAGCTTTCCTATGGAGAGGCTATGTACTGGCAGGGAAGACTTACGCACTCTGCTTCCTTTTTGCCTAGGCTAGCCAGCGGTAGGGACTGGAAGAGGAAGGTGACAAGCACACAGTACCCCACACTTGACGCATCAATAAGCCATTTGACACATTAAGATATATATATATATATATATATATATATATATATATATATATATATATATATATATATATATATATATATATATATTAGTGACCTGGTAAGGCCACAGGGGACACAACAGAAGCAGGAAACCGAAGCTGCCTGTATGCCTTATATATACAAATGTAGGGGAGACAACCGAAGCAGCAAAACCAAAGATGTCTGCCAGGACATTATATATACAAATTTAGACAAATTGGGCATATTTTATTGGTTTGAAAATATAGGTTCTTTTTTATCAATTGTTATAAAATTTTAACCATAGAATAGTATTATAATCTTCAAAAAGCCTACAAATTTCCATGTAGTTTAATTCCATAGAACCAAAGATATGAGCATTTCAATATTCAATTTGGCTACGAGTATAGATACATCCATATATAGCTATACAACCTTTTTTGGCAATTTTATAAGTTCAAAATCTTGGCGACTATTGATCAGAATTTAAAAGATGAAGGCTCATTGGAAAGCTAATGACCTGAATTGTGCAATGGGCTATGTGACATTTGTCCTTAAGGTTTTACATTATTGTTTCAAAATGTGGGGATCACTTTTCTATATTAATTTAACTTAAAATGAGCACATACTTTATGGTCACCTTTTTTGAAGGTTCTATAATTTCTTCATATCTTGGAAACTACTCGTTTCCTAAAATTTTAAACAATATGTTTGTTTTCAGCACCCTCGAGAATAGTGGTAATTTTAAAGGATTTTTTGAGGGTTGAACCTTTACCAATGTTTCAATCATAGTCATTTATTTTCCTAGTTTTGCAAAATAGCAGCAAAGGGAGACTTGATTCCAAATATTTCTCATATGTTATGTCTCCCCTGTTTGATTTTTATACATAAAGTAACTTTCACAGTGTATAAAGATTTGATATAAATATTTGATACTCATAATCATACTCTATTTCCAAAAGAGAGGCGATATAACATATGAGAAATATTTGGAATCAAGTCTCCTTTTGCTGTTATTTCAGATCATTTGAAACTATAACAACAACTTTAAGTCTACCCTCTATCATGACCAGAGGTTTTGGGGAATATATATATATATATATATATATATATATATATATATATATATATATATATATATATATATATATATATACCACCTTTTTTTTAGCGTTTTTATAAGTTTGAAATCTCAGCTACTATTCATCAGAATTCAACAAATGAAGGCTCGTTGGGAAGCTAATGACCTGAATTGTGTAGTGGGTTATATGGCATTTGCCCTTAAAGTAGCACAATAAGAGGATCATCCATTATCCAAAGCCTATGTTTGGCACTTTTTTCAGCCATAAAATGTTTTGGTAAATGTGCAATATCTTTCCACCCTCAAAAAATTCTTTAAAATTATCACTGCTAGAGGTTTTCGAGGGTGCTGAAAACGAAAATAACAGTTAAAATCCCAGGAAACGAGTAGTTTCCAAGATATGAAGAAATTATAGTTTCAAAAAGTGGGGAATCACTTTTATATATTAATTTAATGTAAAATGAGTACTCACTTTATCGCCTATTTTTTGGGTGCGTCTGTTTTTTTTTTTAGGGGTGGTGTTTATTATGGTCTGGTAGACCAACACAAAACCAATCTCTAAAAACTTGTTTTTTAAACGTTTTCAGGTGTGCTGAAAACTAATATCGCATTTAAATTTTCCGCAAATAAGTATTTTTCTGGGTACTAAGTAAAAATATGCATGCAATTGTGTGTATGACAATAGCCACCACTTACACCATAAAGAATTATATTGCTTAATACACGGGTAAATACTTATTTGCAGAAAATTTAAATCTGATATTCGTTTTCAACACACCCGGAAACCTATAGAAAAGTTTTTTTTAAGGTAGGTGTTTTGTGTTGGTCTACCGCGCCACAATTACCAAATAAACATCACCCTTAAAAAAGTAACAGACGCCCTCCTCCCCCTCCAAAAATAGCTGGCTATAAAGTGAGCATTCATTTTACGTTAAATAATTATAGAAATGTGATCCCCCAATTTTTAAAACTATAATTTCTGCATATCTTGGAAACTACTTGTTTCCTTAGATTTTAACTGTTATTTTCGTTTTCAGCTCCCTCAAAACCTCTAATTGTGGTAATTTTAAAGGATTCTTTGAAGGTGGAAAGATGTTGCACCTTTACCAATATTTTAATGATAGTCATTTGTTTTCCTAGTTTTGCATATGAATTACAAAATATCTGATATTTTCCCAAAAACTTAATAAAGAGGAGACTAAAACTTGCTGCTATGGTTTCAAATGATCTAACAAATTAAATAACAGCAAAGAGAGACTTGATTCCAAATATTTCTCATATGTTATATAAAGTAAATTTCACAGTGTATAAGGATTATTTGATACTAGAGATATTCATAATCGTACCCTATTTCCAAAAGAAGGGAGATATAACATATGAGAAATATCAAGTCTCCCCTTGCTGTTATATATATGAGACAATAGGAGTGGAAAATTAATTCGCAAAGACTATATATTTAAAAATATAAAATGAGTCATTTATTTAATAAGGGTATATATACATTTACTTGGGGGATAAAGGGGACTCTTTATACCAAGGTATTTCGAAACCTAATGCTTCTCATCAGAAGAGTAGAGAAGATGCTAGGTAACATAATGGGGATGTGACATCTAGCGAACGAAATAAATTAATAAAATTATTGATGTTGTTAGGGGGATCATCAGGAACGAAATAAATTAAGCTTTATATTATCCCGTAAGTCTCCTCTTAGAGAATTGAATTTACTCTCTTCTATCTATCCTCGTTATATAAATATATCTATATATATATAACCCCCCCAATCTATAAACTTAAAAGGACCTTTCTCAAACTCTTTTGTTTATACTTTCAGAAATTTTTTCTTCACTTTTTTTCTAGTGTTTTCTATAGCTGTGAATGGAATTTTCTAGCCAGAGCGTCTATGATTTCCACTTTATATCTATAGTAACAGTGCAGAAAGTCTGCAAGATAAACAGCAAAAAGAAAATGGTTGCATGCAGAAGTGAACCTGAGACTGTTGG
This sequence comes from Euprymna scolopes, assembly GCF_053919585.1. NCBI lineage: Eukaryota > Metazoa > Mollusca > Cephalopoda > Sepiida > Sepiolidae > Euprymna > Euprymna scolopes. Next base: position 69,846,939 of record NC_136491.1, on the reverse strand, counting down.
ATTTAAAAAACGATAATAAAAAGCATGTAACTATGCAAAATAGTCAGCATCTTCGACAGGGAGGTGACGGTGGTTAATGACATGGACTGAGAATCTGGGTGCACCAAGTTTGAATCGAGTTAGTTCCACAGAAAAATTTTCACATAGTGATGTTGGCAACCTTCACATTGTCTCTCCCGTAATTTCCCGATATTTTTCTAGAAGCAGTTCTAACTAGAATAATCCACTGATTCATACCAAATGAATGCATGGTGCTCAACAACAAGAAGCATCTTCAATCTAATGTTTTTCTGGTATTATGTTAATTTCTTTAAATTTATAAAATATGTATTCAATTAAAAAAATATTCTTTAGACTTATGTGAAATTCAAACGTGAGTTTCGACATCATAAAAACTACTGCCTTAGTAATGTTTACTCTACCTATTCCTGTTTTGTTAACTAATAGAATGTTTATATTTGCATATAAAAAGACAAACTTCTAAAATACCATGACTTTTTAATAGTATATAGATTAATGTTATTTAACCTTCTTTCTCTTTTCCTTTCAGAAAATGTCATTTGAAAAAAACAAATACGATCTCAAGTGGATAGATCTCTTTCTTTTCATCGTAATGATTCTTGGCACTTTATTGCTATTGCTAAGCCTCTTCCCATTGAAGTTGCCTGGAAAAACAGAACCGATTTTGATGCCAAACAAAAGCGTAGAATGTACTGTAAATGAAAATGATCGATTTGATTGTCACCCAGAAAAACATTTAACAAAAATGAAATGTAAAAGAAGAGGCTGTTGTTGGCATGGTAACGCGAATGCTAAGGTTCCTTGCTTTTTTCCTTCAAATTATGTTGGCTACATTTTGCAGCGATCAGTGATCACGGAACTTGGCCTTTCTTTGACTTTAAAACGACATAAAGCTTCACCATATCCAGATGATGTATCAACACTGCAAATGGATGTTTCTTTTGAAACCAACACCCGAATGAGAATTAAGGTAAATTAAATGAAATAATTGAGAATTAAGGAAAATTGATTAAAAAATTTGTTTACAACTATTATAATGTGAAAAATAAAAAATTGTAGTCATATTTTTAAATATTTTATTTTAATGAATTTGTAATTTTTTGGTTTAAGACTCAAGTTTTGTGAGTTTTAAGTTTTTGGAAAAATCGTGCATGAAACAGACATCTTTTCAAATTAAATCAAATAAAAAAAATTGCAAAGTGTAACAAGCCATGTATAAAGGCATGAAATATTTACATTTGCATAAAGTCTAAATTTTTGTCCAAGGCAACCTTAATCTTGGATATGGTAAGTATTATCACTATCTCCTCTGATAGACTGACTCACTGTACTGAGAAGAAACACGGACAGAGAATGTGTCCTTTCTTTTATTGAAATAGAAAGATCCTAATGTACATTTTTTGCTGAAACCATGACTTGGGGCTAGGGTGAGAACTCATTGAAAATCAGATTTAAATTCCTGTTGATAGTGTTGTATTCTAGACATTTGATTCCCTCACATTTTTTGCTGCTCAAATGAAGGATCACCATCCAAAGAGTAGCAGCAACAGCTGTAATGCATCTAGTGTTGCCTTGCACTGTTTGGAATTAATAGAAAATTGAGTGTGCAGTTTCTTTCATGAAAAGCTGAACTCAGATATATATATATATATATATATATATATATATATATATATATATATATATATATATATATATATATATATATATATATATATATCTTAGAAGAAAACATATCGGATTTATCAGGAGATGACTGACTACAAATATTTCCTTATTGGCCAATTTTTTTAGTAGGTCAATCAAACTATCTAATTGTAATATTATTGATTATATATTGTGCTCTGGATGTGAGGATAAAGGACACCCAAACATTAACATCCACATCTTAGTTAAGTTTTAGCGTATTAACTTAGATCCAATTGAGATAATTTGTCTGTCGAAGCCATCTTGATTTTTAAGTTACTTGGTCAGTTCATCACATAATTATTCTTATACACAAAGATACTCTATTAGACAAACTGCATAATGAATACAAGGATTTGTTTATACACATACATAAACTATTCATTCATAAAAACATTTTTCCTCCTTATATATACTAATCTATCTATATACTATTTAAAAAATTGAAATGTGTCTATTCGTGTGCAAATAGAAACATGTGATTGATTAAAAAAAAAAGAAGAAGCAAAGTACACATCACTAAGGCAATAGATTTTACAATATAATTACCCAAGTTCAAATCTCACTAGAAAACAGCACTATTAAACCTGATATAGTGATATGGAACAATATGGAGAGAGAAGTAGTAGAAATTAGTGTTCCCAATGATGCTGAGTTAGACAGAGTTAAAAGAGAAAAGATAACAAAATATGAATGTAATTTATGTACAACATAAAAAGAAACCAGAAACTTAGGAAAATCTCCATCATTCCAGTAATTGTAGAAACCACAAAAAAAGAATTTCAAAACTCTTTGGCTAATATACCTGGTGAACTATCTCCAACTAAGATGGCTTTAACAGACAAATTATCTCTATTGGATCTAAGTTGATACACTAAAACTTAAAGAAGATGTGGACATTAACATTTTGGTGACTTTTATACTCACATTCAGAGCACAATTGATTTATACACAATGAATAAATAAATCAGAGTATGTTTTTTCATGTGAGTTTGTGTTCTTCCATTTTTTTATGCTTGTAAACCAGTAATCGTGCCCTCTGTGATTGCCAAGACGACACGTCCAGAATGAAGATGAAATGGCACACAAACATTGGAGTCGGCGATTGTAGAAAAGTGACCTACCACATACTTTGGGCTATCAGTATTGATGTATGATATATTTTGAAACATTTCAGATGACTGATGACAGATAACGTCATTGTGCAGTGAGGCTGGTAATTTTCTCCATCTTATGTGTTGCAATCAGTATCATGTCATTGTAATAGTAAAAAAAAAAAATTGATTTGAAATTGTTAGTTTATGCAGATTTTTCAAAAAGATAAAAATAAGTTTTGCAATATGTTTTTTGTATACCAGAAATAGAAGTTTCTCTTGCCAAATTAAATTTTCAAATGGAAACAAAATAAAAATAGCAAATATTTCTTAACTATTGATTCATGGTGATATTTATTAAGAAGAATCGCCTTGTTTACATCTGATATAAGAGACTAGCGGGGGGGAGGGGCTTTGCCCAGGTGCAAAATACGCTTACATATATTTTAATTTGTCCAGATTTCGTATGTATTATTATAAAGTTGTGATTTCAAAAGTAAAAAAAAAGTATTTAGATTCCATCAGCTACAATCGAAAGCAAAACTGTAGCATTCAAAGCTGGTGACGTTACCACTGTACCAACGGAACACGCATATGAACTGATTAAAAATTAAAACTTAAAAATAAACTAAGATGAATGTACAAAATGTTTAACAGTTTTTGCAATTTTGACCCATTTTTGGCCCCTTAAAAACAATTTTAACCTAAAGACCTATGAAAGAATGACCCGTAAAAAATCCAATCATTCGCAAGTTTTAGTTTTGGAGGAGATAGAGTTTGAAAATATGGAGACAGACAGACAGAGATACAGTCGTTTATATATTAGATTGCAGCTTACATTACAACTACATCTTTAGTTGATATAATCGTAAACACAAAAAATAAAGTTTGAACATCTAAGGAAATTTGGTTTTCATCTTAGAGAAAACAAAAAATGTCATCTATCTATTAAATAAAAGGGAGTTTTCTGTTTGTACACATAGGAAAAGTTTAAAATTTTATTTAAGTTTGTGGGAGGTACTAGTGCAATAAGTTCATTGGAGCACATTTCATTGAAGTAGTTATGAAACAAGAACATGCCTGACACATTGCAATGATGCAACAAGAGCTGGAGCTTGGTAGACAGTACAAGAAGAAAGGTGTTAGTGGTTGGTGTACCAGCCCAAATATGGTAACAATATTCCATGAAAAATACCAAAATCTATAGACTGAATCAATTGTGGCTTTATAAAAGTATCAAGATACCGGCAGATGTAAGAAGTTTTCTAGATCTGTAGAGTGAGCCAACCTTCTTTGCAACAGATTTGGCAGTATCTTCTGTGTATTTATTCCAATTTGTGTTGATTGTGAATGTCAGATCAAACAGTTTTAACATTTGAAATTTTCTATCAGTATTGGCAGTTGGTGGTTTGAAAGTATTCTTATAATCTTTAAAGGAAAAGATTAAGATATAAAATAAATATGGCTCATTGTACCCTTACTGAAAATTGAGCATGGGAATTTTCCAACTTTTTATGACATTCACTTTCAGCTCTTTACTTTTCGTAGCATTCCATCAAGTTTTGAACCTTCCATTTTTTCACAGGTAAGTATTAAATCATCAGCATACAGCATCTCTTCTGGACAACTTGTATGGAACTCTCTGGACAATGCCTCCAAGGCACAGATGAAAAGCAATGAACTCAGTACAGAGACCTGATCCACTCTCTATTTTACTTTAAAACTTTTACTAAATGTGTTGTTCATTCCAACACGACTTTGAGCATTTCTGTACATTGCTTGAATAGCCTTCACCAACTACTTATTTACCTCAGTTTACACACTCTATCACTATCAAAAGAGCTTTATCCAAATCCACAAAATCAAAATACAGGTTTTTCTTATTACTAAGGAGCTTCTCTTGTATTTATCTCAGTATAAATATAACACTAGAGGTACTTTGCCCTCGCATGGAATCAAATTGAATTTCATCTATGTTTATCTGCTTGAAGACACTTAAATTTTAAGGTACAATTAGGTGGCATGATTGATAAATATTAAGTTGTTGTAAGTTTTTATTTTCAAATGTAACAAACTTTGATTCATTTTTATTTTTTCTTCTATCCTAATTTTCTTTCAGATTTTTGATCCTGCGACAAAAAGATTTGAGATTCCATTTCCCGTACCCAAAGTCAAAAATCGAAGTCAAGCTCCTCAATATGTTTTTCATACAACACTAGTGGGTCAACCATTTCAATTTAATGTCTCAAGAATTGATCCAATCAAATCTCAAACCTCAACAATTTTGTATGTAAACATTCTTATTTTTAAATAAGTGTTTAAAGGTTCAGCATTTCTTCTTGATTCTTGTTTGTTCTGCTCAGAATTGACTCAGCTATTTGTCAATATCTAATTCATAAAGGAAATTGTTAATCTGCCTATATTGACATAATATTTATAGCAATCCTGAAATTATCCTTTACCTTACATTATTTGCGAGCTTACCTGGTGTTGCCTAGGAGCATGGACAATAAAATAAAAGAGTTAAAAAGTGTGTGTAACATCTTTCTTTTAAAACATCTCTCTCTCTCTTTCTCATCACCACTTTCTTTAACCCTCTCCCTATCTCTATTTCTATCCCCTCCTCTTATCCAATTATCCCCTTCTCTTTCTTCTCTTCTATATATGGCAGTTGTGATAATTTTTCTAGTCCAATAGAATAGTTCTTCCCTCTTTATCACACCCTCTCTCGATTTCCGTGGCAAATGAACAAAAAAATCATTAAGGTATTACTACACACTAACATTAGAAAATCACTCTAAACATTGACCCCCTCCATTAATTATGTTCCTGTTGACTCCCAAAAGATTGAATATTAAAAAATATGCCAATATTTTGTGGTGAAAAAGCTTTGTGGGTGTGTCTTGTGTAGTTTCTGACTTTTAGCTGGACACATATACAAACATACATGCAACTTTTCTGTGTATAATAGATTATACTAAAGCTGAGTTAATAAACATTTATGTTATGGGGGTTTTTCTTATATATTTCAATCATACAAAATAGATGTCATAATTTTCCTGAAGTTAAAAAATTCCATTTTCATACATCTAATTAGCCTTGATTTGTAATTAATTAGCGAAATGTTCCACCCCTCTCTAAAGTTCTGTCTATCACTCTCCAACTCTTTTATTCTGATATCTTTTACCTTCTCACTATTATTTCATATGCTTTTTCTCTTTATCTCTCTGCATTGAATTGATCAGAAAAAAAAAGTGGTAGTAGGCAGGCAGGTTCGAACCCGTGACGCGAAGGCAGAAAAGAAAGTGAAAGAAAATCTGATCTTACCGCTACTCCATATGACGTGACCGGAAGTTCAGAACGTTAAAATTAGGCAAAGTCAATCCAACCGATAAAATGACTTGCAAAAATGGCTTGCAAAAAAAATTGTATAAAACTTATCAGTTAAGGATGAAGGAATTAATGTTTTGACCAATTTTTCGATATTTGTCAACCGAGATATCGAGCTTCAAAATGATACTGATCTTGTGAAAATCCGTCACCTCTGTCAAAAGTTTTAGGCAGAGATACAAACATGCATACATACATTTAAACAAACAGTTGAGATTTATATTATAGACTGGGGGAGTGCCCGGCGTTGCCCGAGTGTTTGGAGGTGTAAAAGAAAAAAAAAAGTGTTAGTAGGCAGGCAGGCTAGAACGTGTGATGCGAAGGCAGAAAAGAAAGTGAAAGAAAAGCTGCAATCTTACCGCTACACCACGACACGAGAGGAAGTGAAAAGCATTCAAATTTAACAATTAAAAAGTCGACTTGCAGAAATGAGTTCATACTGGTGCTAAAATGAACGTTGGCTGAAGGCCAGTTCAGCTTTCAGCCATTTCATTTATTTGTTTCCCCATGATGTTGGGGAAACAAAGCTCTTCCGATAAAGGGAGAACTCTCAAATGAATAGCAATTGTCTGATATGAAGGGTTTTCCCCACATTGATTAAACCTAATTGCTTTCAAGATGTTCCTGGCAGGAAAGCCAGGCGGCCTATTTCATTCTGATTAGTTTCGTTTTTATACGAAAAAGATGAACAAACACGTGAAAGGACGGAACAGAGGGAATTTTATAAAAGTCAATTAAAATAAATGTAGAGACGATTTCCGTTTGCAAATCATAGATATTATAATCTAGGAAGTATAAGGAAAGTTCTAAAAAATAGTAACGTGGTCGAGAGCCCCCCCCCCCGAAAAAAGCCTTTTGTGGATATACAAAAACGTGTGCGCGACTTTTGCCTTTTATATATATAGAGATTAGTTTTGTTAAATGGTTCATAATAAAATTTGCAAAGAAAGATTGTTATGTTATGATAGATAAGAAACTTGGGGAGGGGGACGTCAGTGAATATAATCATAATGTGAAGTTGTTGACTGGTAGCTTTTCCTGACATTGAAGACTGTTACATAAACCTATTAAAATATTTATTAATGATAAGAACAGTTTTAACAAATAGTCATATAAGATCAAGTCACAAACACAAAATTAAAAAATGAAAAATTAATGAATTACTTACAGGATTATTAAAAAAATGTGATGCATAAAATCACTGTGTTGTACGAATGGAAGGTAAATTTATAGTGGCATTTTAGTTCACAATTTCTGTACATAGTTGAATTGCATAAGTTTACATTAAGTAATTATTTTCAAATTAAATATTTTATAAAATTATAAAATGCCATCATAAATTTATTATGTTTTTAACTATATCAAATTACTTGAAATAGCCCAGTCAATTTTTATATACACTACACATTAACACACATAAATACTCAACTTCATAGATTATGTAAGTAAAAGTAAGAATATAAAAAGAAACAACAAAATATTGACAAGATATGCAATATTTTATTCCTTACTTTTATTAATATTTTTATGTTGGATTCTTTGGACTATTGTTCTGAGTGGTATTTTCATAACATTTCGGTCGATGTAACTTTCGACTTTCTTCAGGTGTATCATGTAGAATTTGGGAATCTTTCTGTCATACTTCGAAATTTGCACAGAATTTTGAACAGAACCCTTTATTTAATCAACTAGCGAGGGGTACCCGGCGTTGCCCGGGTGTTTGGAGGTGTGTGTGGAAACTCCGGGGGTGGGGGTGGGGTTAAAAAAAAAAGTAAGTATGAGGATCGAACCTGAACCATTGAGGCAAAGTTGTAAATTAAAGTGTGAAAAAATAATGTGCAACGTTAACCATTGCCCCACCGCGACATGCTAATGGAAACACGTTTGAATTTATTTAATTACTTGGATTTGGCAGGTGCCCGTTTTAATGAGTTAATGAGGTCAAGTTTGACTGCGGGATGGTATTCATTTACTGCTGAACGCTTCCCCCCCCCAAAGATGTTATAGGAAAAAGACTAACCCACATGCGGCGAGCGACAAATGTTGAATATTTATCTTCTCAAAATCGAGCAAATTAAATAGACAGGCGAGCTTCGTTGTTAACTGTGAGATATTACGATTTATATGTGATATAAAAAGTTGTGAAGCGAGCGACCGCTTCTCTGAAAGAAGCCTTTTGTAGACACACAGAAAAAGCGAACACACATACATACATACATATATACATACATACATACATTTTCGCTTTTATGAGAGAAACAGGCTCTTGTTCTATCAGCAATGACTAATTAGAAGTCTTAAGTAATTAACAATTGTATTTTGAGTATTGCTCGCACTGAGGATTGAACCTTAACCCTCCAAAAGAGTGTAACTTACAACTGAATTTTACCAAGAACTATAGCATTAGTCCTCGCAGACCACCATGTTTTCCCCATAGATTAATTAAAGGGTTCTATTCGAAATTCTGTGCAGATTCTCGAGTTCAACGGATTCTCAAGTCAACACAAATATTCCTAAGTTCAACAAGATATCCCTTAAGGAGGTCAAAGGTTACATCGATTGAAACATTATGAAAATAACACTGAAGATGAAAACAGTAGTCTGAAGAATCCAAATAATATAAGGAATAAATTAGTTTGTAAAGACAATGTATTCCTGTGTTTTATATCTTCTTAAATTTCGGCACATAATCTGCCTTTACACATCTGTTTGACATCAATTTTATTTTATTTTTTATTTTTAATTTTAATTTAATTTTAAAAAAATTTTTAATTTAAATTTTATCTCTTTGCATAAATAGGATCCGCTCAAGTGGAACTTTGATTTTTGCTGATCAGTTCCTTCAACTCTCATACTTCTTACCCTCAAATTTGATCTATGGACTTGGAGAACAGCATTCACCACTGTTGCATTCCACAAATTGGTCTCAGATTTCTTTATGGAACAAGGACCATATTCCCTTGGTAAGAACATCCGGCACTTATCCAGTTTTGCACCAATATTTAAAAATTACTATTGCACAAAAATTTTATTATCTAGATACTTGTTAGGTTGACAAAAATGTCTTCATACCAAAAATTATGCAAATTCATTCAATGTTTTTGTTTTAAAAAAATAGATGCAAATTTTATGTTTTATCAGCATATGCTTTCTAGCTGGTATTATTACGATGGTTATGTAAGATTTAAACTATCTTTTTAAGAAAAGCTAATTAAAAGAGAGATAACCAGTAACAAAGATCGAAAATAGCCACTGAGAGATTTCACTGGTTGAGTAAGCCCATCTTCTTTGCAGCAAACTTGGCAGTATCTTCTATGTAGTTGTCTCAATTCATGTTACCTGTGAATGCTAAGCCAAAAATTTTGAATGTTGGACTCTGAAATAAAATGCTAATAGAAGGACAATATTATTCTGTCATATAATAAGAGAGAAAAGACAAGAACATCTTAACTTAGTGAACATTGAGTGATAGCTTATACTTTCAATGCCGATCAACATTATGTAAGAGCATTCATGAGTAACACATTTTCAGCATGGAAGACATGGTCAAGCAGAACGGCAGTTTTTAAAGTCATGTAATAGTTTCTCATATTATCGAGAGTTAAAATTCGAGTAAAGCAAACTAGAGCTAAAATAAAAAAAAAATTAAACTTATTATGTTTTTGCTGCCAAAATCTTCTCTGCAAACTATGGCTGTGGTGCCAACATGATGATGCTATCCTGAAAGCAACATAGTTGACAGATGAAAATAATGACCCCAATGGATGAGATAGTACATTGAATATATGGAAGAAGCATTAGTGAATTGTTAAGAGGGGGCGCATTTATGGTAGATGCTGTCATGAGATTACTTGCTAGTATTTTCTATAATTACAGTCTCATTGTAAGTGATATTTAAGTAAAATGATCTCTTTTCTAGGCGTCTAGGAGTCTAGTCTATCTATGAGTAGACACCAATCCGTTTGTGAAACTATCCCAAATATGTTCAACACAGTTAACTGCCATCATTATAGATTTAAAATTACAATCTTTAATAAACAGATGGGAACCTGTAAATAATGATCCAAGCTTTTGTCAGTTTTCTTATTATTTAAGAATATAGGTAGGGGCAAAACTTCACTCTTATGTTATTTCTACTCAAGTTCTGCCATGACATCTTCATAATTTTCATAATTTGTAATATCTGCAATGAGGATTTTAGTTTCATAGAATTGTCTAAGAATTTATCAGGCCGAGATGAAATAACAATTCATTATGGTCTACTTGATCTGAGAAGCCATCTGCAAGTCAAACACTAAAAGAAGATGAAATTAAAATTCCCAGATGTGAGAAATCGGCCAACAGTGTAATCATTCTTTACTGGCAGTATTATTCACAGAGTCAACAGAAAAGCACTTTGTTCTCAGAAGCTTTTCTATGTCATATGTCAGTATTATTTTGTTAAAAACAAAGAATCCTTGGTTAAAACAGATACATTTTTGTAAGAGGAATAAAAATGTAAGAGCCTAGGAAATTTATTCAAGGCTTTGTCTTAAAATATATATGAAATAAAAAGAAATTTATTGAGGTCTATCAGAAACAAAATAAAATGGTTTTAACAATTCACTTACTATTTATACTTTTAGTATTTGCTTGATTGCATACATATGAAATCATTTGAAAATATATAATTTCATAAATTCTAACTGTCATATAATGGCTTAGAGGAACAGCTACTTGTGATTTCAAGGGGCATTGAAAAAGTAATGCCTCCTATTTTTTAATGCGCCTGAATGTATCAGAGTGGATTTAAAATTGCATTGTTATGATGACTGAACTTATGCATTCATGACCTGAAAATTGCATCTCTCTGTTGTAGATATTGACGTTGTGAGACCCTAAAAAAAACAATTTCTGTCATTGACGTGCATCAGGAGCAGAGATGCATTATTCTCCATGCAGAAAAGAATTGAACTAATCAACATTCACCAGCGCCTGTTAAACATTTAAAATGCCGATGCAGTTAGGATATGGGTTTGTTAATTTAAGAGTGGTGACAAATATGTAAGTGACAAAATGGGCTCTGAATTTTTATGATTGAAGCAGTAAAACAGGCTTGCAAAAAGTGCATAGGGATTAGTGTTGAGAAAAATAAATTCTGGAGGACAAAAGGTCGCACATTTTAATGGTATCACTCCCGTCTTCATAGTGCTTCAACATTTTAATTTTTGAGTTAAGAACTAGGAAACCTTACTTTTGGAGCAGCCCTCATATTGAAGATTTTATTTATTATTTGTTTTTTATTGTTGGCACTATTAATACAAATGTGAAGGAGATTTATTTTTATTTAAAAAAATATATTTTCAGAGTAAGATGAACCTCTATGGCTCTCATCCATTTTATCAAATACTTGAGAAAAATGGTAAATCACATGGAGTATTCCTGAGAAACAGTAATGCAATGGGTAATTATTGTTTATTTAAATGTATAACGTATATAATAAATATTTAAATGTATAACGTATATCATAAATATTTAAATGCATAACGTATATAATAAATATTTAAATGTATAACGTATATAATAAATATTTAAATGTATAACATATATCATAAATATTTAAATGTATAACGTATATAATAAACATTTAAATGTATAACGCATATAATAAATATTTAAATGTATAACATATATCATAAATATTTAAATGTATAACATATATCATAAATATTTAAATGTATAACGTATATAATAAATATTTAAATGTATAACGTATATAATAAATATTTAAATGTATAACGTATATAATAAATATTTAAATGTATAACGTATATCATAAATATTTAAATGTATAACGTATATCATAAATATTTAAATTTATAACGTATATAATATATATTTAAATGTATAAGGTATATCATAAATATTTAAATGTATAACGTATATAATAAATATTTAAATGTATAACGTATATCATAAATATTTAAATGTATAACGTATATAATAAATATTTAAATGTATAACGCATATAATAAATATTTAAATGTATAACGTATATCATAAATATTTAAATGTATAACGTATATCATAAATATTTAAATGTATAACGTATATAATAAATATTTAAATGTATAACGTATATCATAAATATTTAAATGTATAACGTATATCATAAATATTTAAATGTATAACGTATATCATAAATATTTAAATGTATAACGTATATCATAAATATTTAAATGTATAACGTATATCATAAATATTTAAATGTATAACGTATATAATAAATATTTAAATGTATAACGTATATCATAAATATTTAAATGTATAACGTATATCATAAATATTTAAATGTATAACGTATATCATAAATATTTGAATGTATAACGTATATAATAAATATTTAAATGTATAACGCATATCATAAATATTTAAATGTATAACGTATATCATAAATATTTAAATGTATAACGTATATCATAAATATTTAAATGTATAACGTATATCATAAATATTTAAATGTATAACGTATATCATAAATATTTTAATGTATAACGTATGTCATAAATATTTAAATGTATAACGCATATAATAAATAGAGGAGAAAGTGTATGTGCAAATGGCTTTTTCTATCAGTTTATGCCTATTAGTATTGAAAGTGTATTGATGCTTCTCACTAGTGAATTTATTTTTACACTTTGTTTGATTAAGTATGTCTCAGAAATGGAAGATGTCAGATATATTACAGCCTTAAAATGTACACTTGGTTTAATGTTTAGTGATTGCATTAGAAATCTGTGGAAGCAAGAAAGTATAGCGTTGAAAATTATTTCTATTTTCCATTGCTTATCAATTGTGTCACATAATAAAATAAAGAACATGTTGACAAAGAAGTTAAGCTAAAATTCAAAGGTGCAAATGCAAAAGAAAAGACCAAAACGGTAGAACTTTTATGAAATTGAATTTTATTCAAAGTCAAAATGTATTTCACAAAGATTCCAATCTGCAAAAAAGGACAACAGTTAACAAAACACGAAATAGGATAAACTATATTTAATGGAATTAAAATTTCAAGACATGTAAGTTCTTTTTATAATGTTGTGGATTGCATTAAAGAGATATGAAATATGAGAATATAGTTAATTAATAGAGATACCTGGCATTGTATGGAAAAGAAAGAGAAATATTATTATAAGAGCCGCCACAATATAAGTTTAAGTAAAAAAACAACATAAAAACTGTCAGTCTATATTTGTGTCAACGCTTTTGTGCACTTGTTAGTAACAGGATTTCTGATAAACTCTGCACATATAGCAGTATCAGCAGAGGACCACTGTAGCACAATGATAAAGATCCCATTTTAGGGAAGCTAGATCTTCCTACATTTAAAAGCCTTATGCCTGACCTTCCTTGTACTCTGATGTAGACGAGTATCATTTAAAACATGTTACTAAAAACATGGCAACTTCAGGGCATTTTGTCAATCAGAGTAAATTTACGTCTCAAAAACTTGACACCTGGGCATCGTACAAGGCCGTCACAAAAAGTTTGGGAGTGTAACCTGTCGCAGACAGTTACATGCAAACTCAACTCTCAAGTTCTCAAAAGTAAAAATAAAAAACATATTTTTATAAAAACATGCATTGTTTGTTTACTTTGTACCAACACTAAAGTTTCAAGCCCAGATAATTAATTCTATGGAGATCTTCCTGCCAGTAATGGCACTGAGGACTCGACACAAGACCCGTCAAGCAGACATAGCAGATGACACATGAACTCTTTGATCTGAACGGGACGTTTTATTGTCTATGGATTATAGCTTTATCATGCTTAACATTGGGGAAGATGTTCCCACAGCACAAAAAGCCCAAGTTACTTTCCGTGGAAAACGATCTTGTCATACAACAAGCAATAAAAGTACACCAGTTTTCTTGAAAAATTTGTGTTCAAACTGATCAATGAAGAGACAAGTGGAGTGATAGGCCTCGTTGTTGATCTGTTAATGATGTGCTACCCTGAGCACCACTGTGAATTGTGTCTCTCCATGGCCACTATTTGTTGAAATGTTTTGAGCCTGCTCTCGACCTATCAAATCAGCAGGACATTCTGACATTTGAAAAAGGATATTTTATGGATTAATTATTATTTGTTGTTACTTATTGAATCAATTTTTACATTAAAATATTGAGTCTAGCAAAATAAACATTAAAAATTTGGAAAACAAAACTAAGGAGTTAAGAAAAATGCATTTGCAATATGAATGTAAGAAAAAAGAAATAAAATATAAGTTTATTCACTGTTTGTATGAAATTAAATTGTAGCATAAGTTTTACTACCTTCAATTAGACCAGATTATGCATTGACATGAGCATTCTCATGACAGTTTTATGAGCCTTACCACTTCTATGCTGGCTCATGACATACTGGAAGTGTGTGCTTTATTTTTTGACACCATCACTAGACGATTGCTGTACAGGACCAACAGACTCCCTTGATCTGGTTTAGTTTTTTAACATAGATCTCACTCCCTTCCTAGATCTATTCCTTTCACCATAGCTGAGAAACTCCAGCTGCCCTCTGTATGGTAACTTTCCAGAGTATCAGAGGAGGCTAACAGGTGCTACACCTTGCCCAAATGATGACCTAAAACTGTGCAAGGCAGAGGAGTTCATCTCCTTGAAGGATTAAACATAACCACTTACCTGAATACATACAATGCCTAGTATTCTCAAGTGGTCACCCATCTGGTATTAACCAGGCTCAGCGTCACTTAACTTTGTGATCTAACAAGAACCGGTGTGCCAACATGATTATGTAGCATAAGTAATGTTGTTAATTTTTTTATTGTTTAAAGTAGTTTGTTGAATACGTAAAATAAACTGAATGTTTTAATTTTGTTTGTTAGTGAAAGAAGGAATCAATATTTTTTGTTTCTTTTTTTTTTTATTGAAGTAAAAATAGAAAAGGGTAAAATCAATAATTTTGTCATAACAAAGACGATCGTAAAAAAAAACCCCAAGAGAATCAACGTTATTGTTTTGTTGATAAAAAATGGCTAATTAAAATTTTTTTAATGAATTTTATTTTATTTATGTTTATTTAAACTAAGTTCTTTTTGACAAACTATCCGTTAATTTTTAAATGTCATAGTAAGAGGCATAATGTAATTCAAAGAAAAGGTTTGATTGAGTAGCATTGCTACTTTAGAATATAAAAATTTTTTATTTAAAAATTTTAAAGTATTTTTAACTAGTAGAACCTGTATCCTGACATTACCCGGGTGAAATATAAAAGAATGTTTTAACTTCAAAAATAATTTCTAAAAAAACAAGAAAAGGAATCCACTGTCAATACTTTACATTACTCAAATAGGATTTAAATTGGTATAAAGAAATTTATCGTTTGTTTTAATCTGTTTTGAAAATTTTTCATTGTATTGAACTGAAAAGTTTATATAGTTTTTTGATGCATACATTCTTTGAATACTTCCCCTCCCTACAAAGACTGATCCAATTTGTTTGTTTAAAAAAACGCAATGGCAAGTTGTAGATACACATATATAATACGAACCAAACTGTTGTAATATTGTTACTCTAAAGTAAGGTTTAGGTTTAGTTTGGTAAAAGTTATATTTAACTTAAGTTTTTTATTTGCTCTTGAAAAGAAGATTATTTTGTTTTGTACATTAATTTATGGTATTTTTAGGAATAGGTATCAAAGAAAGTTTCAGTATTTATGTCATCAATTCTGAGTTTCACTGGATACTTCTAAAAGGTCAGTTTTTAAGGAAAATCCATCTCTCTACAAAGGAACATTTCCGATTGAGAAAAAATAGCAATTGCCGCAGTCTGGGGGAATTTTTTCTTCACTGACCAAGGAGAGAAAAGATTAAGTTTATTATCAGAAACAGATACTACACTTTAACAGTAGTTCCATTTTGAAAAGTAAAAAACAAAAAATAAAATCAAAGTTGTAAATAAGAGGAAAGCATTTTTTTTTTTACTTAGACTGTATTTTACTTTATTTGAACTGACAATCAAAACAAACATTTGTGTATAATCTATATATTTCTCTTAGTCTGTCTGTCCGTTCCACTTTTTCTCAGAAACTACTCAGCCGATTTGGCTGAAATTTTGTACAGACCTTTGTTATGATAAGGCGCAGTGAACTAAGTATTATGGTACGCATTCGATGCATAGTAAGGGATTAATAAGGATCAATAGGGATTAGTATGTAATACAAAAATGAACACAAATTTAACTATATTCAACCATTTGGCTTAAAGCACTCATTCTAAGCCAACGGGATATAACTTTTTCACGTTTTTAATGGGTTAAAACGTCTAATTGTTCATATTTATTAATAATATTAAAAGAAATTTTTAATTTAATTCCTATTAATTTAATTCCTATTAATTTAATTCCTATAACAGACAACACGCTATGCAACATACAAATATCTGTGCATGAGGTAGCTAAGCTAATCAAGAACCTTTGATTCCAGTAAAGCAACTGGCCCTGACGGCATTCTAATTATAATGCTGAAAAAGCTTCAACCAGAACTTGCCCCCATACTTACAAGACTGTTTAAGCATTGCTTTAAGGAGAAGTGCTTCCCAACACCCTGGAAAACCTCATCAGTATGTCCTGTATTTAAGAATTCAGGTGATAAGTTGTCTCCCTCTCAGTACAGACCAATAAGTCTCCTTTGTGTCATGAGTAAGTTGTTGGAATCCATATTAAATAGAGAAGTAGTCAACCATCTCAGCAGAAATAACCTTCTTAGTGACATGCAATATGGTTTCCGTTCTGCCAGATCTACAGCAGATGTGCTAACGGTTATATCTCATAGGATTAGTGAATCTCTTGACAAAGGCTTCCTCTCTAGGGCAATTGCTCTTGACATATCAAAAGGTATGGCATAAAGGCCTACTTCACAAGATTTCCAGTTACGCTATAACTGGAAATGTTTTCTCAATCATTAAATTATTTCTCTCTGATAGGCTCATAAGAGTAGTGGTTGATGGGCAGAAATCAGAGGTCCTCAGTATTAATGCTAGAGTCCCTCAGGGGTCCATCCTGAGCCCAACTCTCTTCTTGATCTACATGAATGATCTCCCAAAACACATACTTAAATCATTCGTTGACATCTATGCTGATGACATGACTATCTATGGCAACACATCAAAGGCCGTAAATAACAAAGTTCTCTCTGATTCTCTTTCCTCTGATCTTGAGCACGTGGTACAGTGTGGAAAGAGGTGGCTGGTTACTTTTCATGCATCTAAAACTAAGCTCCTATCTTTACATCATCAACGCTCTGATCCCCATCTGGCATCAATTGAAATGGATGGCTCTCGACTAGGGGAAGCTCCATGTTTTGATAAGCTTCTGGGATTGACCTTTACTCCTGACCTGAAATGGAACACGTACATCAAGTCAGTTGCCAAGGTCGCTGGAAAGATGGTGGGATCCTTCTACCGCTCCAGAAGATATCTCATTACTGATGCAATTCTCTATCTATATAAAAGCCAAGTACACCCAAGGATGGAATACTGCTGCCATATCTGAGCAGGAGCTGCTAAAAACAGCCTATCCTGCCTTGACAGAGTACAAAATAGACTTCGTGGCTTAGTGGGGGAGTCCCTTTTCTCTTCCCTGCAACCTCTCTCCCATAGAAGAGACATTGCGAGCCTATCTTTGTTTTATTGTTATTTCCATGGCAGGTGCTCGTCTGAGCTCCAATCTCTAGTCCCCCCTCCTAGCAAATCTTTTACAAAAAACACCCGTCTAGCTGAAACCACTGTCAAATCCCACTCTTTATCTGTGCCTAAATCAAAACGTAGATTCCATGAACAAAGCTTCTTTCTTAGAAGTGCACGCCTGTGGAACGCTGTTCCATTTGCCTGTTTCCCACCTGACTACAACTTGGATGTCTTCAAGTCCAACATAAACAAATTACTGATGAACCGCCCCCTTAAGTAAGACACTTTATCAAATCTCAACACTAACGTACTGTACACGCAATAACCCTTATCCGCGAGTGGCTTCCGGGCCTTGATAAGTGGTGACCACCTTGTAAAAAAAAAAAAAATTACATTATTTTCAAAGTAATGTTGTTCATAATTTGCAAAAGTAGTCTAATACATGTTCATTAATAAAAAGACATTATAGTAATAAATTCTTTACTAAAAGAAAAAAGCAAGTTTATCGCTATCATCTAGCTAGATATCTTATTCAATGAGCTATTTACATTATATTAATGCTTTTGACGCTTCAAGATAGATTAATTTTGTTGTGTAACATGTTAAAAAAGTGTCATTAGCTGCTTTAAAGATATTCCAGTAATTATAGGAGCAACTGGACTCATGAAGAAGAATTTCAAAAACTACCTATCAAATATACCTGGTGAACAAAGTGCAAGAGAGATTCAAACAATTGCACTTAGAGGGAGCATCAGAATCTTAAAAAAGATCTCTCGGTTGGAACATATAAGATAGTGGGTGAATGTTTGGAATCCGGTAGGATGCCCCATCCCAGCTTGAACAAACTAATAAGAAGATATTTTAAAATGCTCTCTTTCCAGACATCATACTACAACCTTCTCCTGCAATCACCTGGCGTCCAATCGGTGGTATTTTTGATTTATACATTTTTCTTGGTCCAAACCCAAATGATGTAGCACAGCAATACACAGATATCGTTAATCGGGCATTTATGCCTCCCTATTGGAGCTTAGGATTTCATCTGTGCAGATTTGGTTACCGAACAGTTAACCGGACTTTGGCTATTATGAATCGAGTTCGAGCAGCAGGAATACCTCAGGTTAGTATATTTAATTAGTCAGCAAAGGTATTTAGATGTTAATGTTGATGATGACTGGAAGTCATTGCTGATCAGCTGTAGAAAGAGGTGAGAAGGCAGCTACTGCTGCTGAATTATCATTGTTTTAGTGAAAGAAGGGACAAAGATTCGTAAGCAAAGTGTAGTCAGCAGAGACACTGTCAGATGTCAAGGCCAAGTCAATGAATGGCTGAATGCAGAAAAATGTTCTTTTTACATTGGTTTGTGAGCTGCTTTCGATGCAACACCTTGATAAGATCTGATTGGCTGCCTGAATTGACGGAATGAGCAGAAAGAAACTATGTTTGTTCATCTCACAAAGGCTAAAGTTACACATCAGGTTTTTGTTAGGAGTGCTAATTCGTAAATAGGGTTCACATAACAGAAGGCTAAGGTGTTTAATGATCAAACATCCAGTTTGGTAGGAATGTGAATCATAAATGGAGTGGACATGACAAGCATTTGATCTGGAACTAAATGCTCCCAAAATGATTCTTTCAAAATAGTTCACTTGATAATTAACATTTCTGAAGTTTCCACTTTGTGTTTTTCCAAATTTGTTGTATCAAGTTTGCTGTATAACATACTCAGGACCTATCGTGAAATCTTATTATTTTTAAATTGCATCCGTTATATATTTTTAACTTTTTTTATCTGTTATTTTTAATGCATTTACAGGTAGTTAGTAAGTCCGCAGTTTTTTTTTTCTTCATTTTGTTGTTATAGAGTAATTTTGTTGTTATAGAGTAATTTTGTTGTTATAGAAGTAATTTTGTTGTTATAGAGTAATTTTGTTGTTATAGAAGTAATTTTGTTGTTATAGAAGTAATTTTGTTGTTATAGAGTAATTTTGTTATAGAAGTAATTTTGTTGTTATAGAAGTAATTTTGTTGTTATAGAGTAATTTTGTTGTTATAGAAGTAATTTTGTTGTTATAGAGTAATTTTGTTGTTATAGAAGTAATTTTGTTGTTATAGAAGTAATTTTGTTGTTATAGAGTAATTTTCTTGTTATAGAAGTAATTTTGTTGTTATGGAGTAATTTTGTTGTTATAGAAGTAATTTTGTTGTTATAGAGTAATTTTGTTGTTATAGAAGTAATTTTCTTGTTAGAGAAGTAATTTTCTTGTTAGAGAAGTAATTTACAGTAGTATAGAGGAAGAAAGTCCTGAAGAAGAAATTTAAAAATATGAGCTGTACATTTTTGACGTGTGCGTTCGCCCCAGTTTCGAGCAGGAATATGAAATAAGAAAATAGTTGCACACTGACTAACTACCCTGATGAGGCTATTTTTAGCAAAATATCGGACTTACAACATCAAAAAAAGGACATAAAAATTATTTTATCATTTTCCTGACACTTAAAGTTTTCAAAATTTTCAAATTTATATTCAAAATTAGTGTCTTCAAATAGTGTGCAACTATTTTCTTATTTCATATATATATATATATATATATATATATATATATATATATATATATATATATATATATATATATATATATATATATATAAATATTTGTAATTATGCAAAAACTGTTCCATTCACATTTATTACAGAATTAATTTTGTAAAATGAATTTTTACTTTCAAATGAAATCGTTTACATTCAATAGAAACAAAGTTACCCTTTTCTCAGTATCTGTTTCAATTTGAAATTTTGAGCATAATAATACAGAAATAAACTAGTGTCAAAATAATACAGAAATAAACTAGTGTCAAAAGTATTCTTTCATATTTTGAAAATAGTTACTAAAACACACCACAATTGCTAAAAAAAGTGTGACTTGTATTTAGAAATAAACATAAGAAAAAACAGAGCAAGACTTATCACACTGCACAAAGAATTAAAAGTTCTTAGGACTCATAGAATACAGGAAATTATTGGCGAACATAGCATCTCGGACTAGTAAATTTAGTTTTAGCAATAGAATGCAAATACTCTGGATTAAAAAAAAATGCTCTGAATGTCTGTGATTACTTGAAATAATCAGAGAAGAGGTTAAGATTAGTAATTCTAATAAATTGTTTTCGTGAACTACTTTTCATTTTAAAAACATTTAGGATGTGCAATGGAATGATATTGATTATGCATATAGCCGAAGGGACTTTACATTTGATCCTGTGAAATTTGGTGATTTGCCAGCTTTTGTGCAAGAAATCCATAAACGTGGAATGAAATATGTCATGATAACCGTAAGTTGATCATTTGCAATTTTCAATTTTATCTTTATTTCAAATCTGAATATTTTAACATATAAAAAATATGTAACAAATATTTGGAGATTGTCATTTTAAAATGTTAAATGCCTCTATATTAACATAGTTTTTCTTCATCCAGTTTTAGTATTTAGTGTCCCAGACGTCTCACTTTATGCAGTTTGATACAAAGGGTTGACATTTCATACAATCATATCTCTTCTTACGTTACACAATAAAGCTAGATCTTCTTCTGTTTATGATGCTCTTAGAAACAACATTAATTTTCTTTTTTCAATGCTATCTTGCACACTTCTCATTTCCCTGAATTTGCCCAGGAGGCACTTTATTGTGAATCTTGTTGGAGCTTCTGTACGAGCCTCTCTAGAAAGTCTCACTGAAATTGTTGATCCTCTCCTGCATGGAATATTTTTTTGCCTGTTCCATTTCACTGAAAAACAGAAGCTTGGGTTAATTTTCATGAAAATGATGGTAAAATATAATGGATACATCTTTTTGGAAATTCTCATAGAAATACAAGTATTGTATTGCCACGAGAATTGCTACAATAACTTGCTATGGAATGATTATTTTAAACCAGTTTTATCCTATTTCATAGGAAAAATACAAAATGTAGAAATATTTTGACCAAAGATCATGAAACTGATGTATGTTTCAACAAATCATATTTTTCACAGGATCCTGGTATTTATGCTGGCCCAACTAAGAAGTCCTATATTCCTTACAGTCTCGGAATGGATATGGGAATTTTTATTAATGACAGTTCAGGAATCAAACCACTTATTGGCAAGGTAATCAAGTCAACTATTTTACGTGTCATGAGGGTTGAAGAGATAAAAGGTATAAAGGCCGACTCTGACTCCTAAAATTTCAAAATATCCTACTCCGACTCCTTATTTTAAAGTCTTCTGATATTTAGATTGTCTGTAGATTCTTCAATGATAAAAAATTCCAACTCTCAAAATATCAGATTCCAACGCCTTATTTTAAAGTTTTCAAAAATCTGATTCCGACTGCATCTCTTTCTCAAACCATTAACTTGGAAACCCTGCATGTCATGTATACATTTTTATGATATAGATTATTATGACTTATTTTTATGATATAGACTATCATGACTTATTTTTATGATATAGACTATTATTTTATGATATAGACTATTATTTTATGATATAGACTATTATTTTATGATATAGACTATTATGATAAGAAAATTAATACCATGCTGTTTCAATAACAAATTGATTTGTTACCAAGATTTTAAATAAATGCTGGGTAACCATTATAGTTTATGACTGTCATTGTTGCTTTATAAAAATGAATATCATAGTTTATTATGAAAATAAGTCTTTTATTTCTATAGGGAAATGGCACTGATATTCCTAGTGTTTTAATGTGAATGGATACGATTATTTATATAGGTATTCTTTACAATCCAATATTATTTCTTGTTACACAATGTCAATCTCACATATCAAAAACATGTCTCAGTTTCATTGCATGTTTTCATATACAATATTTTTGTTGATTCTCATCTACTAGAAGAAAAAATAAGTGGTATGATCAACTTTATTTTTTTATCACTTGATATGAATTCATTATTTATTTATTTTTTTGCTTGTAGGTTTGGCCTGGAATTACTGTTTTCCCAGACTTTACAAATCCCAAAACAACAAAATACTGGTATTCTTTAATTAGCAAATTTCACCAATTAATAAAGTTTGATGGCCTCTGGCTGGTAATTCATTAATTCATTTTCTTTTTTATTTTACAATCTAAAAAAAAGACAAAAAGATGTCATGATGTTTTCTTGAATTTTTGTTAGATGATTCTTGTTTATTTGTCAGTTTATTAATTTATAAGACTTCTTAACCATATATACGAGGGGCGTGCAATAAGTAATGCCCCTGACCCACCTCCCATAGCAGTATAGAAACAAAACTTGGCACAGTTATTGGTCTTTCTCTACATAGGAACCAACCAGAGTTATGCATTTCTCCCATCGTTTGATGCAGTTCTGGAGACCGTTTTTGTAGAACACTCCAGGTTGGTCCTCCAACCACGATGTGACTTCAGAAATCAAGGCTGCATCATCTGGGAAACACTTTCCTTTCAAAAACAACTTCATGGTTGGGAAGAGGTGAAAGTCAGAGGGTGCAAGGTCAGGAGAGTAGGGAGGATGGGGTAGGATTTCATAACCACATGCCCGTCCTTCTGATATGGCGACATGTGAGTTGTGGACTGGAGCATTGTCCTGCAGGAGGAGGGTACCTTTGCTGATCTTGCCCCGCCTCTTGATTTTGATAGCTCCTGTAATTGTGGTACCCTTTGCCAGGAAATTTGTCATCACTACTCTGTCCTGGTCCCAGAAGACTGTGAGCATGACCTTGCCAGCTGCACCCTTGCCTTCTTTGGAGGTGGTGAGTCCAAGTGCTTCCACTGCATTGACTGGGTTTGGTCTCTGGATCATAGTGATGGACCCAGGTTTCATCCTGTGTAATCAGTCTTTTGAAAAACTTTGACTCATCTTCTTGGCACATCTCCAAATTCATCCTCGAGCACTCGACATGTTCTCACTTCTGGAATGGTGTGAGCAACCTTATGCATATGCAAATGGTCATGAATGATAGTTTCCACAGGCTCTGTACTAATCTTGAATGTCAGGCTTAATAAGATATGAAAATAAGGATTCATGAATGTAGAAGTCCTGGCTTCGTTTATCAAATTCTGCTTTGAGTGATTCAACGTACTCCTGAAGCTCATATATTGTTCACTTCAAATTGATTTGCATGATTTTTCACATTTGGAGAGTACTTAAATGCTTTGATGTTGATGTCACGGGTAAAAATGTCAATTTCATTGTAAATGCTTTCCAATAGCTGAAAAGATGAAGGACTGTTTGACCCTGTCCTTGTAATTTCAAATTAAGCTCATTTAAATGTGTGTTTATGTCGGTCATAAACATTAACTTTAACAACCATATCATTTATCTCAGGATAAATATAGCATCAGTGGCACTTGTCCGGGGCAGAAAACCAAACTGAATTTCATCAATGCATATTTAACTTCTAATTTGCTGCTCAATTATTCTCTCAATCATTTTTAGGTCCTGGTCCATCAACTTTAAACTTATGTAATTACCTCTGTCTAGTGTTACCCTTGTAACATTTACAATTGTACTAAGTTCCTAATCTTTCGGATAACATTTTTATGATCTGATTTTGTCATGTCTGTGATCATCTTCAATATTTCTGCAACAACATCTGTTTTACTTTCCTTCATCTTACTCACAGTTTCCCGTATCATACTCTTTAGTTTACCATGGCCTAAGTATATAAGAAAACTGTTTGACATGACTTAGTCTTTTATTGATCAAACTGTTCAGTTTGACAAGACCTAGTCTAGTATATAAGAAAGCTGTTCACTTTACCACAGCCTAATATTGGATGAAACCGTTCATTTTACCATCGCCTAATCTAATATATAATTAAACTTCTATTAATTCATATAAATAAATTTCTGTTTGAAAACTTTCAAACATTTGCTTCATTGAATTATTGAATTATTTCTTATTATAAAAGAAAACTCTAGTTATACTAAAATTCCAATAACTTTGCAATTTTTTTTGTAAAATATATACCAATGTTTTTAGCAGCTTTTTCTGTATTTGTAGTTATCATCATGTATTTAAGTGGACATTACAACTAACATCGATTTATCTGAATTTAAAAAGACTATATTGCTGTTAATGTAATTGATTATTGCTAATATTTTATTTATTTTGTGCATAGATATAGTATATTGATTTTACTTTGTATTAGTATTGCAATTGCATTGAATTTACTTATATTGTATAATATCGTCTGCAACCATGTTGGCTTCTTCAATTTTTAAAATTTTGTAAACAAACATTGAAAATGAGAAATCAAAAAAGATAACAATGATTAAATGATGTTATTTTAAAATTATCTTTGTCTTTTATTCTCAGGATATGAATGAAATATCCAATTTTATTACTGGTTCAATTCATGGTTGTCCCAAACACTCTAAGCTGGAAAATCCACCATATGTACCAGGTATGAATTTTTTTTACTCTTTAATGTTTTACTAAATATATTGATTACAATACTTTTTTGAAAATCAAACTCATTAAAGAGTGAAGGAGTTTGCTCGGGCAGTGTCTCTCCTTTTGTACATGTTCTAATGCAAGCATTTACGAATGAAACAAACAATACAGAAATGATAATGTATGCAAAAATACATTTATTCATTACAAATCTGACAGTGTTCGCTTTTAAGAATGTTTCCATAAAAATGAGTACATAATTGACAACGTGCATAATAAAAGGATGTGTATGAGTGTATATGTGGAAGTTAATGGAAATGTCTTACATACCATAAAATATATTATATGCGTGTTAGCACAAGTGTTTTCATGTGAGGCAAAACGCATGAAAGAAATAATGAATATTTCCTTATCCAATCTTTTTTATGACCACTGATTGCATTGCCCTCTACCACTGCAAAAAGGGAAATAATCGGGCCTGAAATACTCTTTGGTGAATATATGTAAGTACGTAGAAAAGGGTAAATAATGCTACAAATACTCTTCACTCTCAATTGAGAAAAATGTTTTTTTTTAATCTGTTTTTAATAATATATGTATGTTTTAAAGTGATGTGAGATCTGGTCTGTATTCTTGTATTTTTTCTGGTGGATTGCATTCTTTTGGAGTGTTGGATTCCTTTGTGGTGTTTGAATTGGTGTAGTTATCATTATTAGGTCGTAACAACAGCATATTCTTTTCATTGTTTTGATTCTTGAGTATATATCCGTTAATATCTTATATGTTTTTATATGGACTGATGTGGTTCTTGGTTGATTGACTGTGTCTTATTGAGAGTCAAAACAATGAAAAGAATATTCTGTTGTCACAACCCTAGCTATCATTTCTGTTAGTTTAGTAGTCATTGAGAGAGATGCTTTCAACTGTCTATGAAATCGTTTCACTATACCATTGGAGCAGAGATGATATCTTTGAAAAACTTTGAAACTGTTTACCCCTGTCAATCATGATAACTCTGAGTACACCATATGTGTTTTTCTCGTTTTTCAGAATGGTTATTGTTATTGTATTGCAGTGAGCCAATAAGAAAAAACGAACAATGAGCATTAGCAAATAGCAGTAGTTCTGGCGAAGTGGTAAAGGTCCAACCATGTCTATAAGCCGATGAGAGAACCTGTCATGTTGCTAAATATTAGGTTGTTGTTGTTGAGGTTGCTAAATGTCCCAATATGGGACTTGATGTGTAATACTGGCAGCTTATGCCATTGCCAGGCCAAAGTCTAACATCTTAGTTCATTTCAAGCCATAAAAATTATTCGGTGATTATTTTTAGTGTAGCTGTTTTGCTAGGATGAGAGAGTGAGTAAAACTGATCAAATATGCATTATTGTAAGAACTTGTAATGAAGGTGAAATGTAAGAACTTGTAATGAAGGTGAAATGTAAGAACTTGTAATGAAGGTGAAATGTAAGAACTTGTAGGCGTTGTATCATTTTTGTCATTAAATGAGATTGGCACAACTGTGAGTTGCAGAAAGCATTTTGGAGAGTCTGTTGTAAAGTTCTATCTGATGCTTACTCCTATGCTAGAACTCTTTAGTGATAGAATTTATGTCTGTTTGGGAAAGTGTGTTGAATATTTGAGTTGAAAATTGTGATATATAGTCCAACTGATATGCTTAAATCAGTGGTTAGAGTTAATTTAGCCTGAACATTGCCAGTGAGGCATGAAAGTTTGAAGCAATTTGCTAATTTGGCTTTCTTGTAAAGTGTAAGTGTTTGTTTTTGTTTTTGCCCATTGTTCCATGGGATATTCATTTGAGGGGATATTATCTCAAAATATTCTAGAATGAAACAATGATAATAACTGTTTCAACTGACTTTCGAATTGTACTATTTCTACCTTGTCATGCAGGGGTGTGATTCTACTTTCATCAATTTAGTGTCCCAGAAACTGCAGTTGCTTAGCACCGAATATATGCATGTCTACATATATTTTTAAACCATGTTGTTAAACTCTTTGTAGAACTAAGAATGAATGTTATTCATTGTTGTTCTGTCCAGGTAGATATGAAGATATCATCATGTAAGCATACATATATCTATATATATAGGACGTTGTCAATGAGGTGTTGAAAAGCATTTATCTGAACTAGAAAAGTCTGAAAGGTTTCCGTTTTCAGAATTTCCTCTTCTGCTACGTGGATATGACAGAAAGCTTTAGACAGATACAGTTTAAAAAATGCTGTCATACCTTGGAAGTCCTAAGGTGAAATCGTGTATGTGTGGTATGGGATAACAGTCTGGCATAGTTAGTGTATTGAGTCATTGATAATTCAAGTCTGGACTTTCAGAAGGTTCGTTTATTCTGTCCTTGCTCATTTGTTGAAATTTTTGCTTTGCATACTTGTATTTTTCAAGCAATAGACATCAAGGGTTTGAATAAACTGGAGGTCCTATCATTCTTATGTGGTGTTGTGTATTTTATTGTGTCATTTATGTCAAATGGCTTGGTTATATGGAAAAACTGAGCTACAATGCTGACATATTGTTTGGTGAGGTGGGTTGCTGAACACACTTCATCTTAATGTCATGTCGTCTGAGTGTTTAGTTGTACATATGAAAGAAAATTGGCTGCTATCATGGGTATTTATTTGCTTACATCAATATAACTATAATGTTCTAGCAGAGTTCTAAACTTTTAGTAAGTTCTTTGATACAGTGCATCTGGATTTTTTAAACTGTTTTCAGTTGAAAAGTGGAATTTTCTCTGTGGCTTTTAATTACAGAAGTTGTTATATCTAGAGAATTCATGGAGCTATAAAAGAAAAAACAAATCAGCACTGAGAAGTTATTTATTTTCATGAGAGGAAATACAAACACGATTTTTACAGAAAAGAAACGTATGTCAAAGAAAAAAAAGAAAGAAATCAGGTGTTAATGACTTTAAGAATAAACTCGATAAATTAAAAAATAATAGTAAAAAAGAATAAATTTGAATGTAACTTTTTTTTCTGTTTGAATAAATATTTAGGAGAATTTGTATATCACATTAAATGATCTTTTTAATCAAAATTAAACCAAAACATGCAAATCACATATAAAGTTCTTGTTTTCATTTTCTTTATAGGCATTCGTGGGAAGGTACTGAGATTTTCAACCATTTGTGCCTCAGCTCAACAATATCTGTCCACACAGTACAATCTTCATAATTTGTATGGATTAACTGAAACAATGGTCACTTATAAGTAAGTTATTGCTTGTTCCAAATCAAATCTTTCTCAACATTGTTGCATTTCAATATATCTCTATATCGTTATTATATATATTAATAAAGACGATTTTCCCCTGTAGAAAAAGACAATAAAGCATTGCAAACACAGGCACCAGACATAAATTGAAAATTGTTACGCTACCTGCCAGTACTTGATGTATGTTTTTCAGGTATTATCAGTCAATTTTATTCAATATCGTAAATTCCAGTAATATTTCCAACAAAAAGTCATAGTAATAGGATGTAGGAGGATAACTTACTCAGTCATTATTTTCTCCTCTCAATCTCCCATAATCACTGGTGCAAATATTTTATAGTATTAACTTATCGTCAATGACCACTATTATTTCATTTTCAGCTTCATGATTTTATTGTTTCCATATGCCTCACACCCTAGGTAAATAATTACAGCTCATTTAATTCAAAAGTACTCATGCAGAATACGAACCAGAGTTTTTAAAACTATTCTGTACTTTCATCTAACAATTTATTGTAAACATCTAACAGTTTAATAAAAAAAAAAGCATACTGTAAAAATTAAATTTATTTCAAGGTGGCCACTATGTTTTTATAGTACAGAATGTTTTAAAAAAAATCGGTTCGTATTCTGCACAAATAAATATCTTTAAAATAATTAAAACAGGTAATGTTCTTTTATTAAAGTCAAATTCCATACTTTTTTGTTGACATTCTTCATCAGCTGATCTGTTATTTTGTTATTCTAAAAACCAGCCAAGTTCATTTGCATATTTTACAACTGGCAAACCTTAATCAAAAGTGACTTTTCCATGGGATTCATATGTATCAGATAACATCAGTTGACGACTAATGTCAACAAAGAAGTGCAGAATTTGATTTTAACCAAAAAAATATTATCAGTTTTCAGTCATAATATAATTTTTGGAGAGAGTTTCAATTTCCTACGTTCATCTATATATATATAAAAATGTAAATTTGGTTTGTTAAAAGTGAATAAAACCATATTTCTACGTTACCAATTTATTTGAAATTTTCAGACAACCCATCTTTAGAGTTGAGGCATGTTTTTATGTCATTAAAATAAATTTACCTCGCAAATTATTAAAATATTAAATAAAATATAAATATTTTTCGAAGTCGTTTCTGCGAGACTTGTCCGGTTTTATTTCTGGTAACTTCCGTTTCAACTACTACAAGGTAAGTAAAAAAAAAACAAACTTACTCATGCAGAGAGTGATCCGTGCTGAAATAATAATGTTATTATTTAAAAAGCCATTCTTAACATGAGGAGGGGAGGGTGTTTTGTACCTATTCTGTACTTTAACCTTACAATTGAATAAAAACATATCATAAAACTTTAATTAAACGTGGAAATACGATTTTAAAAAAATAGCGCGGATCACTCTCTGCATTAGCACACACAAAAAAAAATAATAATCCCATATTTTAAAAATTTAAATTCATTTATGTACTTACCAATTTTATGTTAAGGCTTTTCAATCATGAAACATTACGTTTTAATTGTTTAGTTTATTTTCACGGCATTGTTTACATAAAAAAGTTTGTTTTAACTTTTTCTAAACTGTTTCATTTTTACGACATGCTTCAACGTATTATAAACACCCTAACCTCCCCATGTTAAAAAAAAAAACGCCCTTTCATAAACCTCGAAAGCCGTTCTTAATATGGGGGGGTGTTCATTCCGAAAGCCGTTTTAACATGGGGAAGTTAGGGTGTTTATAATATGCTGGGGCGAGTCGTAAAATTAACGAAGTTGCTATCTATTATTTATTGCAAAACTTGCTTGAAATTTATTTATTTGACAAAAAAAAAATTACATTTTGGTACTCCTGGGGCGTTGAGTTCCATGGCGACCAGCAGAAAAAAATAATAGTCGCTCCCTTAGTCCCCCACCCCACCCCCGCACGTAACATATTTTATTTACTGACGTTGCTGTAACTAAATCTTTACAAACATTTATTTATTTATTTATTTTGAAAAAAGTTTTACTTTTTATGAATATTAAAAGAAAAATGGGTACTCATGCAGAGGGTAATCCATGCTGAAATAATAACGTTATTATTTAAAAAGCCATTCTTAACATGGGGAGGGGAGGGTGTTTTGTACCTATTCTGTACTTTAACCTTGCAATTGAATAAAAAAAAAAACATGATTTAAAAAATAGCGCGGATCACCCTCTGCATTAGCACCGAAAAATGTTACTAAACATTTATTAATAATTTCTCACTTTTACAAACATTTGATTTTAAATTTCTTTTTAAATGACAACTTTTATTGACTTTTTTTTTTAAATACCCCCCCCCAATGGTGTTTATTCCAAAATCCGTTGTTAACATGGAGAGGTTGAGGGTGTTTATTCTGAAAGCCGTTCTTAACATTTGTGGTGGTGGACCTAATGTAAAAAAATAAATAAATAAATAAATTTAAAAAAAAACTAAATCATTTACTGATAACTTCTCACTTTTACAAATATTTTTTAATTTACATGCGCGGATGAACAAATTATTGAATAGTGCGAAAACAAAACGCTTTTGTAATAAACTTTGGGATAATTTTTTGGGTAAATATTTACATTTAGGTCCACCTCCACAATTTTCTTTTTTAAATGACGACTTTTATTGATAAATAAATGTATTTCTTCGCAACTTTTATTGATAAATAAATCTACTTCTCTGCCACGGCCACTGATCCCCTCCTTTTTTTTTTTTAAATAGTATTTTCGGGTGGGTATGCTGACAACAAATATCAGTTAAATTTTGCAAATAGCCCCCCCCCCTCCAAAAGTGGTGTTTATTCCGGAAGCTGTTCTTAAGATGAGGATTTGGGAGGGGGGTGATTATAAGGTGGACCTAATCTAAAAAAAAACAAAAAAAAAAACAAGTTTTTTATGCGCACATAAGCAACTACTTTTTTTATTAACTTTTTTTTTTTTTACTTTTTTATTTAAAAATTAGTAAATTTCAATGAATAGAATAATAAATCATTTATCATTAATATGTGTTTTTGGCTTTGTGTTGAATGAAACTTTTTTTTTTTTCATTACAACAATAATGAACCAATTTAAATCTTCCGGCATGCGTTTAAGGGTTACAAAATTATCAATAAATCGTTTAGTTATTAAGCCAACGTCAGTAAATAAAAAAAAATGTTACGTGCGCATGACTGGGGGGAGGGCTAAGGGAGCGACCATTAAATAATTATGCTGGTCGCCATGGAACTCAACGCCCAAGGAGTACCTAAAGTGGCACTTATGCACTTATGTTATCGTGCTATTTTTTAAAATAGTATTTTCATGTTAAATTCAAATTTTACAATATCTTTTTCTTTTATTAATTTGTTAAGTGAAAGTACAGATAACCCGGTCGGTTTCTAATGTGAGGAAAATCTAGCCCCCCCCCCCAAAAAAAAAGGGGTACTCTGGATAATACCAAAACATTAAAATTGCCTCAGTCTCGAAAGATTTCTTCTCTACTGAACGAGGAAACAAACGGTGAAGTGTAGTTCACCTTCTGTTTTTCTCCCCCTCTCTCTTCCTCTTAATATCTCTCTCTATCCATCTCTCCCTTTCCCTCTCTCAATCTATCTTTCTCTCTATATCACCCTCTCCATCTCTCTTTGAGCCCCTTTCTCTCTGTAACTCCCTCTATCTCTCTCCTTTCCTCTTTCTCATCCCTCTCTGTTTCTAACTCTCCCCCTCTCTCTGTTTATCTATCAATCCCTTTATCTTTCTATCTCCGTCTCTTTCTCTATTTTCCTCTCACTTTCTCTTTTCTATCTATATACCATCCTCTCTATCCGTCCGTCTCTAATCCCTCATCCTATTTTAGTCTCCTAAATTAATTACAGTGAATAAGACATTGTCAAAACATGGATAAATCCTATTTTAGTCACCTAATTTACTGACTGTGAGAATAGAAGTTATTTGGAAATTACTGCTACCTTGAACAGCACCAGAAGTAACTGGTAAAACCTTTCTAATTAAATTGATTTTGGCAGCCATTTGGTAACAAAATGACATAGCCTTAGCCCTTGCTGCATGAGGAATACCTGCGACCTTGCTGCCAAGTAGAAGAATTATTTATTCTACTTTAAAACATTCAATTTTTCAAAAATCTCATGTTCGACATCTCCAAAACATCCAATATGGGGAAAAATATTGCAAAAATGTAAACTTATTGTTTAGGATGAATGCACAATGGTACGCAAAAAAATCACTTGAGGTTCTTGGTCGATCCTTGCAAGATTTGCATGGCAATGTCAGATCATTTGGGAATGCAGTAATATTGCTTGCAGCAGATTTCAGACAAATGTTACCTGCTATTCTTCAATCAACACCAGCAGATGAAATAAATGCTTGCATCAAATACTCTACTTTTTGGTGCCATGTGAAGACATTAAACTTAACTCAAAATATGCACGTCCAGTTGCAGACTGTTTGATCCGTACAAAAACTTTTGCATCACTTGTGGGAAATTGGGTACGAAAAAGTGCCAGCTGATCAGAGTTAAGGGCAAAATTCTGTGACTTTTAACTTCTGTAATTTCTGTAATTTTATTTCATCAAAAGAATAGTTAGTTTAAAAGGTTTTTGCAGATATTCAAATTATAAGAATTCCATTTGACTGAGTGAATGAGCTATTCTTGCAGGTCAATACAAAGATGCCCATGAACTTAACGCTATTATTCAATGTAAAATTCCAAGTGAGGTAGTCAAATACAAATCCATTGACACTGTTGTGAAAGCAGATAAAGTGGTTAATTATCCAACAGCTATATTTACCAGGGATGCCACCGCATGTATTGCAACTGAAATTTGGTGTACTAATTATCATGTTGTGAAATATAAACCAATCCAAGCTTTGCAATGGCACATAGCTTGCAGTAAAAAAAAATTAACAAACAATATCATAGAAACAACAATCTTAACAGGACCTTTCACAGATGAATATATCTTCATTCCACGTATTCCTATGATTCCACCGGATACATCATTACACTTTAGGAAATTGCACTTTCCAATTTTATTGTCATTTGCAATAACCATCAACAAAGCACAGGGAACAATCTTTACAATTGTGGGCCTTACAGTTACACACTGACTGTTTTTTCACATGGACAATTTATGTTATGTATTCAAGAGTCACCAAACCGGAAAATCTCTATATCAGCTAAGAAAATGGAACAACAAAAACTGTGTACCCATGCAAAATGGAAATTTAAACCTATAAGAAACATGCTTTTTCTCATTTTGGAACTTTTTCCATTGCGCCAATTTGAGTCACAGCAACGCGTGGCAGGGTACAGCTAGTATATTAATATATTTGGTGAGAGTACAGAATAGTTACCACCCCCCTTCAATTTAAGAACATTTTAAATAATAAGATTATTATTGTATCATGTACAGTTAAGGGAGAAGTTTATTTATTATGGAGCCATTCTTTAGTTATTCTATTATTTACCATCATCATTATTTTTATTATTTTTTTAATGTTATTGTTGTTGGGAGTGGTGTTGATTTCAGTATTACTAATATTTTTACTAATAGTACTATTTCGATCTACATTCTTTATATTTTTTTATTTTGATTTATTATTATTATCATTATTATTATTATTATTATTATTATTAGTAGTAGTAGTAGTAGTAGTAGTAGTAGTGATAGTAGTAGTAGTAATAATGTTAGTATTCTCAATATTTTTACTATTGCCAATATTACTGTCAAAATCGTCCCAGTGATTAATATTTGTATTACTGTTATTAATGTTAGTAACAGTGTTCATGTTTCATTTATTGCCATTAACTTTAGTATTTTATTTATTTTCTTAGTTAATGTTATTATTTCATCACTATCGTTCTATTAGTATCATTATAAATATTGCTATCAGTAGTATCTCATTATTTGTATCATATTTGTATTGTATTATATTTTACTAAGTATTACTCTTTTCATTCTTACCATTATTAGTAGTAATAATAGTAGTATTAACATTTTGTCACTCAATTTTATTACTTTTTATTTTACTTAAGTAAAAATCTTGTATTCAGTTTCATAGGGAAAATCTAATTCTCTTAGAAGAAACCGGAATCTATATATATAAAAATGTAAGTGTTGGTTCGTTCGGAATTAATTGTCTAAAAAACCACTGGACGGATGGCTTCCACGTTTTGGTATAATATGTTTACTATATACATGTGTGTTTTTATATATTTCTTTTTAATTATAAAATTATACTTAATTTTTCTATGATAAATAGGTGGATTTCTTTGTACCGAGAGGCCATTTTTTTTATTCAGGGACAATTATTTATTACCGCTTCCTGTCACGTTACCAGTGTTACAATTTAGCGGTTTTCCTGCTATATCTGGAGATTTCGTTTACAATCTAGCAGGAAATTCTAGAAAATCTGGAGGTATTTGGCACCCACACACCCGCATTAGATTATTAAAAAA
The DNA here is from genome assembly GCF_053919585.1 of Euprymna scolopes. Classification (NCBI taxonomy): domain Eukaryota; kingdom Metazoa; phylum Mollusca; class Cephalopoda; order Sepiida; family Sepiolidae; genus Euprymna; species Euprymna scolopes. The sequence goes on along the minus strand of NC_136491.1, from coordinate 69,811,920 downwards.
TAAAGAAAAGCGTTTGAAAATACTTTAAAACATAAAATAAACTTATTCATGTAAGTAAAAAAAAGTAGCATTTATTGCCTTTGGTAACAATTATTTATTGATTATTTGTTTTGTTTTTCACCTTTTTTTTCGACTAACCATTCTTAAATCTCACTATAAAATCGATTTTTCCACTAGCGATTTTCTGGACATTTCTTTCTCCTGATCTCGCGGTTTTTTTTTTTGAAATCTCAGTTGACAACATTGCATCACTAAAAAAACACTACAGGCTTAATGTAAACAGAATGTGTTTACAATATCGGTAAATTTTCAATGGGTTTAATTACATGATTTATTGATAATGTAACCATGTGATTGAACTGTAATTTAAATTAACCACTCGTGGTCGCAAAATGAATGCCGACGCTCAAAGTGTATACATATTTTGACTCCTCCCTTTACTTAAAAATTCACAAAAAATCAGGAAATTGACGAATTTTAATGAAAATTGCAGTATTTTTCAAATAATGATCGCAGAATATAATGAACTAATTATTTTTACTTAACTCTTAGTGAAAATGTTTTATTTTGTTTAAACAAAAAATACCTTTACTAAAGTTATGGTTTTCAGTAGTAAATAAAAAAACGCAAGAATTTATTTTTGCTTCTTTTAAAGCATCGTAATTTGTAACAATAAAAAATAATTTTTACAGTAACATTACGAAAAAAGCCCCTAAAGTCCGTAATTCTCGCATACTATTCAGGAAATTAAAGATTCAATTAGATTCCTATTTCAGTCACCTAAATTATTCATGGTGAAATGAGTTTAGGAATTTATAGCCAAACCTAAATATTTTTTTTTGGTAAATATCCAGATGCGCTACTACAGAACACCGACCACTCTAATTTGTTTGGGCGGGGGGCGGGGGATGTGATGTTGGGGTGCACGCGCGCCAACATCACATCCGCCCCCCCCCCCGCTCGCGCCCCCAATGTACAAAGTAAAATCTTCGGAAAATGTTAAATGGTGTTCTAATTGGTAAATGTCGGTGCGTTACTTACGGAAAATTTGAAAATTCGATGTTCCAGTTAAAAAAAAAAAAAAAACAGATAAATTACCCCCCCCCCTACTCCAACTTGGTGTGCTTTCCTTTTCTTATTTTATTTCTTTTTCAGCTAATTTTAAATTTTCTACCAAAAAAGCGTTATAATGTATTTTTGAAAATTAGAAAATTCTATGTCCTGGAAAAAAAAATCCCCTCCCCCCAACGTAGTTTGCTTGGTGAAGCCATCGTTTATGCTACAGCGTGCATGCGCGTAGCATAAACGGAAGCTGCAAAATGGTGGAAAGAAGTTCGTGGGTTCAGGGGTAAATACCATGCAAACGGTAAATTTGCCCCAAGTTTGACTATCAGATTCGTTGTCAGCGACCTCAATTACCTATAAAAAACAAAGAGTGGTCGGTGTTCTGTAGTAGCGTATCTGGATATTTACCTTTTTTTTTCTTGCTTAAAAAAATAGCATTAATACAGTAAGTTAGGTAAACTGACTTTTTCGTTTAAAAATGGAATTATTCCCTTTCGTTATAAACTTTTTTTTTTTAATTTTTTTTTTTAATAAATATTTTGTGTTTTATATACATAAAGTACAATTGTTGAATGTTACTGTTTTGATTATATTCGTTTGGGGGGGCACAATTAAAAAATTAAGAAAGATTAAAACGAAGCAACATTTAAGTTTCCGTTCCATTTTTACAACAACCGTAAAACAGTGCATACTCAGCAAGTTTTATCGTAATTTATAAGCATATTGAAACACTAAATCAACATTTTATTTATTTTTTTGCATAATTAATAATGGAAGTATTTTTCTGTTTATTTTCTTAACATCTCTTAAAAAAAAATAAATAATTTGTACATTCTCTTGAAAAAAAGAATCAAACTTTTCTCTACTTTTACATGTGTTCCATTTTAACAAACTGAGCCACAGCAACGCGTGGCCGGGTACAGCTAGTAGTATTATAAAGAATTAATTATAAGAAGTTTGTGACAGCATTTGACAACATTTGGACAACAATCATTATTTGGCTATGCGTATACAACAAACTCTAAATTCCCTAAATGCTCGTCGTTGTTTGACTGCCATGTCCTCTAAAATTGTTAATGTTTTACTGTATCTTTCTTGGGTTTCAGTTTCGAAAAAGTTAAAAATATACATGAATATCTCACAATAAGTTTATCAAAGTCTTGGATAAATTACATAAAGGGAATACATTTACAAGTTCCTCAAATTAAAAAAGAAATTATATCTACATTAAAAAGTACCCCCCTCCCCAATAATAATCTACTTTTTCAGGTGATATTTTTGAACCCACTAAAAATAAAATTATTTTAGAAATTAGGATGGAGGGTTAGTAACACATATAAATTTGGGGCAATTATTGAACAAGTATCGATTGAAAATAGCTCGGTGTTAAGATGTCTTTTAAAAAAGCGGCTACCCATCTCCCAAAATTATATTTAAAAGAATATCTTAAAATGTTAAGGGTTCTTTAAAACCAAATGAAATCAATTCTTATAAGTTATAAACACGCTTTGCACTACTGTTCTCATGTTGAGTGTTCCTATTTACTTGCCTCCTCAAGAGGGTAAAGTTAGATACAAGGTCGTTTTTTAATGTGAGGAATATTCAGCTCCAAAAAGGGGCACTCTGAGTGAGAACAAAAATAAAAATTGCCTCAGTCTATAAAAATTTCTCTTTCATTGAATGAGGAGAGAATAGGTGAAGGGTATCATCCGAATAGATACTACATTTTGTTAACGTTTCGATCGAGGTAACCTCTGACTGAAATTCTGTGCAGATTCTTGAGTTCAACAGAAAAATTCCCGAGTTCAAGAACACAAAACAGAACAATTAGTATATTAATATTTGTTTTTAATTGGAGTGAGAGATAGGGGTTTGGGCGTCATCCTCTTAAAACAATATCTCCTGCAAAAACTGTTCTAAAATTTATTTTCCTCAATATTTATTCAATAATTGCCCTTTTGTCTTAGCTGGCTAAAATGGCCCAGAAATGATGATTATTTTACATTCAATTTATATTCAAAACTTATTTTCCACTCTAAATACTAAAATAATAAATACTAAAATACTAAAATGATTGCTTTTCTTTTCGTCAAGTTTTTTTAAGGGTTTCACACGTAATCACTTATAAAAGTAATATTTCATTTTGGAATGAGGATTTAGCTGAGAGTGTTAATGTACAAATTTATTATCATTATTATTATTATTATTATTATTATTATTATTATTGGCTACAAGGAGCTTTCACACAGGTTATCAAGGATCTCTCCTTGAAAACAACCTTTGTTTCCCCAAATTTCCAGTACTCTCCACCTCTTTCGATAACATTTGCAAATGACTTTGCATTATCACAACAGCCGTCTATCATTGATTTCTCGCTGACAGCAGCCATTGGTCTCCATTGGAATTTGAGCAGCAATAAACCTCTCCAAGGTCACAGTTCTCTTCGTACTTGTCCAGTGGATGTCTGGTCAGCACTCTCTCCTCAGTCTTTCCATCCTCTTTGACCCTTCTCAATTATTTGATATCACTCTTTTGGTGGGGCAGTGATGAGGCAATGGGAGAGGGGATAGAGAAGTTATGGATTGCAGCTATGTTTTTGGTTCCATGTAATGCTTTTTCACGTTTTGCCTCTGCAGTTGTTTATCTGGCTCGCACATGTGGCTCATGTGTATTAGTCTCTGCATTCAAGGGTTTTTCTTAATATTTCAGCTGTTTTCATTATTGTTATTCGTTGTATCTTTCCAGCCAATTTTTCTGTTGTTCTATTCTTCTTGTGGCTATTTTCAAGCCATAACACTGGCGACATTGGATTTGAGAAACATACTCACGTCTAAGACAGTGTTCCCAAAAACATTGACGACATTGGATTCGAGAAACATACTCATGTCTTAAATAGTGTTCTGAAAACACTAATAACGTCGAACTCAAATGTTTATCATGCCTAAGAAAGTGTCCAGCATAATACTTGCGACTGAAGGATTCGCAAAAATTTAAAAAAAAAAATCAGATTAACAACTGTGTTAATTGACCTTTAAAAAACCCCAGATAAATACGGAATGAAAAGGAGTTGGGGAAAAAAAGAAAAATGTTTGTCGCTACTTAAAAGGTAAATTTTTACTTTGTAAAAAGAAAAGTTTGTTGTTGTTTTTCTCTACTAAAGATAAATTATTGCTGTATTTTTTTTTCCAAAGGGAAATATACACTTGATTTTTTTTTGTTGGACGATGAACTGTTTCCCTAGATTAATATTTTTTTTGGCTTATTTTATTGCCCTGAGAGAAAAAATCAAAATGTTTTTGTTCAATCCGACCAAACAACGAACGTTTTAAAATTGCTAAATTCAACCAGACAAAATGGACGAATTAAAATTAGTGTTAGCACATCTGACTAAACTACAGATTGAAGCTGCCGTACACCAACAGCATACAGAGGAACAACAAAATAAATTTCAAAAACAAGTGTTCGAAGCTCAAAAACAGTTGACAGAGCGCCAACAACATACAGAAGACCAACAGACGGAATTATAAAAACAGTCGGCCGAAGTAAAAAAACAGTTGGCCATACGTCAATTATGAACAGACGAACTACTTGCAGAAATCGTCAAGAATAACATGCACACAGAAAGCAATTCAGCTTTTTCTCAAAATACAATATGGTTTGCAATAGATAATTTTAAGTAAAATGAAGATGAAAAATCATTCGCAGCTTATTTCAGGAGATATGAAGACTTTTTCAATATTGACTGCGATAACTGGTCTGAGCAGAAAAAGACCAGACTGCTGCTATGAAAACTTGAAACAGCTGAACATGACAAATTCGTAGACTACACCTTGCTATGGAAAACCGCGGATTTATCATTCAATGAAATGGTAAATCTGTTAACAGAACTATTCTCCCTGAAAACGTCTCTTTCTCATAAGCGATGGAGATGTTTGAATGTGACCAAAGATGATAATGACGACTTTGCCACGTATGCAACAGTAGTGAACAAGCATTGTGATGACTTTAAGTTGTCTGAATTAACAGCAGACAATTTTGAATGCCTTGTTTTTGCACAAGATTTAACCTCGGGGAAAGATGCGGAAATCAGGCGCAGAATGGAAGAAATTATGAAAACTGACCATGCTAAGAATCAACAGAATGCCGACAGCTGTCAGTGGTACAAAAATTAATTTTAAGCTGAAACTGGGCACACAACCAGTGTTTAAAAAAAACATAATGTCCCGTTTGCATCTCTGAACAAGATAAATCAGGAACTGGATAGATTGGTATACTGGCTAAAATTGAATATAGTGAGTGGGCTGCTCCAGCAGTCTATGTAAAAAAAACTCAACAGATCATTAAAAGACTTTCATTATCCATTACCTAGCCCAGAGGAAGTGTTCATGAAATTAAATGATGGCAAGTTTTTCTCTAAGATCGACCTGAGCGACGCTTACTTACAAATTCCTGTAAACGACAAAAGTGCTAACCTCCTCTGTATTAATACTCATTGGAGTTTGTACAGATATGAAAGGCTTGCGTTTGGGATCAAGGTAGTATCCGCGATATTCCAGCAAGTCATGGATACCATGCTGAGCGACCTGTACACCGCCATCGCATATCTAGATGACATCATTATAGTGAGCAAAAACAGGGAGGAACACACAAACCATATCAGACAAATATTCAGTTGAATACAAAATTATGGGTTTAAGGTCAAAGAAGATAAGTATGAATTCTTTTTACAAAAAATCAAGTACCTAGGACATATCATTGATAAAGACGGCAGATGCCCGGACCTGACCGCTATTAGAGAAATGACAGCACCGGAGAAATCAGCTTGGGAGGGGAGGGTGTTGTGGGGGAACAGCGAGCCATAACAGTTTTATATTAGATTTTCCCGGGTTTCCACTAAAGATGGTTAAAAGCAAAGCATGCACAAATATGAGACAACAACTCAACAAGTAATAATAGGCGGGAGGCAGAAATATAGTTTATATATATATATATATATATATATATATATATATATATATATATATATATATATATATATATATATATATATATGAGAACAATAGGAATGGTAACTGAATTCACCAAAACTATATATTGGTAAATATAGATTGATTCATTTATTCAATAAGGGAATACAAACAATTAGTTGGGGGATAGAAAGGATTCTTTATGCCAACAGCATTTCGAAGCCTAATGCTTCTCATCAGTATCCCCTTATTGAATAAATGAACCAATCTATATTTAACAATATACAGTTTTGTGAATTCATTTACCATTCCTATTGTTCTCTTATATAAGCTCCAATGTTGAGCTTTATATTGTCTCGATAAGTTTCCTCTTGTAGAATTGAGCTCACTCTTTTCTTCTAACGCACTAAGCTATATATATATATATATATATATATATATATATATGTATGTATATATATTTTATGGGGTTTTATTTCCTTTTTATAAACAACAAAAACAATAACCAAGAAATGAAAGCTGCAACGAAAAAAGTTCAATGATGATGGAGGAAAAAAGAGGTCACCGCTAGCCCCAGAGAAAAGTGGAGAGGGGGGGGGGGAATTAGTTCTGAGATGGAATCAGCAGTTTGTTGAATGATATAGTTGTGCTGATCTGGTTTGTTGAATGATGCTGATAAAATCTGGTCGATTAATCTGACGGGTTTCAAACAACATAAAAGTTGGTGAGAATAGACGAAGAGAAATTCACAAACCTGTTTCTCATACAAGTCCAATTTGGGGATCGTTGTTATTTCCATTCCGCAGTAAAATGCGACTGCATAACATTTTTAAAGTTTTATTCTCTTTAACCCTTTTGACTTTTCAGAGCCCAGTGAAAAATATCCGTCGCTTTCTATTGCCAACTCAGAATTCCTTTTTTTCTTTCTCCTCCCTCTCTCCTTCTCGGCATGGCATCCGGCCTTGCATCAATTCTTAAAGTAGCTTGACCCTAACAACGTTGCAGTCGTTTGGTTTCTTTCCACGCTGCCATGGACTTGCATCCACTGATCGACTTACATCCACTCTTGGGTCTTTTCTTTTTCTTTTTTTCTTCCCCCAGTATTCTCTGGGCCTAGGACCATGACAGGGGCATAAGTGCAGTAAGTTCATCAATGCACATTCTGTGAAAATACTTATACAACAAGTACAGAGATGCAACACTGCGATGATGTGACAGGAAGTAGATATTGCATGACGTATTAGTTTAGAAATTCTGTTTGTGCACACTACTCAAAGAGAGAAGCTAGTGATTGATGCCTCAACTCAGATGTACCAACGATACTCTATACAAAGATGAATGGTCGCTTTATAGAGATAACGGATACTGGCAGATGTTAAGGTTTTCTTTCTTTTCAATTACTATTTTAGTATTGGCATCTAAAAGCTGTGGAAATGTTTCAGTGTACAGCCTTGTAGAGACATCTTACCCTCACTATTAATTAAATATACAAGAAATAAGGGAATACAAAAAGCAGATATAAACTATACAAAATTTTTGTATATATTCCAAACACAAAATCCATATGTAAACTTGAAAGAAAGTGAAATGTTTGTGATGAATAAAGTTTGGTAATAATTTGTGGATGTAGTGAATGTGATATGTAGATGCAACTATAGCAAGATGCAAGTAGTGTACTTGCCTATAGCACTGACAGTGGCATGTGCATTTGAAAAGTTTAATTGAAATTGATGTTAGAAGAGTTCAACATAAGTCGTGATCATATAAAGTTTGTTGCAATGTTTTACACACATCATCTGAATTGTTACTTGATGATGAGCTTATCATAAATCTGTATTTGAACAAAACAATCTTAATATACAGTTTGATGACAAGGAATTTATATTCAGTGCTTGGAAGAGAGATCCACTTTTGTTATTGTATTTAATAACTGTTATGGCTTCGGATAAAAACAGAACAACAGTGTAAAGCAAGACGTGTATTAATAAAAGACAAACAATGGGTTAGAGATTGAAAAGAGTGGTTTGCGTTGCACCGAGCAGGCAAGGTTAACGCCGGAATTAGAGCCCTACCTGTGATCATTAAGAGTTCCGGTATATATGGACAGTGGTTGATCCATTCAGAGGGTGGTTTCCCCACGACAATAACCTATAGTCTATAAATTCCATCACACATAAGGCGTAATTCTACTCAGATTTAGAGGGGAATATTATTTCTATTCTATGGAATTTTCTAAAAAAATTTTTTAACTATGCTGTGTTTCTGGGATGAGAGATATTTTACTTTAGAGAATGTGAATATTGTAAAACACTAGATTTTGTTGCATTAAAGTTACGATAAATAAAGAAATTAGGTTTATTATGGGGGGGGGGTAATATTTGTGTTCCAAAGAAATTAATAAGAAAAACGTTATTATTGAAATGTTCATCCATATAATCATATCAATTTTCTATACTCTGATTATAGAACATATTTGTTGTCACCTATAATATAAATCTCACCTGTCTGTTTAATTGTATGTATGTATGTATGGTCGGGTCACCGGCGACTAAACTGGTTCCCCCACCAGACTTGTTTGGTGAGGAGGGCGGCTAGTCTCCCTGAAGGATTAAAAACAAGACCTTCCAAAGGGCGAATGAACTCTTTTTTTGGGTCAACGGCCAACTAGCACCGTGTATATTTGTGTGTGTGTGTGTGTGTATATGTGTATTGGGATGGAGAGGGCTCCCGTAAGCCGTGGTGAAGGCAACCTTTCTAGGAGAAGCAAATCTCTGATTTAAGAAACCATAAAGCGGGAGACCAGTACCAGCATTAAGCTGGTCTGCAGTTTAATTTGTTGCTGGCTATCTTGCTCTTGCTTGTTGCTGGATCTCAACATTTTGAACCGAGAGAGAGACTTAGCTGTCGTACAAAGCTAAGACTCTGTAACATCATCTTTGTATAGATACTCCCTCAGGCATTTGGGCTCATGGATTTTAAATGTCTGAGGGAGTGGCACTCGTCTGACAAGACGTTGCAATCATCATGTATGTATGTATGTCTACCTAAAACTTTCGACAGAGGCAATGGATTTTCACGAGATCGGTAGTGTTTTGAAGCCGACCCTTCGGATGACGAATATCAAAAATTTGGCTAAAAACATTAATTCTTTCACCCTCAATTAAGCACTTTTCTACAGGGAGGGGCCGCTTTTTTCTACCGATATTTTCAAAAGTCATCCCCTCTTTTTGATTGACTAGCGTTAATTTAAACCTACATCACTTTCGGTTTAGCAACAGCAAAGACGTCACTTTTGTTTTCACATTCTTTTCCTCCTTTGTGGTACGGGTTCAAGCCTGCCTGGCTGCTACCACTTTTTTTTTTTTTTAGCTCAAACACCCGGGCAATGCTGGTCACCCAGGCTAGTGATTTTTTAAATGAGACTGCAAATTTGGTATTTTAATTATTTAGTATAATGACTTAGTGTTAATAAATCAGTAATTAAGTTGAGACTGAAAGAAATAACATAAACCAAAGAAATTATATTAACGGAAAGTACAGAAGTAATAGGTTGACAGAAGCAGCTTCTTTGCTTAGCTTCTCACTTCTACTGATTGGTCATAATGACTTTATTCATAAAGTCAAGAAAAGTCTATACAGTGATGGAATATGGTAGATTAACATAACAGATATTTTTCTATAATTGCATAGTATGATATTCCATATTACAACTGTTATTTTTTTTATTGTTCAACTTATTCCTTCTGCAATCAATTATCAATCCAAAATGATTCAGCAAATCATAACCTTTGAAGAGGTTTAGTCGTTTTTGAAATTAGAAAAGTTCAAGTCAAATCTCATTCCATGTTATGCAGTGCCAAACCAATACCTGACCACTCAATTTTCTGGAAGTTAATTGAAATACAATGGAGATATCAGTTGAGTATATAACTAGACCATTTATGTTTTTCCCTGGAATTATAGATACTGCAGTTCCGGTATCCACAATCAAGTTTAATTGTATAGCCTCTATGTGGCATAAAAGTAGAAACTATCAAACCTCATTGAGTTTTCTGATGCTTTACCAAGGTTAGGTGAAGTAAAACGGGAGCTGAGCAGCATTTGTGCATTCTACTTGTCTTACTATTTGCACCAAGTTTTGCAAAATTTCATGTGTTCTGTAAAATATAAATAAGATTATTATCTCTGAGTTTCTGGTTCTTGTTGAAATATGTCGTGTGGGCAATCTGGGAGAAGCTTGGAGGCTATGAGTGTCATACTAGTTCTTACCAATTGCTCTGTCATTACTTCTATGCCCACACTGTGAATTTTACATTCACAAACCCAGGATATTCACACCACTGTTGTAATAGAAATTATCACAACCGATCTCGTGTTTGTTTAGCCTGTAAAATGATGGCAGAAAATGTAGGAAAGAAAAGACAAGCATAATTTTGTAGGTTCCTCATTAATGAACATATACCATTAATTTGCATATGTACACAATTGCCAACTGTTAAAAGGGACGAATTCTAAAGCTTGAGAGTTGAGTTTTGTTTTTTGTTGGACAGCTCAGAATGAGAACAAATGGTAGAAGATAATATTGAATACATGAGGATTTGTTACAAGTTGAGGAAAGAAATGAAAAAGGACTGTCATATTCCCCCCTCCCCTTTACATTTTATACCTGTAGAATTTTGGAGTAAGCTGCTTCTCAGACCTTACTTCTTAGAGAAAGAGTTATCTTGGTTCTGGAATAAAAAGGATGAGTTTGTGAAAAGAAAATATCCAGATACAAAATGGACAAAGCATATTTTTTTTTAATATAATTTATTCTTAATATTTCATTTTATCAGCCAAATGCTGCTACATGAACCTTTGCAATCAACACAGACTATCGTAATCATCTGCTGGCTGGAAACTGAATTCTCACTCAAAAATATCTCTCTCGTCCCATCTATCATTCTCTTCAACTCTCAGACACAAGTTGGGTGTTTTAACCTTTCAAAGTTTGTACAACAAGCTGTTGTTAACTGTCAATCTATCAATGTAGATGGCTAACCTCTTTGATCCGTGTACACTCTGCAATTACTCCCTTATTTTAAAACAGGGCCAATGTTTCTCTCTGACTGCATTCATTGTGTGAGGAGAGGTTTACCAATCATTTGTTCTTTGTGATCATCATTTGGCAAAAAAATTCCTTTATATCTATTAGATAATAGCCGTGTAGAAGCATTAATTGTCTGTTATATATCTATCTATCTATATATCTATTTAGCGATGAGTGGACAACAGAGATTTGGATTGTCATATTTTGACAGATTCTCAAACTTTGTCAAACTCTATGACCAATCAGTTTGCACTGGAAAATATCCAAATGGGAACAGATGTGATATGCCAAGTGTCACGTGTTCTAGTTTGTGCAAGCATGGTGTTGAGTCTGGTTTGAGATGCTGAGAAAGACAGATGGACTAAACAGGTCTCAGAATAAAAAATCCCACAAGTCAAGAGTCCATCGATCACTTCCTTCTGCTGTGACGAATACCTGGAAGTGAATAAAATATATAAAATCCTACGTCTTCTGAAGCATCTTCCTTAAAACAAGTCCGGCTTCCCAAGATGGTAGAAGGATTCCCCAGAAGCACTAGCAAAACAGATATTCCATCATGTGTGTACGTATATATGTTGATACGCAAGCAAGCACCAACAAATACTAGACGAGTCAGGGGCCTTTAGGATAACCATTTAGGCACAAGGACAACAGTCGATTATATACCATGAACACAAAGTACATACATTCATTTATATCTGCTGTTAAATAAGAAGAATATATAAAATAAAGTAGATAACAATGCACACACAGCTATACAACATATCCTATGTTTTGACAAGTGCCCATCAGTAGCTTTGAATTTTATATTTAGGTGCAGGGTGCCCAGGCATATGCCCTTTAAAAGTACCCTTTTCAGAGGAATGTATTATAGGCCTGTGCCCCATCAAAACAACTTTTTTTTTTTCTCACTTGAGTAGCTGTCCTGAAAAAGTTCTCTGTACGTCACTGTTTAGGTGCAAATGCTACTGATTGGTATAAAAAATATATTAAATCAAAATGAGATTTTGATAACAGAAGTATGACAGCAAAAAACTCCATAACTAAAACATTTTTCTGGAGTTTTGTAAATTTTGCAGTGCAAGTCTTGTTTCATAATTTTTTAAACATTTCAATAACATGAAAATAAATTTCTCTTTTAGTGTTTTAGCTCAAATTCAGCAAAAACGGCCATTCCTGATTTCACGTTCTACCTTTTCGGGCAGTGGACAATATGGTGGACATTGGACTGGAGACAACAGAGCCATTGCAGCTGATATGAAATCATCCATTACAGGTTGGTCATTAATATTTTGTAAATCTTGTAATGAAAAAATAATCCATATCTATTTAGAGATCGTTATGTATTTTATCATTGTTTTCATGTTTTTTGTAAACAAAAGCATTAAAACTTCTTTGGGAGTATTTTTTCAAACTTGAGTGTCTTTGTCGAACTTAGAAATCTAATTCAAAAAGATGCACTTGAAGAAGGTTGGAGATTACATCAGCTGAAACATTGTGAAAATAACAACCAAGATGAGAATAGTAATTTAAATAATACAAATAATACCGTTGTGGTCATATGAAAGGGTCATAAAGAAAGGCTCAAACAACAGATTTAGGTAGAAAGAATATATTGTACAAGAAAGTGAATACAAAGAAAGGTTGTTGGTATTTCCAATTGTTAACTTAGACAGTTTATAGCCTCGCGTTAGGTCGCAATATTTCCATATGAGAGTATTAACTCTCAGGGTTTTTATAATGGTTAAAAGAATCCATTATGAGTGAACAATAAATTTCAAGCTATTCTTTTTTGTTAATATGTCAACTGCTTACAGGTTTTTGTTTTTCCCTTCCAATATTTCATCCAAGGGGTGCAAGATTTTCTTAATAGATACTGTCAGGGGCTGAGTTCTAATCCTGTCAAATCTAATGTGTTTAATCATGCACTAATACTGTTTGGCAAGGTATAAACACAAATTGTATGCTCCTCTCTCAACTATGGAAAAATATTAACTTGTGTTCAACTAAATCATATGCAATGAATCATTTTCAATAGGTATTTTCTTTTTCGTTTTTTTCTTTTTTTTATTAAACAGTTACCACTTATTAAAGCTCAGGGGCCACAACAAAAACATATGAATCACTTATTCGATGTTGAATAAATGCCTCGATCCATTAGTAGTTCTTTTAGTTGACAAATAAATTACAAAAAGACAGCATGCATTTAGATTGGCAAAACATAAGTATGTGTCCATTGTGTTTATTCACAAGTTTATACCAGAAATGCTCCAAGCAAAGATATCTGATGCGTGGATCTTATTATTCATAACGGTTGATACACTATAAAAAAAAACTAAACTACATCAATTTTGTTTTTAAAAAATCATCCTCTTTAAAACAAACGGCACTTATCAAAAATGAAAGTGTATTTCAATAAGTCTCTATTTATTTTCCACCACATAAGATCAAAGTTTAAAAATTTTTTCTATCAAAATTTAGACATTATGGGATGATGTCATAATGCGCATGCATTACTTCAGATGATAGCTAGGGAGATGCGCTGGAACATACAAGCGGTCTCTCAGCACTCATTTCTACAAATAGCTATCATGCGACCAATGTCTTGCATGAATCATTAAGTATCTGGACCGATAACTCTTGATGTTTCAAACTGAGGTTGGTTGGAAGATGAAACTGTTAGTGAGCTGTTTTGGTTTCAGTGAATTGAGCTATAGTGTTGAGATTGACAGTATGAAAATCGATCAATACTTCCGTTCAGTCTCAAAAGACAAAGGATACCCCCAGTAGGGGCCGATGCATGTATAATTATGAGGCAAGGGTTGCACAATCTCCAACCACACCTCTCCTGAATCGGTACTGTTTGAGTCCAGTAGCAAGGAGACGTCCAAGATGACTGGAAACAATACCGAGATAAGCGGAGAGCACATACAGCACCTGGAAGTCCGAAATTAGTACTGACAAGATTCAAATTTACTAAATCTCCTTTTTCTACACACATCTTCCAACACTGTCCAAATTTAATTTTTTTCTAAAGTCATCGAATCTAAGTTTGTCTTTAAGATTCACATGGAATATCCATCATATCATTTTCATATGATTTCTTTCCATGCAACACATATTCTCAAGTCTTACTAGCCAGATTTCACTTCTATAGTGCATACACCTGATAGACTTCTCCTTTAGTTGACTGCAGGTTAGCTATGGTGAAAGTTCCCTGAGATTAATACATCCAATTCTAACTCTTGCAGTCATACTAGTACCAACTTCAGCCTGTGCTCCAATGATATCATCAAGATAACAAAACTTGTAGATAACCTCAATCATCTCACCATCCAAATATACTTTCTCTACATCTAAGTTTTCATCTGTTTCCATTGTCTTACACATCTTGCACTTGGACTGTTATAAATAAATTAATTGCTTTCCTTTTCAGATATGATTAACTTCAACATTTTTGGCATTCCAATGGTTGGTGCTGATATCTGTGGCTTTCATTATAACACTTCTCTGGTTCTGTGCCAACGTTGGTACCAGCTTGGAGCATTCTATCCTTTTTCAAGAAGTCACAATTCTTTACACCTTAAAGTAAGTATTATATATATATATATATATATATATATATATATATATATATATATATATATATAGTAATTTATAAAATATATATGCCGATTAAGCTACACTGAATATTTGGCGTTTCATCCACTCTAGGATTTCTCAGGCTTATGCACGAATTCTGTGGTTGTTTATCGTTCTTATATGGTCCTCTTCTATTGAGGATTTAGTTAGCCAATCAGCTTTCTAGTATCCACCGCGCCCCTTCCTATCAGCCAATGGGCATGCATTTTATCGGACAATGGATCTGTTTTAAAACTAGGTTAGTGTTTTTTTTTTTTATTGTTAGTTTATATATAAATATATATATGTGTACATACATATATGCACATATACAGTGATGATCATATTTATTGGCACGGTAAAATAAAAGTTAAATTTTGTCTAATAAATTCTAAAAAAGGGATTAAATTAAAGAAAATAACAAAGTATATTATGTATTTTTAACTGGCCTTTCCGATGCAGCAATCGGATTTTATAAAAAATAAATAACAAAGGAACAACAAACATAATTGCAAAAAACCCTTGTTCAAAATTATTGGCACGGCTTTGTTTTTCTTTTAGTATCAGTATAATATCAATCAATTTCCGGTTTACGTGCTTTCTGAACTTTTTTATAGCCATATTATGCTTGTTTAACGCTAATTCAGTGAATAATTTTTTTCAGATAATTTTTAGATAGCGATTTATTTAAACTATTATAAGTGACTAAATTATAATTTTCAATCGCCATGGTTAAAACTAAGGAACACAGCGAAGACGTCAGGAAGCTTGTTGTAGCATGCCATACCAATGGGGAGGGCTATGATAAGATTTCAAAGAAGCTAAACCTTCCCAAATCCACTGTTAGAGCCATAATAAACAAGTTCAAATCGCAAGGCCACGTTATGAGTTTAGAGGGTAGAGGGAGAAAAAGGATTCTTTCCCCAAGAGATGAACGGAAAATTGTTCGACAAGTAAAACAAACCCCAAGGATCTCTGTTCGGGAGATTGTTGATGAACAGAGCACCTCTGGAGTGAATGTATCTCGACATACAGTTGGTAGAGTTTTGAAGAGAGCTGGTTTAAAAGCATGTCGTCCGAGAAAGACTCCCTTATTGAAGCCTATGCACCTGAAAGCAAGGCTAGCCTTTGCAAAACGTCATATTGATAAAGATGTTGCATTCTGGAAACGTGTTCTATGGACTGACGAAACGAAAATAGAGTTATTTGGCCATAATAAAGTGTCTTATATTTACAGAAAATCTGGCGAAGCTTTCCTGCCTAAGAACACCATACCCACAGTGAAGCACGGTGGAGGCAGTTTGATGTTTTGGGGATCCTTTGCTGCCTCTGGACCAGGGCGACTTGTTAAGGTCACAGGTAGCATAAAAAAGGAAGATTATGTTAAAATATTGGATGAAAACCTGAAAGACTCTGCTAAAGAGCTCTCACTTGGTCGTCGTTGGTGGTTCATGCAAGATAATGACCCAAAGCATTCGGCTAAACTGACTAAGAAATGGCTTGAGGACAATTATATTAATGTTTTGGAGTGGCCATCACAAAGCCCAGACCTTAATCCAATTGAAAATTTATGGAGAACATTAAAATTGAGGGTAATGCAAAGGAAGCCTAAGAATCTTATTCAATTGGAGTATTATTGTCAGGAAGAGTGGGCTAAAATTACTACTGAAGAGTGCAACAACTTGGTTGTAAACTATGAAAAGCGACTGAGGAAGGTAATCAAGGCCAAAGGCTATACAATTGATTATTAAATAAATCGTGCCAATAATTTTGAACAAGGGTTTTTGCAATTATGTTTGTTGTTCCTTTGTTATTTATTTTTTCTAAAATCCGATTGCTGCATCGGAAAGGCCAGTTAAAAATACATAATATACTTTGTTATTTTCTTTAATTTAATCCCTTTTTTAGAATTTATTAGACAAAATTTAACTTTTATTTTACCGTGCCAATAAATATGATCATCACTGTATATATACATATATATATATATACACACATACATATATGTGTGATCGTTTATGTATATTCATGTTTATTTAATTTATTTATTTGTTTATTTTCTAACTAGCTCTACCTACGTATTGAGCACTTTTGAAGTTAATACTTAAAGTTTACGCATAAATCTATACTTTCGTATATTAATTTTATGTGAGTAAATGAAGTAGTTATATATATATATATATATATATATATATATATATATATGCTTTATTGGTTTCATTTCAATCTCTTACCTGTGCAGCACATCATCTTTTGTATGCATGTTTCGCATGTTTCATTTCTTGGCATAGTTCATAGTTTCACAGTTTTAGTGAAGCATTCACAATTTAGACTCTCTTTCATATTGACACAGTTAATTATATATAGTTATATAAAAAGAAATGCGTATTCCAAAATATTTATAAACATGTGATACATGTTGAACAGTCTTTAGACTTCAAAACTAGCCACTCTCTAGTCCACCCTCTCTAGTAAGTAGATATTATATACAACATAATCACATTGGTATACCAGTTTTCATTAAAAGTTAAGTGACATTCAGCCTGGCCAGTACCAGATGGGTGACCATTTGGGAATACTAGGCACTGTATGTATTTAGGTAAGTGGATATATATAATGCCTGAGAGAGGTGAATGCTTCTCCCTTCCTCAGTTCCAGATCACCCTTCCCCTCACATTTACTCTTTTACGTGGTGAGACAACAACTATGGAAGGCTGAAATTACTGAGGATACAGTTATAGAGACTCAGCATTCCTATCCTGTTATGGTTATCCACCTGAAGAAGTCCAAAGAAATTGTTGGCTGAAACATGGTGAAACAACAACAACAACAACAATGAAGATGGGGATAACAGTCCGCAAATAAATTAATAAATATACAAATTACTCATCTCAAAAGATTCAGATTTTATAAATATATATATATAATATATAAGATTCACAAAACTTTGGGAAATTCACATAATTTTTAAACTGTCTAATAAAATCCAGAAAATTAAAAATTTCCTAAATTCATAACTTCAGTTGTGTACTCGATTTAGCAAACTTTTGATCAGTATAAGGTGTTAACAGTTATTAAAATAATTATCATTGTGTCTCTAAAAGTATACTAGTACATTCAAATACAATTTAAATAATCAATTTAATTACCATGTATTTTATTACTACTAAATGTATTAATTACAAAAACTGCATTAATGTCCAAACTGGGATAAAAATAATTGGTTCTTCTACATGATAATAATATTATAATAACAAAATTCAATAATCAAAATATTGAATTTCAAGTAAAACTAATAATTTTTTAAGACAACGAAAATTAAGTTTAGCAAATTTTTTTTTAAAATTGAGAGTTCGAATCGTAACAAAAGGGAGATAAATATTTTTTGAAAGCTGAAAATCTTTGGCCAATTTAGCAAAACTTAAGTAATTGACTTTGAAAACTGTTTTCATTAATAATTAATTTTCTTCCTTATCATTTTTCATAATTTTTGGATATGTTTATTACTGCGACATGGCAATTAAGTAGATATAATTAGTTTTACTTGAAATTCAATATTTTGAATTTTGAATTTTGCTATTATAATGAAGAAAAACCAAAAAATCATCATTTGTCTTTCTCAGAAAATCCAATTTCATTTAATTATTACTTTTACTATATTAATTTTTCTTTGAGTCCACAACCAAAAAATTAAATTTAACCTCATGTTTCAGAATTTTCGAGAGAATGATTCATAATTTGTATTATTTGGATCATTCGAACTGCTATTCTCATCTTGAATGTTATTCTCACAATATGTTGGCATATAATAATCTTTGACTTTCATTAGATGTCAAACTCGATCTCTGGCACGACAGATAAAGGTGTTAAGTAAAATTCCGTTTTAAGTGACAGTTTTCTGGAAGTTGAAGGTTGAATCCTCCCTACAGGCGTCTGGGCTTGCTGACTTGACAAGCACATTCCAGGCCAAATTGTAGATTTTTGCTGTGAAGTCACTCAATTTTATGAAAAAGCATTCGTGTTACAAGAATTAGATTATTAAACAAAAGAATGACTATGTAAATATTTGCTGTTATCTCGTTTGAATAAGACACAACACAAATACTAATTTGAAAGATTATTTTATTTTCTGTTAACACTGTTAACATGGTAAGATGATATGAGTATAGCAGTCATCAAAACATGTGTGTACTGGACGTCAACTCCAGTGAACTCTCGGTAGCCACGGTCGTTCTCCTTGAAAAGGCACCAGCGTGCTCTACTTGGATGGTAGCAGCAGGCAGGTAGGGGAGGAGTCAGTAAGCAGGGTGACTAGCTGTAAGCAAGGGTTAAGGAGGGAGAATTGTCTTTTACACTGTAGGAAAAAGGAAGGTTTAATATAGTGCTGAGGAGGATGGTAGTAGTAGTTTTGGTTTTGTGATCTAAATCTTTGGTCAGTACAACTATAATGAATTTCAGGACGGATGTTTTTACAGTCGAAAATATCTTGGGTGTTTATTGACTGTATATATATATTAATCTCAGTTCAGAATTAAAGTTGGTTGTTTTTGTTTAGTTGCGAAAAATTAAGTTTTATCTGTTTTTTCTTTGTTGTTGAAAAAATTTTAGCACACATGGTTGCAACGTATTTCAAGGAGTGTCAGTCTCTGCCAATGGCATATTCGAGTTTGTAAACAAAGTGGGAATGGTAACAGATCTTGCGGAAGAAGATCGGAGGTTACATCGGCCAAAATGTTGTAAAAATAACACTGGAGATGAGAACAGTAGTCAAAATAATTAAAATAATGTGAATTATCAATACTTATTGACAAAAATTCAGAAATACAATGATTTTTATTTTAATTTTTGATTTGCTGAAGTGCTGAAATCTATTCTAGATTCTACTGATTTTAATTTGTCTTTTGATTCTCGGTTGTAAATTTCAAGGATCAAGACCCTGCAGCATTTGGAACGGCATTTGCTGAATCTACCAGAAAGGCCTACCTGATCAGATATTCCCTGTTGCCTTATCTCTACACTCTCTTCTATAGAAGTCACACGAACGGCTCTACAGTTGTCAGGCCATTATTTTATGAGTAAGTATTTCTAATATAGTGATCCATGCCTTTTTGGGAGATGGAGAGAGAGGATGCTGTCATTGTCCGCTTCATATACCTAGGTATGAAGGAACTGTTCTCATCATCCTTTCTGTGATTATCTAATACATTTATTTTTTTAAAATTTAACCGGCTCAATGTTCACAGGGAACATGAGTTGGAACAGATACATTGAGAGCATTGACAGGGCTGCTGCAAGGAAGGCGGGCTCTCTCTACCATGCTAGAAAGTTACTTACACCTGAAAGTATCCTGTTCCTCTACAAGGCAACCATTTGTTCATGTATGGAATATTGTTGTCACATTTGGGCTGATGCATCTGCTAATAGTCTCTCGCTCCTGGACAGGGTTCAAAAGAGAGTCGCCAATCTGATAGATCCTGAACTTCAGCCTCTTTCCCATCAACGAAATTTTGCATTCCTCCGCCTGTTCTACAAGTATTTTAATGGTGGATGCTCTGACAAACTACAAGCCCTTGTATCCGCTTGACGTAAATACCTCCGACAAACCCGACAAGCAGCAAAATCCCACCCCTACACAATAGAGATCTCTAGATGTAAGAAGGCCTTCTACTCTAATAGTTTTTTCCCCAGAACTGCTAGACTTTGGAACTCCCTTCCGAGTTCCTGCTTTCCCAACTGTACTGACATGCAGAAGTTCAAGTGTAATGTGAACAGACATTTTGCTGCTCAACTCCATACATAGTATCCCTTCAACTTATGGCCCCAATAATAGGCCCCTACTTCAAAGTGGCACTGTGCCTTGTTTGGGGTGAAAATGTAATTTAAAAAAAAATATTTTTAAATTTTAAACTTTAAAATTTTTATTTTTATTCTTTAATTTTCATTTTTAATATTAATTTTTTATTTTTCATGAATAACTTAACTGTTTGATTTAGTTGTTTTGCTTTACAGCATATCAACTCTTTTTAGGGTTATTTAATGCTGAACCCGATAATTTTGGAAAAAGTTTTTTATGTTTCAGGTTCTTTATATCTTCAAATATTTATTCATGATGTTTGGTTTGGTTGTTTTGTAGAAAGAAAATTGTTGTATTTGTTTTTGACTTTGCAGAACATGATTGAGTTTTGAAAAGGGAAAGGAAAACAGCAATAACATTAATGTTTGGTTTATTTTAGGTCAGGAAGGAATCTTCAGACAGACTGATCTGGTAAAGCCAGGAATAATTTAACTGAACACGTATCAAAGGTCTTCGATAGTTTACTTCAATGGTTTGCTCTACAGGCTTGTTAGTTTGGAATATCTGAAAGTGTCCTCTAAACTATTAAATCTTTTCTCTTCAATAAGTCTAAAAAGTTATTGATGGGCAAAAGTGAAACACACAGTATTAATGCTAGTGTGCTTCAAGGAATCATTCTAGGCTCAACCCTCTTCCTGATCTTTACAAATAATCTTTCAAATCAACACAATTGTCTATGACAACACAACGAAGGGCATTAATGATCAAGATCTTTCTGAATCTATCTCATCTAATGTGGACTATGAAGGAAAAAGTGGTTTGTTACTTGTAACACCTCTAAAATCAAGCTTCTCTCTTTTCACCATCTATGACACTATATGGTGTCATGAATGCATGCAGCGAGGTGCATATTGCGGTGAGGGGGGGTGTTTGACTGGACGGGATGGCGTGAGGGAGTGCAAAACCGTAGCTAGGAAAATAGGACCAGCCGCCGATGTGTCATTGTAAGCTTGTTAGCCGCAAAGCAGATGTTGTGTTGCCTTAAAAAGGGAGACAGATTTGGAATTATCTACATGTCAAAAGAGATGGCCTTGTTTTTCAAATAGAGGAAGAGAGGGCAGAAGAGGGGGGTGTTGATGTCTGATTGGGACAGAATAGAAATGTCTATGGGATTTTGTCAGAAAGAGAAAAAAAAAACAAATTAAGAATTGTTTTTATCTCATTGTCGTTATCTATCTGTTAACATGAAAGGTTGGTTTTAGGACCTCTGTTGAGAGATCTGAAGAGATCCAGACCCTTAGCTGATTGGGGCTGACAACTTAGAATGGGGGTCAAGGTTGGGGGTCGCCGCCAGGCATTGTTCGACTTGGAATGACTAATCACTCTTAATTTGATAATAAGTAAAAACCTCAGTACAAATTAATAGGATAAAAGGGAGAAAGAGAGGTGCTGAGTGGACGACGAAGGGTAAGCTCTAAGAGATAGAAAGGAAGGGTGTTTATAACCACTCTCTGAAGGAAAGATGGGGAAAAAGGGGTTGGATTTAGAAAAAGGAATTCTAAAAAGAGAAGAGCCGTAGCCAGCAAACCAAGCGGCTGGGCTTGTCAAGTGCTCCCGATTTGGGAGCCCTCAGGGCCTGATGTTATGATGTTAACTAGCCTGTGTTGATGGGAAATCTGTGACTTTACTGGTCTGGTCTTACATCGTTTCACTGCTATAGTCAGTCACCTCAAATTAGACAGTAGCTGTTATGAAGTAATGAAAACAATAAATAGTTTGTTACTTTTATAAACCGGAGTTCTGTTTGTTTGTGATGAGGACTCTTCATTTTGCAGCAAGCGGTAAGGACCAGCGGAGTGATTGATGTACCCGGAGACTACCTACACAGGGTAGGAGACGATTCGATCGAGAGGCAAGCGCCCCACCATGAAAACACAATGGGTAAAGACGATCAACAGGCCAACTTGTAACGAGACAAGGTACAATCGAAAGAGCACCTGTCACATCGGATGGAATCCGACGAGGTTAAGGACACCCGGTGTGCCCAGTGTGGTTGGTGCGGTATCGTCATCGTTATACATCAATGCTCAGATCCATACTTCTCCCTTTATCATTATTAATTTCTCCAACTGACTTTCACCCTAGATCTGAAATGAAAGGCTTACATAAATTTTTTTCCTATGTTTGCTGGAGAAATAGTTGGATCTTTCCACCACTCCAGAAATTATCACTCCTAATGCAATCCTCTAGCAGTATATGAGCCAGATATGTCATAAAATAGTACTGCTATCATATTTGGGAGGTGCCACTGGAAGCACTCTTTCTTATCTTGACAGAGTACAAACTACTTCACAATCTAGTGGGGGTGATTTCTTCTCGTCCCTACAGCCTCTTTCACACAGAAGAATAGTACTAGCCTCTTTCTACTGTATCATTACATTTATGAGCTTCAATCCTGCCCCCTTCACAACAAGAGCTCGTCTAACTACAACCACAGCAAAGAACATTCCTTTCTCTCTCTGCACAAAAAAAAACAAAAACAAATGGAACTTCTATGAACAAAGTTTCTTTTCTAGAACATTCCATTTTTGGAAGAAAATACCACAAGTCTATTTCCCAACTAACTATAGAATGGTTGTCTTCAAGTCTAATGGGGCGTCCTCTTAGATAATCAATTTCTCTTTAGTAGTCTTTTGTTCCTTCCACCTATTCTTCCCAATCTTTTCGTGATGGCGATCATTGTCATACTGACGATCTCTAATCCTTGAGTGCCCCCCATGCCTTCATAAGTGGTAAAAAAAAGAGTGGATATCCATTTTCTTAGCTAGGAATTGCTTCTAGCTGGACCATCTCCACAAGCATCTTAAAGAGTCTAGTAACATCTTATGTTTCTTCACTAAAGTTTAGTCAGCAACTGAAATTTTTCTCTTCACATGATAAAGCTAATCAGCTATGTAGGACTTGACCTCTTTTCTGATTATCCTGAGTAGTCAAGGGATGGGCATTCTGAACATTTTTTTTTTTGACAATCCCAAGTATTTGTATTCTATTACCAAAATTACTAGACCAATAATTGTTTTCTATGAGTCTCGAGAACTTTTAATTCTTTATACAATGTCATAAGTTTTGCTTTGTTTTTTTCTTATGTCTATTTCTAAGAACAAGTCAATCATTTTTTTAGCAATTGTGATGTGTTTTACTTTTTATTTTCAAAATATGAAAGAATACTTTTAGCACTAGTTTATTTCTGTATTGCATTCCAAATTACAAATTGAAACGGATACCGAAAAAGGTAACTTTTTTCTGTTGTAAATGAAACAGTTTTTAGTGAAATTAAAAATAAAATAAATAAATTTAGATTTTTTACTTTTTACTTTTCCTTCAATTCTGTATACGTATACGTGTATGTATGTGTGTGTGTGTGTGTGTGTGTGTGTGTGTGTGTGTGTGTGTTTTGTAATGTATCGATAATAGTAACAGTATAAATTACAAACCATTATACATTCCAAAGTATTGATAATTTGATTAAAAATACTCTGAAATTCACTTAATCAAATATGAAATGGATGATTAAAGCAAATAAAAACCTACTTTATTTATAACGGGTAATTAAAAAAAAAAGTGTCTGGAAATGGGCTTACTAAAGATGTCACCTGTCAATCATACCAATTAACCTGCTGCAACTGACAAGTTATATCTACATAATGTTAAAAGCATATCACTGCCAAATAATGTATGAGAATAATATATCAGAATGTTACATATACAATTTTTATTTGTTACTAGCAGGGAAACCTGACGTTGCCTGGGATTGAATGATGATCAACGAATATTTCAGACGCTTATATTTTTATTGTTATTGAAATCCGCAAAATCGCTTCAAATGCTTACATGCAGTAACTTAGTCCAAAATATATGTTATTCTACATTGCACTCTAGAAAACCTACTGTTTCTTTTATAAAATTATTTTATATAATCTTCTTTTCAGTTAACGAAAAAAAAAACATTAAGAAATTTACGTGTGGGGTTTGAACCTACAAACCATGTTATGCAAAAAAACAAAAAACAAAAATAAACATGTACATTTCAGGTCTTATAAAATTTTTTGCAGTTAATGAAAATAAAATATTAAGAAATTTACGTGTGGAGTTTGAAACTACAGACCACGTCATGCAAAAAAAAAAAACAAAAAAAAAACACACGCTATCAGCTCACCTACAGTAGAATTTTCACGACCCATTGTTCTATCATTGCTGCTAAGCGACAACATGGAAAAATGGCTTTACCGATGATAGATAAATTAAAATAACGGTTATTCTGAAACAAAACTTAACTAATATCACTCCCAGACTTATACACTAAAGTTCTGTAAATTTTAAAGAAAATCTGTTCAGCGGTTTCCGAGGCTATAAGAAACAAACTCTCACACAGACAGACAAAGTTGCATTTATAATTGTAGAAATACATATATTTTTTCCATAAGTTTTGGTTTTGGTTTCGATTCAAGCTAATACACCCAAGTCATACTGATATATTTTTTTTATTTTTGAAATCGCAACTTTATAATATACAAAAATCCATAGAACATTAACTCTATAATAATATATACGAAATCTGCAAGAATTAAAATATCATATTTAAGCATACTTTACGACCGGGTTATACAGGGTGTTCCTGCTAGCTTAGATAAATACTTTTGCAGTTTTAACAAAAGAGCTACAATAATATTATTTACGCTGAACATCTACAGAATTCCAACATCAATATATTACATATGAATAGGTTCCCTGTGGAATTTCCACAGGTCCCGTTGGGTTTATATAATTAAAATTATCCTTATATTCAGACACTTTTGTATTCGAATTTTAATGTGTATTTAGTTATATACTTGTTTTGTTTTTATGGCATATCAACCCTTTTTCGAGTTATCTAATGCCAAACCCATTAATTTGGAAAATGTTTTCATACTTCAAGTTGTTTATAGCTTTAAATATTCATGATGTTTTTTTGGTATAGAAAAATTATTGTTTTTGCTTTTGACTTTACTGAACATTATTGAATTTTGCAAAGGAAAAGGGGGAAAAAACAATAACATCAAGGCTCGATGTATTTTAGGTCAGAAAATTAGTATCTTCAGCATCCGACATTTATTATTATTGTTTAGTTCTTTTTTTCACTGTTCTTAACTTTTAGCAACCTACACCCAATGGTGTAGGTCACTTAAATAAATACATATAATTTGTTATTTATAAAAAAATAGAAATGCCTTATATTTTGCAATCCTTTTATTATAGATTATTATAGAGATAGTCTGACAGTTTACATGAAGATTAGGTCCTATAATAGAACGTAGAAGTGTGGTCTTATTTAAACGCCAAAAGAACGCTTTTCTATATTTGAATTTCTAAATTGTCACTTTTTACATATTAAAGTGAAACCGACAAGCAAAATTTGTTACCAATTTTCTCACTAATTAATTTCTTGTACCTTTTTTCTTTTCCAAATCTATGCATCAGCAATACACTAACTATATTCTTTATTGTTGTGTCTGTATCAATAACAACACGGACGCATAAAGTAAAGGTAAAACAAATATATTAAGACGAAAACATAATACATATTTACAAAGGTGCAGTTGTACTGCAGTTGGAAGATTGTCTGGCAGAGGGCGTGTTAAAGTCTTTCATGGAGCAACCGGCATATGCGTCTTGCCTATCCGGCGTTCGAACACAGCTCCCCGGTCTTGCTGCCTTGATACCTTTATCTATACCTTGTTCACCCACGTATGCTAATTAGTGGGCGTCTCCACAACATTTATATACGTTCTTATTTTTATATTTTTATCTAGATTTCCACTTGACCAAAATACTCATGCTCTGGACACGCAGTTTCTTTGGGGCCCAGCTTTGATGTTTTCACCAGTTTTGGAACCAGTAAGTTTTATTGTTATTTATTTATTTATTTTTTTTACAAAACAAGTCACCACTTATCAAGGCCTGGAGTCCACTCGAGGATAAGGGTAATGAGTGTACAGTGTATCGTAGTAATCATTAGTAGTGGAAATTTGGTAAATTGGATTATTTAAGGGGAACAAGAATTTGTTTACTTTGAAGACATCCAAATTGTAGTCAGCTGGAAAGCAGGCAAATGGAACAGAATCCCACAGGCGTGCAGTTCTAAGAAAGAAGCTTTGTTCATGGAATCCACATTTAAGTTTAGGCACAGATAAAGAGTTAGGGAAATTATTGATGATGGTTTCAGCTAGACAAGTGTTTTTCATGAAAGTTTGGCGAGAAGGGACCATAGATTGGAGCTCAGACGAGCACTTGCCATGAAAATTTATTGTTATTTATTCAATTTTTGTTATATTTTTTTTACAAATTTCTTTGTTAAGAAGAATTTTTAAACTGTGCACTGTGAACTTCAATATTTTTGTTTTTATTAATTAAAAAAAATAATACATTTTTTTTTTCAGTATTTTTGTCATATTTAAAAAAAAAAAACTATTATTTAAAATATATTATTTCGATTATTCATTAAATTTTGAACAGAACTCCTTATTTAATCCATGAGAGTCGACTGCCCTTGTTTCATTAGCCATGACCAGGTAGAAATCTTAAATAATTCTTAATTGTATTCGTATTTGTCTATACTGAGGATTGAACCTTCAACTTCCAGAAGACGGTTACTTAGAACTGATTATTACTTAAAACTTTATCCATTGTTATTACTTCGATTGAAACGTTGCAATAATAATATCAAAGATGCCACCCATAGTATGAATAATCCAAAAATTATGAATCCTTATCTAAAAAATTTTGATATCATTTGATGTGTTTTAAAGAAAATAACAAATGTGAGGTGATATCCAACTTATTAGGCTTAGCGTTCTATGTATTCTATTGCTATGCAACATTTTGAATGACTTTGCAATTTTTACAATAACTGTGATGCAGGTAACATACAGTTTTACGTTGCCATTCATTTCTTTGTCAGGATTCATGTCATCATTTCAATGCCTTTTCAAATCTTCTTGATGAGTTAGCATAAGAACAATTAAGAGAAGATATGGTTTCTGAAATAAAGGTTTGTTAAGAAAAAAATTCACAAATAAAATTTATACTTAATGCAATTAATTAACTACGAGAGAGACATAAGTCTAACCTATTATCTATTTGAGGATCAGCATCAGATAGCAAGACAGATATCAGCACCCATGGCTACATCCAAAACTCAGCAGTTATCTTGTTCGTAAAAACTGTCCCACACAAACAACTGGTCACATCAAAATGCAAAACTGGTCTCCTCAAAATCTAACCATTGTTCATCATGACTTTATATCTGTGAGATTTCATCTACATTGTGCACTCTCTGACTTCACCAATCAATTTTCTCCATGTTATAGGTTATTTTGAAATACAAAGGTCATTCCAAAAGTAAAGCCTCCTAGTTTTTTAACTCAAAAAGTTGAAGAGCTACAAAGACAGGAGTAGTACCATTAAAACAAGTGACTTTTTTTTTGCCCCAGAATTTATTTTTCTACATAGTCACCCCATTCTTAATGCACTTTTGCCATGAATTCAATGATATATCTCTGCTTTTGACAACCGTTCATGAGAGGGGTTGCTTTCTCTGTCTCACTCTGTCAATATCTGCAACAGAGAGATTACACTTTCAAATCATGAATGCATAAGTTCAGTCGTCATAACAATACAATTTGAAATCCCCTCTGATCCATTTGGGCAGAATAAAAACTTTCTTGGATTCATACATGTGCTCATATCCATTCACCTACACAAAAATATATACTAGTTATCTTATGCCCACCATTATTCAATAACAGAACCATGGAGATGACGATGGTTCAACAGTTAACAACACGGACTGACAGCTGGGATGTGCCAAATTTGAATCCAATTTGTTACACAAAAACACTTTCACTTAGGAATTTTGGCAATCTTCACATTACCCCTCCCGTAAATATCCAATATCCTTCTAGAAAGAATTCTTAATAGAAAGAATGAATGTCAACAAATCTTCCTCCGAAAAAAAAACACAAGAAAAAAAAAAAAAAAACTTTACATAAAGCTTGACAAATCTTCTAACATTCAAAATGCTTTTTACATTCTTAGCAGATATTCTTTATGGTAAAAACACACACACACACGCACGCACACACACGCGCGCACACACACACACACACACACACACACACACACACACACACACACACACACACACACACACACACACACACACACACACACACACACACACACACACACCTCCCTTGCAATTAGTCAAGTTTAAAAGTATTCAGGTCAATCAGTTACAAATAAAATGCCAGAAAATGTTTTAAAATAAACAAAGCATCCATGTTGATTACCACTGAATAATCAATCAAAAATAGTTTCTTTTATATTTAGTCTAAGAACCTTCCCATGCCATGTCAAGATGGTGTGTGTTTAGGGACACAAATCACAAGAAAAATGGCCAAGGAATAGATTTTTAGAACAAATCTGAATTTTCTTATATATCCACTTCTTCTTCTTCTTCTTCTTCTTCTTCTTCTTCTTCTTCTTCTTCTTATTATTATTATTATTATTATTACTACTACTACTACTACTACTACTGGTATTGTTATTATTATTACTGGTATTGTTAATTATGAAGTTTTCATACAGGCTATCATCAAAGAATTCTCTTTGAGAACAAATTGTGGTGTTCCCTGGACTCTGCGTGACAACAAGTCTCCGCAGATTTGCAGACTTTCCACCTCTTTTGATAACATTTACAAATTAATTTGCGTTATCACAACAAACGTTTACCATTGATTTTTCTTTGGTAGCAGCCATTGGTCTTCACTGGAATTTGAGTGACAGTAAGCCTCCCCAAGGTCCCAGTCTTCTTGACACTCATCTAGTGGAGGTCTGGTTAGTACTTTCTCTACTCAGTCTTTCCATCCGTCTTGACCCTTCGACCATTTAGTGTGGTGACAGTCCTGCTGACGCCAGTTTTTTTTTTGGAGGGGGGGGATGGTGGGAGAAGTAGGGAGGGAGAAGAGAAAGAAAAAAGGAAAGGGGGAAAGAGATGAAGAGGGAATAGGCAATTGTACCAGTTCTCTTGGTTGCATCTTTTTGTTTCACTTTTGTTGCAGTTTATGTATGCCAGATTAGAATTTGTCACTCATGTGGATTAGTTTCTTGGTGATGCCAATCTTTCTGTGTTCTGACTTAAGTATTTTTTCAAATCTTTTTTGTCTTCTACACTTATCAGTTCTCTTCCTCCTTTGCTCATTTTCACATAGAGTCGGCCAGTATTGTCTTTTGGGTGTAATGCATTGTGCATTGTCATTAATTTCCTTGTCCTCTGATCAAGGTGTCTAAGTTTTTCTTTACTTCGTTCTATGACTGGCGCAGAGTAGTTTATTAGCGATACTGTTCAGGTATTTACCCCTTGAATTAAATTTCTATTGTATAGCTTTGCTTCTAACAGTTTCCTGGTTCTTCTCAGTTGCTCTTTTCTAATTTTAGCTTTCATTTCTGTAGATTTAATGGTATCTGCTTCCAACACCCCTAGATATTTGTAAGTGTTCACTGAGCGCTCTATATCTTCCCTTGGTTGGGAAGTTCCATATCTTTTGATGTCTCTAGTTTTCCCTTTTTCATCTCTAGCAATGGACATTTTTCCATTCCAAATTTCATTCCAATTTCCTGGCTGAATATTCTGATTTTGTTTATCAATTTTTCCAGTTCCTTTTTGCTTTTAGTAAACAAGTAGTTTCAGGTCATCCATATACATGAGGTCGTTTAATCTTTGTTCTGTGCCTGTAAATTTGTACCTAGCATTACATTTAGTCAATATGTAGTTTAATGGTATCATGACTATGATAAACAGTAATGGTGATAGTGAGTATCCTTGGAAGATGCCTTTCTATATTTTTATCTCAGTCAGGTGTTGTCCTCCAGCTGTCAGTCCCAGTCTCCATGTTTTCATTGCTTTCTTAATAATATTAATAATATTGTCAGATATCTTGTACATTCTTAGGCATTAAATTATCCATGCTTGTGAAATTCTGTCTTAGGCTTTTTTGTAATCAATCCATGCCATGACTATATTCTTTTTTCCGCTTTTTACCTCTCTCAAGATTTTTTTTGATCTCTGTCTAATAAATCGTGTATCCCTCTTTTTCCTTTATGGAATTCCTTTTGTTCCTTGGGAAGTAGCCCGCAAGCATTAAAGGAGTAGTAGATCTGTTCACTAAGTTGTACTGTTAAAATTTTCCACATTATTATTATTATTTACTCACTAGGAGTAGTCACACAGGCCATCGTCAAAGATTTCTCTTTGAGAACAACTTGTGGCATTCTCTGGAGTTTGAGTAACAAAAGTCCCCCAGATATCATCATCACCACCACCACCACCACCATCATCATCATCTTTTTTTTTTTTAATAACTGGATTTATTGTCATATTTAATCAATAGATTCTTAACCCCTTGTTGGGTGTTAATGATTTAAACATAGAACAAACATATTTAATTTTTATATATATTAAAAAGTAAAACACACTGCTAGGAAAGATATGAACTCATCTCCTTCCCAGCTATGAATAAAATAGCAACTTGTATTCAAGTAATTGTATATAATGAATTGTTTATCATAAGTATATTTCAGCACTAAATAATTCTATAAGGTTGGTATGCCATAAAATCAAACAAACAAAACTAAACATAAAAACATTTCAGTTAAATAAGTGATTATATAAAATAATTACATTAAGTGATTATATTTAATGTGATCATATTAAATGATTGTATTAAATAAGTGATCATATTAAATGATTGCATTAAGTAAGTGATTATATTAAATGATTGTATTAAATAAGTGATTATATTAAAATATGTCTGACTTCATTTATAAAACAAAAAATACAAACTGCCAATTTTTTTTTTTTTTTTTTTTAAGAATCAACAATTTGTTGTGGCATACTTTCCATGGGATTTATGGTATGACTTCTATACAGGTAAAACCATACCATTTACAAAGATGTCTGGTTCTTTTGTTGTTCTTGAAACACCCCTTGATGTCATAAATATCCATCTTCGGTCAGGCTATATTCTTCCTCTTCAACATCCTGCATTGACAACATCTCACAGGTAAAAAAAAAAACACTTGAAGACACTTCCTTTGATAAAATAAATAATATAAACGCTAATATCTATATGAATAAATTATAAATTATCCAAATATTTATTTACAAATTCTTGTCAACATCAAAATAATATTATTCTTATTTGCATGTTATCTTAATTTATTGTCTTAATTATGGTTTAAGCTGTTGTACTTACTGGCCTTCTTCAACTTCTTTAATTAGGGATTTAAAACTGAACCATTTATTTAATCCACTCGACACTTGACAATTTTCATACTGCATTTCATCCCAATAGAGAGTTCAGTTTGAAAAACACAGAAAAGTTTCTGACTATGCAAAAAAGGAAGCTGAAGAAGGCCGGAGAATGTTCAACAAAGATAAAAACAACAGTTAAAAACATATAAATAATGTAATTAACAATAATAACTCATTTCAGAATGGAATATTCTTTCGCTATTGGTTCATTTTTTCCATATTCAGCCGTAAAAATCCATTCACTCTGCTCGTAGCTCTCAATATCAAAGGTGAGGCCAGGGGAGAGATTTATTGGGATGATGGTGAATCATTAGGTAAGTAGTTTGATTTACTTACATCAAATGTTTCTACTGCTTTTAAATAGACTATGAATGTAATGTCTGTTTATTATTTTTAAAGTTGAAAATATAAATTATTTTCCGATTATTTACATCACAGTAAATAAATATTATCATTATTCATTTAACATAGTAACATTTTATTATTTATACAAATATTCAATTAGTACATATTTTTATTATTTATACAAATATTCAATTAGTACATATTTTTTATTATTTATACAAATATTCAATTAGTACATATTTTTTATTATTTATACAAATATTCAATTAGTACATATTTTTTATTATTTATACAAATATTCAATTAGTACATATTTTTTATTATTTATACAAATATTCAATTAGTACATATTTCGATTCAATAAAATGTTTTGACTGAGTTTTTTTATTTATTTATTTTTTTTTTTTTTGTTTGTGCAGAAAGAAAATCGAAATGATAATTGTTGGTTGACAGTCAGTCCAGAAAATATTTTCTAAGCAAAGTTTCTGTTGTCTCTGAATTCAAACTACTTAAAATTTAGAAATAGAGGTTGGAGTGACCCCCCCCCTCCCTTCCATAGATTTAAGAATATCATCATCTGAGGAACTTAAATGCAATGCATTATAGAAATGACTGGACTGAAAAACATGAACCAATTGAGGATTAAAACTGACCGTTCAAAGTCTGCTCTAACTAAATGTGGATATGTATGTGGTTCAAACGCAAGTAATGTGGAAATACCGTTGAAATCATTGATCATATCTGTATCTGCTCTAAACCCATTCAAACCCCAGATCTTATGCTACATAACAGCACAGCTAGAACTTGCATACACGTTTGAATAAACATAATCTGAAAATATAATCTTTCTAAGGCAAGAAAAATCCATTTTGTTGTTGTTGTTGTTGTTCTTCTTCTTCTTCTTCTTAGTAGTAGTAGTAGTAGTAGTAGTTTTTATGGTAGTTTCATGGAAAATTAGGTGGAAATTATGTCACTAGTTTTTAATCTATAAGTGTTATTATTTTCAGTACTAGTTGACTTTCTGTGGTTTGATGTGCATTAATCTTCATATGAATGAATTATCTGCATTAAAAAAAAGTTTTTTTTTTTAAAAAAAGACCGAATTAGAGAGGACAGGAGGCTGAGTGTTTAGCACTGAATAGGTGAATTTAAGAAGTCGTGCGAATGCTATCAATCCTTTTTTATTATTTAATCTTTCAGAATACACTTCCTTCTTATGACATATGCAATTCTGTCTAATATCTTTAAAATCTATAAGTGGCCATTGTTCTTAGCTTAAGTTATCAGAAGTTTGTGATTTATAAATTTTCTAACTGACAGAAAAAATGATCAATGTAATAGAGACCCTTTAAGTGCAAACAGTTATTTTTCAAAGGGGGAAAAATCTTTGTATTTGTAGAGTGTATTTGAAAACGTAATAAAAATTGTTGTTTTTTTTTATTTGAGCAAGAGAGATAGTAATTTTATTATATGGGAATTTCTAGTTTTAGTTTTAATTGAAATGAATCGCAATGTAAAGTATTTCTCAACATCTTCAAATGACCATTTCCTTTAATCAGTACAATATTCTTTGTCTGGTCAGTTATTTCAACGATTTCACGATTGTAGAAGGAAAGTCAATTTCCAAAGAAATAATGACAAAATACAAAATCTTTTATCTACATCTTATATTTTCGCCTTGTTCTTGTTTTTATTTTTTTAATTCTTTTGGTTAGTGTTGAGATCCTGCCCTTGAGTTGACTTGCTATGTCATTCAGCTCCCCTACTTTTGTCCCCTATTTTACGCTGAACATGGAGATGATGTTCATCAACCATTCCTGCACTGCAGGGACGACAAGGAGTTTTTATCTGAGACAATTTCTTTTTGTAAAGGATGAGCTCTGTGTTAGCTTTGAAAGAAACTGGAAAAGAGAGAGAAAGAGGAGGAAAGAACTAGTGTATTTGGATTTTTATATAATGTATGAAATATTCAATCATAAAGAGGTGAATATTTCTACACCGGGTTAGCTGAAAAAACATTGATTGTTGTCTATGTATTATAAAATCGATATACCAATATAAAGTCTTGTCTATTATAAAGTCAATACTTTAAAACAACATTTACTGTTACTGTTGCTTCTATAATATAAACAAATTCCTTGAAGAATTCAGTGAATTAAAACTTTTTATGAAAAAATATACTTAAATATTCTGAAAGCTAACATAAGATTATTGAAACTCAAATAAAGTTTTTTTTCTATGTATTTGTATAAAGAAATAAAAGGTTTGTTTAAAAATACTAAAACATTTGCTTCAATTTGATTATAGAATTTTCCAATTAAAAAGCAAAATATTTTGTTGTTTCTTTACAGATTCAGTGACAAAAAATAAAAATAATTTAATATCATTTTATGCTGAAAAGGTCAGTCAGGTTTTCATACTTTTATTTTGTAACAATGTATCATTTGTTATTGTTGTACAATGTTATTGACTCTATAATAGCATACATTGCTATAAGTTATTTAACAAATTATGTAGTTTTTTTGTTTTTTTTACAAGGTGGTCACCACTTATCAAGGCCCGGAAGCCATTCGGGGGTAAGGGTTATTATGTGTACAGTACGTTAGTGTTGAGATTTGATAAAGTGTCTTACTTAAGGGGGCGGTTCATCAGGAATTTGTTTATGTTGGACTTGAAAACATCCAGGTTGTAGTCAGGTGGGAAACAGGCAAACAAAACAAAGTTCTACAGGCGTGCACTTTTAAGAAAGAAGCTTTGTTCATGGAATCTACGTTTTGGTTTTGGCACAGATAAAGAGTGGGGAAATTTTTTGACAGTGTTTATCATGATTAATATATAATACAGCTTATATAAAATCAAAGTTTGCAATAAAAATATCAGGTCTTCCTCATCACAAGGAGTTAGTATTAGGAGAAAATGTGAAAAATAAGATTTGGTTGTATATAAATAAGATCTAATAAGGGTGCAGCGTCTGTAGGGATGATAGTGGTGGGGTAGGGATATACAAAATGGCAATGTAAGTGTACATTTTCTTACCACATAAAAATTCTAGTCAAGTTAAAAGCATTTTTATAACTGAATAACCCCAATTAAATCTGAAATCCCTTTTAGCATAGATATGTCAAATTCACATTCCCCTACTGATTGAACCTATACACATTAGTATGTTTATGATTTAGGGCGGCCATCACACACTGCATATGAATACTATTCTTTCTAATCTTCCATTACCTCTATCTCAATCTTTAACCCCCATCCTTTCCCATTCATTCCTATATCTCAACACAGACTCAAATCTCCACTTCTATTAGGTCTTATTTACATACAACCAAATCTTATTTTTTACAACATTTACAGGAACCTCCTGATATTAACTCCCTGTAATGGGGGAAGACCTGATATTTTCTTTGCAAACTTTGATTTTGTATCAGAGGTCTCTAGTTACTGGTAATTTGCTGACTATCCACTTATTAAGTGTTTCCTTTTCAGATTAAATATGTTTTTAACTCTTTTTCAAAGTGTTTTTTAACATGTTTTATTAACTATTTGCTCTTATATATATATATATATATATATATATATATATATATATATATATATATATATATATATATATATATATATATATATATATATATATGGTAGCTAAATTAATTGAATGTATAAATTTTTACATGTACAAAAGGTTTTCTGTGTGCATTGAGCATACATCTTTCAGCTATGGCCTTATTAGGTTCATCTTCCTCAATCCGTTGTTGAAATTAAATTTGAGAATAATTTTTCAATAAAACTTGCAAAACCAGAAACACTTGACTGGTATAACACAAATTAGCATTGTTTTTTGTTTACTTTGAAAACTCTCTTTCCTTTTTATTATTATTGATTTTTTTTTTACTTTGAACTATTTAGACCTCATACTCGACTTTGTTCAGCAGCTACAAAATTTGACTGTAATGAACCTTTCATGCTGATGTACGATTTCACATCAAGAAAAAGGTTGTTTTACTATTTTGCATCAATTGGGATTACTCAAGTGTGCACATCACATTTTTACATTTTTCTTAATTATTCTGCTTTAAAAACGGTATATTTCTCATTTATGATATACCGATACACACACATACGCACATATACATATAGAGAGAGATATGTAGATAGATAATTACTCACATACACACATAGTCGTACAATTGAAACATACGTATTTATTTCTTTGTAAAAATTAAATAGGAATAATTTGGGATTTATGGAAACAATATTATTTTCAGACTAAGTTAATTTAAAAATACATATTTCATCTATGTTAACAAGAAGTTGCTTCAAGTGGCATTAGGTATCATGCAGAACTCGTTCCTTTTCAACTGATAACATAATTGGAGTGCTCCATTTAGTTTTTACATATTATCATGTCTGTATGCACTAAAACGTTCGCATAATCCTTTTTTAAACCTTTAATTAATTATTGCCTTATTATTTACTTTTTTCTCTTTCAGGATTTTATAAAAAATGAAATAATTCATAAAGGATATTTGCTAGAATCTATGATTCTAACCAATGTAACGGTATTTGGTCTGCTGTCACAACCGAAAGCTGTTCTCTTCAATCAAAAGCCAACAAGTTTCTCTTATAAACATGGAGCAAAGGTAAGTTCAAAATAGTTCTTTAGTTTGTTTTTATTTCTTGAAAATCGACTTTAGTTCACATGAAAAAAATTTCATTGACTAATGTGTTTAGCAGAATAAAGAGCAGCCATGTTTATTTTAACCTTAAATTTCATCCACACAAAAATTCCTATCTTCTATGTATGGAAGAACAAGTGAAACACTTATTTTTACTCAAAAGATTTTTTTTGCTGTTGTTCAGATTTATACATCTAATTCTGAGGCTCATGACAATGCACAGTGACACATGCTCAGCACAACCTTTTATTTTCATTGTTTTTATAAATAAAAGTAAATTTGCATTCGATCAATCTGATTCTGTTTTTGGCAATGAATTTTAATGGACTTATAATTGTATTCTTAATATCCTCCACACTGAGGATTGAACCTTCTACCTCCAGAAGGCTGTCACTTAGAACTGATTATGAGTTAGCACTTATATCTGTTATGCCACGAGTCCTTTCAGATAATTCTTATAAGAATTTTAGAAGCCTTAAAGCTATTTCTGTTTTAGATGTGTAGTTTTACAACTTTAAAGGTTCCATTCAAAATTCTGTACAGATTCCTGAGTTCAACATAAAGATTCTGAGTTCTACAATATCAGCTAAAACGAGAACAATAGTCTGAATGATACAAATCAAGACCATTTTTTATTGTTTCAAAAACTCAATATATTCATTATTCTCATATAATTAGATCATCCTTTTGTCCAAGGAGGTGGAGTCTAATATCTCAATCAAATAAAATACATGTTTATTATCCAATGCAAATCAACAAATCATAACAGTGCAATTAAATCATACCTCATGATACTGCTCCTTCTATGACTGAGACACATCATCCCCGATCATCTTTGTGGGCTGCATTTCTTTAGTTTCCTTTAACGTTGCAGTACCTCTCCCCAAAAGGAGGTCTAATGTCTTTCAAATAAAATATGTTTGTAATCATAACAACACAATTAAATCATTCATTGTGTTAACTGCTCTTCTTCTAACTAAGGCACCAGGGATTAAAGTTTCACAACAATCAAAGCAAAGGAGAATATTTTGAATTTGGAGAGAAATCATTTATTAAGTTGACGTCTCTTCTGCTAGAAGTGGAAGGAGACAAACATCTGGAGGGGGAGGCCTTAGTCCCTTAATTTATAATCGATTCTGAAGCCATATTTTTACACATCTATCTGCTCAAAGCGTCCCAACGAACTCTCTACTTCTCTCACTCTCTTTTTGAGTCATGTGACGTCATGTCCGTTTCCAGTACACTGCAGGTTAAAGTAACATATGAATACATATGCTAACATCCTGACACTGTTTCCTGTGTATGTGTTAACGTTATGGTGCAAATTTCAATCATCAGACATGTACAAGTGATTATATCTTTACTATTTAACACTTTCATCTATAAATAAATATAATTGAATCAAAATTTGAAACTTTAGTTGCAATGTATGAACTATTTTATTGTTGATTTCTGAATAGTTTTCCTTTGTGTTTTTCTATCTTTTTCAAACTGATGGATTCGAATCTGAAAATACTTTTATTTTTAAACATTCTTGATTTTTTTTTTTTTTTTTTTTACAGGTTTTATATGTGTCCAAACTGAGAGCCAACCTTCTTCATCCTTTCAAGTTAACATGGTTGTTCACACCAAACAATACTTAACAATAGGTGGAAGGATTCGGCAGATGTTTTTATCATTTTTATGAATACGAAATTTTCATGAACATTTCATGATATGAATCTACAAATGAAATGAATAAAATTTCACTCAACTGATTTCTTAATATAAATATGTAAAAATCTGGTGCCGTGATTAGAAAATCCACGCACTCTGAATAATGACACTAAGTTATTATCAAGATTAAATCATGGATTCACTAAGGCTTAGGATCTTAAAACTCTGGAAAAAAATACAGTTGCTGATTAAATGAGGACTAACTATGACAAAAACCTCAAACTACTTTGAAACGAATTACCAACGATTATGACTCAAACATAGACTGCTTTTTATCATGGACCTTTAACCAAACTGCATTGGAAAGAATAACCTGATATTGGAAATAACTTTGTATTGAACACAAACATGCACCTTACTCTATGGAGTTTCAGTTGAACTACCAACCTCATAATGCTTGCCCTTATATTGGATCGGTCATTTTTGTAGCCAATGAAAAATCGTTCCTTTAGTTTCTTTAGATTCTCAACAAGATAAGCATGCTAATTACAATTATTCTTCTTTACTTTGAGACTTAAAGTTCAAACCTGTGGCTTAGATATTGGTTAAAGTTGAATTTAGACTTTAAAAAATTAACATATATAAATAAAAAACTGTTGTGTCATGGTTATTATACATAAGCTAAAATGGATTTAGAAGGATCATCATCTATTGTAATAAATGAGACATTTTGAACACATTTAAAATATAGACATTAAATAATACACTGACTCATTGCATTTTTCTTTTAATCTGGTTCAAGATTTGAAACCTCCTTTATATTTGTTATTTAGTTATCTAGTTTGGTGAGTTAGTAATATTTTTGTCTATGGAGTACAAGTGCAATAAGATCATCGGAGCACATTCTGTGGAAATACTTATAAAATAAGAACATAGATGCAACTCTACGGCAATGTAAAAGAGGCCAGAGGCAAATTTTTAAATTAATGCTTCAAACAAACTACCTTTTGCTCTTAATAGTTTTTATCTATGTAGTTCAACTGTAAACAAACTGCAATAAACTAATACTAGAGAATGCTATATCAGAAAACTGACCAAACATTTCACAAATGAGATAGAAACACCAAGCATGGAAATAGTATAACATAACTTTTGTTTAATGCATGTTCATACATGTCCATGTAACAACAAAGTCTCAAGTGCACACAGATAGACAGACATACCTTCTCTCAGTTCTTTTATGGCTATCTGCTGGATTCTTCCATCTCCTTCTTGTGTCATGCAGTTTAGTTATCGCTTAGCTGTTGGTTCATACTCGTGGATGCTGGAATAAAGACTTTTCTGATTGGATACCATACAATCAACACAAGAGATGATTTGTTGTAGTTTGAATCGTATGTTTTTTTCCTTTGCATTTAAGACCTCGACATCCGTCCTTTTTCTCAGACACTGATTGATTACATTAGAAGACCGTAACATCCTTTGGGCTTTCTAGATGTAAAAACTAACTCTCTCTTCAACTCTGCTCCAATTTTTTGTTCCTACTCTCATTAACTCTACTCCGACTATCTCCAAGTCGCTGCTCAACATTGCATGTCAGTTTGTCAGTTTATATTTCAGCTTGTTATAAGCGATCAAAAACTAAAGGGGAAATAACTCTAATAAAGGAAGTAAGAGTTATTGCCTTTGTATAGATGAAAAGAAAAAGTTTAGAGAGTTCCAGGTAGAAGGAACAAGATGGCGGGTGCGCTAACACGTGCATATCGTGCTGTAAATATAATTGTGTTTCGACTGTAATAAATAGTATTTAACCTAAAATGATCTTGTTTACTTTTCATTCAAATATTCCATGATTCCGACAACCCATTTCTTCAGACACAACAGATACCATACGATCAACATGATCGTATGATATCAAAGATGACTTCTTGTTGTAGTTTAAATTGTATGTTTTTTTTTCTTTGCATTTAATACCTCGATATCCGTCCTGTTTCTCAGACACTGATTAATTACATTAGAAGACCGTAACATCCTTTGAGCTCTCTTTTCAAATCTGCTCCAACTTTTTTCTTCCTAATCTTTCTTCCCACTCTCTCATTAACTCTCTGCTCCAACTATCTTCAAGTCTTTGCTCAACATCGCATGTCAGTTTGTCACTTATATTTCACTTGTGACCCTGGTTCTCTAAACATTCCTATCTAATCGGTCATGAATCTAATACTGGTGCAATAGCACACTATCAAAATTTGCCTCTTTCAAAAGTAAGCAATTACATCATTCTTTCATGTTCGATCAGGCCATGTTATTGTTGTTATGCATTCCTTATTTGACTTCAGATTCTTAAGCTGCATATATAGTTAGTAAACCTTACTCGCTATCGTTGAACTTAATCTGTAACAATAGTCTAAAAGATACCAGAAATACAAGATCTTCAATAGTAGAAAAATGGAAAAATGAGCCAGCCAACAATGTGCCAAATATTTTTTGAAAAACTATCCTAAGAATATATACATAATGAAGGTTTTGTCTCTAGACTGGCTCAAAAGAGGATTGCTTCACTATGATTAACGGAAGGTGATAATGGTTACCCAAATTCAAAGTCTGATAACCAATACTTTTAAGAAGATAGATGATCTCAACAATGGCAACAAGTGCAGATTCTGCCACACACAAACAGAAAGTGAACTAACATTCAGTTTAAAGATTATACATTGCAACACAAAAGGATGTGTAAACATCTTCGCTGAAACATCTGGTATGTCGAATGCGGATATCTCAGACAAAAGAAAGGACAACATGGCTGCCCCAACGCAATGTTTAAAAAAATCACGATATCGTACTCTCACATGTGGACGAGAGTTGGCGTGCACTTGCATAACATTGAGCCAATAAAAAAAAAAAAGAATGAGCAAGAGGAAAGGTAATGAACTCAACCATTATTAAGTAATTTAATAAAATCATTAAATCTATTTGAGAAAAAATATAATTTAATCAATACGAAAATTCATTTTATATTTTCAACATGGTGATTTCCATTTTATTTTACACTTATACTGATAGAAGATACAAAATGGCCGGCTGCTTCTTGTTTTTTGTTTAATGCTTACTGGTGCATTATGGTCGAATACTTTTGTTTTGAAAAATAAAATTACCAGTTTTGGAACAATGAAAAGTTTTTAGAATATGAACCTATTTCATACAAATTTCAGTGTTCCATTTTGGCAATTTTATTTTTCAAAATAACTATTCGACCATAATGCATCAGTGAGCATTTAAACAAAAACAAGAAACAACCTTTAAAAAGAATAAAAATAGACAATCATTTTTTTTTTTTGTTGATAATATGCAAAATAGAAGAGAAACAGTTGTTAACTTATGCATTTCATTTATTCATAGTTTTCCATAGATGAACAAAAAAAAAGTTAAAAAATGTAATATATACAATACACAGAGAAATGACTAAGAAATGAGTGTTAAACAAAGAATACACTTGTTCCCATTACAATAAGAAAATACACATGTTGAGAAGCAAAAAGAAAGGAGCATTTGTGAGAATGTACTGAATCTGTTAATTGTATTTACAAAGTTTTGATGGAGGCAACACACCACTCGAAGAAAATTCTATGATAATCTCACCGAGTCCTTTGACAAGTGTCTAAGAGTTAGATGATTTGATTTAGAAAAAAATACTCTCATACGTTTTGATTGCTAGGGTTTGAAAAGCTGAGAAATAGGAACAAACGTTTGTACTCTTTGAAAACCAAGTCACAAAATAGAAAGATTCTTCTATTTCATTCTGAACTTACCATGCATGAGTATAACAAGATTGCAAATACTCGCACCTAAAGCGCCCTATATCAAGTATCAAATGAGATAATTTTGGTTCAACATCTCTAACACCAGGATTAACCTTTATTACAATAAAAATTAAAATGAGGACATATTGTTTCCAGCTGAGTTGACCAGTAAAACAAATAAAGATAAATTCTTTCATTTAAAATATTAAAAACTTTAATAAGGATTTTACGCTTTATTTTTACAGTAATTACAAAATCGATATATTGTTTATATTTATTTAAAAAATTCGATCACTAAAAAGTTTATTTTCTTCTTCTAATCATTTAATGTAAATCTTTTCGTTGTTCAGGATCAGACATTTTTTGATAGTTTGCAAGTTCACTCTCCAGTTCTTGTAGTTCAGTGGATCAACTGTCTCCAAATTTCTTGTTTATTCCGTTGCTTCAAAGTTTTCCATGGTTGGTCAGTCTTCCTGTAATTCAAGACATCCATGCTTTTGCACTGGATTATTCAGGAGAATAAATACTTAAAAGCCTTGACTCCTATGATTTGGGAAGCATGCACAGAAACAAAGTGGACAGGCGTTTATACGTTTTGAAAGTTGTGCCAGAAAATGAAAGAATCTCTGAGAAAATTGTTTGATAAAGCTTAATTTTAGAAACAAGATAGAATCAGACATGGTTAATGGCCAAAAAAACGTCTAAAAATTGTCTTTTCGTTTTCTGACATCACATTTTTATGGTAAGAAAAATTGCCATATCATTTACATACATTATTAAACACACAAAGATTTGT
The DNA here is from genome assembly GCF_053919585.1 of Euprymna scolopes. Taxonomy (NCBI): domain Eukaryota; kingdom Metazoa; phylum Mollusca; class Cephalopoda; order Sepiida; family Sepiolidae; genus Euprymna; species Euprymna scolopes. Next base: position 69,768,701 of record NC_136491.1, on the reverse strand, counting down.
CCCAAAATACAAAAATTTATGAAGATAAAAGTTTAGATGAAGGATAGACTTTTCTGTAAAGTGGGCATTTCTACTTGAAAAAGGTTTATTTTTCTAATCTTATACCAACCCATCTGAAATAATGGTTAGTGTAATGGTCCGGGAGATCAGGGTTCAATTCTAAAAAAAAAAAAAAATAGTACTTTATGTTCCCTGGATCAAATGCTCAGTTTTATAAGATGAGGATCAAAGGTAAGTCGAGTAATCTTGAGAAAAAAGTGGCACTCTCCCCTACATTTCGGTACAGTAGCTCATAAAAAGTTAATCCTTGACTATAGTTAACTACTTTACTTTTTATTTATAAAGCCAAATTTTAAAAAATGTTGACATGGCCAAATTAAGAAATATATTGATGTAGCCAATTTAAAAATTATTGATGTGCCTAAATTAAAAAAAAATATATTGACGTGACTAAATTTCCCCCCAAAAAAAGAGAAAAAGAAAAACTGTATTACAAAATACTAAACATTTGTTTAAGGAAACATTTTCATATGTGTAATGAACTTATGCAGTCATTCAATTCTTTTTTTGTTTGTTTCTTTTTCGGTGAATAAAGAAAAATGGCTCCACTTTAACAGTTTTTTAAAGCTGAAATAAGTATTTTCAGAAAAAAAGCATTACAGTGAAATAAAATATGTTCGTATCAATAAAATAGTGGAAGTGATTATAAGACCTACAAAGAGTTTCACTTTTGGAAAGAATTGTGGTGTGAATATATACAAGTGTTTGAATGAAGGTTTTCCCCATCAGTCATCATCATCTTCATCTGAACATTTCACCTGCGTTAATTTCTGCAAAAGAAAATGAATATACAAAAATTTTAGACTTATTAACTTACACATGCAAATATGATGCAAAAGCACATTCCAAAATGCTTTCTATACGTTTATCATTTTGAAAAAATCTAATATTTCATTTTTTGAACCATTTATGATTTCATAAAATATTGCAGTCGATTACAAGAAGTTTAATTTTGTAATACTTTTTTTTTTAATAATTTAATAATTAACGTTTTTTAAAGCCTAGATTATCTTAATTATATTACAATTAAATTCTTTTCAACTCCTACTCCATTTTATCTCAGCATCTGACTTCATCTCAAAGATCATATGTGCACACATGATTTGCTGCTGCATTCGATATTCAACTTTTTACAAATCGTCCAGTGGAGATATTTACACACTCCATTGTGTTGGGTCCTATAGTAGCTGTCCCTCAGCAGAACCTTAAAGTTGGACGCTAGATGGCTCACACTCTCTGCTTCTATGTGGCAGAACCTAGACTTGCTGTCATTGTTTAAAGTGGTCTAAGCAACGACAGCAAATGCAGGTTCTGCCACACGGAACTGAATATCGAATGCAACAACAAATCCTGGGAACATATACCAGAAAGAACAGTTGGAAATAAGTCATACACCATCCACTGACGAAGGCCAGAGGAATAGTTGGCCGAAACGTCGTGAAAAACAACAACTAATAAAGATGAGAATAATAGTCCGAAATAAAAATAAATTAATATATATAATGTTCATCTCAAAAATGAATTCCAATTAAGGAATATATATATACCATCCACTATGTCTATCCGATTCCTATAGCTACGTACCTAGAAAACAGAGCCATAAAACCTGACATAATGATATGGGACAAGAAGGAGAAAGAAGCAACCTTAGTAGAAGTTACCTTGCTAGATAGTTGATGCTGGATTAAAGAGAGCTGAGAGGGAAAAGATAACAAAATACCAAGGAATGACATGAAAAGAAACTGGAATCTTAAGAAGATCTCCATCATTCCAGTTATAGGAGCAATAAAAATTTCAAAAGTTAATTGGCAAATATACTCGATGAACCAAGTACAAGACAGATTTAAACAATTGCATTTAAAGGGACGGTCAGGATCTTAAAGAGATCTCTCGGTTAGAATATCTGCATTTGTGGGTGAATGTTTGGCATCCACCTCCAGTTTGAGCAACCTGATAAGAAAATTAAAAAAGAAAAGAGAACACCCAACATAACATTGATATCCTAAGTGGGATGGTAAGGTGAAGTGATTGATGGTAGAAAATTATGTACATGCTGTGGTATAATAACAACTTGAGATGTGGATATTTGTGTGTGCTGTTTGGTGGTGGGGTTAGTTTGGTAAATGAAGGAGTTTGGATTTGAGATGAATGGACAGTCGTGTTGTGACAAATTATATCAAATCTTGGCTCATCATCATCTGTTGGCAGTTAGGGCCATATATGGAGCCAAATTGTATTAGGTGAGCTTAGATATTGATTAGAGCAGGGAGAAAATTTTGGACAGTGCCAAAATGGAGTTAGCAAAATAAGCGACGAAATGAGAAACAATTAAAAAAGCTGAGAGTGACTGGGAAAAATATTGAACATTTAGGATTTCCGGTTGCAAGTAGATATATTGAGGAGACAGAACAGATGAGCGTCAAGTCGATTTGTTTGAAAAGACAAGTTAGATCAGGTTGAAGGGACACAAAGTTGACTTTGGATACAATAACTTGTTTTGTCAGACAAATTATCTTTGGTGTTAGCTGATATACTGGAACTTAACTCAAAAGGTGGATACTAGCGGCGGGAGCCGAACATGCATACGCTCATTACCAACTCGTCAAATACTTAATGTATGTTAGTTTTTTTTTTTACTTGCTGCAAATACAACTTGTAAACTAGTGCATGCTCCCTCCATGATCACCAATACGAGAAACGACAACACAGCCAGAACGAGAAAATGAAAATGAAGGAGAGAACATAGCATAAACATTGGGAGTTGGTGATCGCCGGGACTAGCATGCTTCTACAATCACATAAGCTGTCATCACATGTCTTCTGTAACCAGTGCCTTAAAAAATTACCTCATATGACGCTTCTTCCATGGTTAAACAATAAGGTTTGTTTGTATTCGTATTTTTTTGTCTAAGGCGATGATTAGTGTTTACTTTTTATAACACTAACATTACAATTGCATCAACGTTCATGTTAGGAATAAATAAAGTAGTTATTTTTAATATTTAACAAAATTCCTGTGTTTGTCATTTCGTAACATAGTGCAGATGTAAATATGTGTAAATGCATGTGAAATCAAAGAAAACTAAAGAAAAGAAAACTATAAAAAAGAGAAAAGAACGATCACTTGAGAGATGTGGAGCACAGAGACGAGATAACATTCGAAATCTCGTGAGAGACGTGGAGTTATTTCCTATTCTTTGCGGCAGAATGTACAACGTGTGTTTGTTCCCAGAATATGTTACAATTTTCTTTGCCCGTTGCCGTATTTTTTTAACACGATCCCCCATACTCGGTCCTCTTCAACAGAAAGAAAGACAAAGAGATAAGCTTATGCCTGATGTGCTTACTCTTGCATTAAACAGTTTTGAATATTTATACGCACGTATGTAAGAATAAAAAGTGATTTTATTGACAATACAATAATAATAATGTTTGTTGTTTTGCTAAAATGGCATGTGAACTTACATCTTTGTGGCACCGAATTGAGAGCACTCTTTTGCCATCAGGCAAAGCCTGTGTGTATTGCCTTTGTTGTTCTATTCTTTCTTGTGTTGCGACACTTTGTTCAATAATCAGCACAATATTGGCCCACTGAAAAGGAGAAGAAAAAGATAAAATTTTAGCACTAAACACTGTCAAGAAATGAATTAAGATTTTTCTCTCTTTCTTGAAATTACAGCAGTTAAATTTTGATGGACTATTTTATTTCTATGTGAACCAATGTTTCTACGTGAAGTGATTGATATGGCATTCAACTGAAACAGTTTCCGTTTGGTCATTTTTCCTGTGTCTTAGTCAATTAGAGTGATGCTGTCAACCAAAGCAGGCATGTAAGAACATTCCTGCTTACCATAGTGACATGGAAGCCATTTTTAACATTTGGCATCAAATTTTTTCTCACCTTTAAAAAACTTTTTTTTTTAAATTGATTTTATCGTATTCGCTTTTATTCCGGTCCTGCCGAAATAAAGGTTTTTGTGGCTAAAACTTATTTCTTATCATAACAAAATCGTCGTCTATTTATTTACAAACATTACCTGGATTTTACCGGATTTCACCACTTCATTATTAAAGATCAAAGTGGATTGAAAAACAGAAAAAACTATCAGTCTCGTGTGAGCCCCTAAGGTTTAAGTAAACCATAATTATAAAAATATAAAAGGATTTATTTGAACTTACAAGTAATACAACGAAATTAAGCATATATCACAGCTTCCTACTATGTGGAGATATAAAAAAAAAACGGATTTACAGAGATGTATAAGAGTACATTAACAAAATTGAGCTGTTTGGGTATTGATATCGATTACATGCCACAGAACTAATCTAGACAAAATAGAAGCAGGACGTTGTTGCTTTGTGAATTAAACTAAAAAGGGGGAAAGAATCGAATAGACTTCTGATCCATAACTTTTATGTGAGTGATCTTGTGACTAAATCAACTAATGGTTGATCCCCCAAATCGTTATGTTATTTCAGACATCGCTTATTGTATAATGAGGGTGGTCGCATCTTCCGTTTTTCTCGACTTCTACTACATTTGAGAGGAAGATGAGCTGCTTACCCTTCCTTGGCCATTTTGGACGATCGACGTCAGGAAATTACGTCAGGATCAGAAGAGAGATAAGGTAATTTTTGCTTCCTTTCTTTCTCTCTTTTTTTTCTGGTAGATCTTGCTCGAGTCAGGGGAAAATTGGTCTCTGCTAAACAACTATGGTTCACTACATTCATCATAAAAGATTTCTTACCCCTATATGGCTTGATGAGTGACATGTTGATGATATCATCTTGATGACGACATTTTGATATCATCTTTGATGCATAGTTATCTTCCATCTTTCTGTTTTAATGGATGACGTCATACTTTAGTAACGACTTCATGCTCCATTATCCCCACTTCTGTTTTAATGAATGACGTCATTTAGTGAGCATGGGAACAAATAAACAAGCTAGATAACAAGATACAAATAGTTGTAGGATTTTAGTGATGAAACGATTCCAATGATTTTCCCGCTTCCGATACAATTACCAACTCTCTTTTAAATTCCCGATTCTGATACAATTACTGATTCCAATTCCAATGACAAAAATACCCGAAAGAACCCAGCTACATCATAAAAGTTATATGAACGCCTTGGCTCCTATCGAAAGAGTTCCTTAAAACATTCGTTTACATTATATAAACATCAGAAAAACTCTACATGGATTAATCTACGTTTCGTCGATGTTAATAGTTTCGTCGGAGTTGTTGAACCGCTGACTAGATGATTAATATAACAAAAACATAGAATAATTCACATAGGGTTTTCTGTTTTATCGTTTATTTTTAATTCAATATATTTAAAGTGAGAAATTAAAATGAAAATTGCCTTTCACATTCATCTGTGCTTACCTGTCTAAACCATTCCATCTGTTGACTAGCCACAAGCTGGTAGGTATTACCCATCATAGCAATTAACATGTTGATTAGTAGAAGGGAGACCAGCACCATGTATGTTGTGAATATAGCCTGAAATGTTAACATGAGGTCAGTGGAATTTAAGTTGGCCGGTTTAACAATAAAGTTGTTGTAATTGTTTACAAAAATGGTTTAAATATTGCAGCATTAATAATAAAAAAAAAACAACGAAAAATGCATGTGAGATGAATTTTGAATGTTTTCAGACCATTCAAAAGAAATTAAAAGCCAAGAAATTTGGATTGAAGAAATACATTGTAAAACATTTTAATGGCGGTAGTGAGAATTTATTATTATTATTATTATTATTATTATTATTATTATTATTATTATTATTTCATAGTAGTCGAAACTTTTGGATATTTTTAGTTGATTTTTTTCTTGAACATTAGATCAATTTCTTTGACATTAGACATTAAGGTAGTATCTCAACATTTTCGCCATTCCTAACAGGCAGGCCTTTTGCAAAATTAGAAAAGAAATTGTCTTGTCAATTTGATTAAGTCATTTATGGTGGTTTTTCGTTATGGTCCCAAATATTCCAATTACAATGGGAATCACTTTGACTTCTTTATATTTCCATGGTTTTGATTTCAGATCTTGATATCTATTTATTTTTTCATGTTCTTTCTTTTGTATTCTGGTATATAAAGGGCTATTAATGATTGAGCAATTTTTCTTGTTTTTGTTTAGAAAAATTATGTCAAGTTTGAAATGTCTAAGAACCTTATCAGTTTGCATGCACATGTCCCAAAGAATTTTGATATTGACGTTTTTCTCTACTAGTTCTGGTTTATGCTTATACCACTTCTCATTGTGGTCTAATTCACAGAGTTTGCAAATATTCCAGTGTAGGACTTTAGCAACTTCATTGTGTCTCCATTTTTATATTAATGTTGAGCTAGCATATGGCACGTCGGTGATTCTGCAGTTTTGTCAACATAGTGTTTGATGGACCAAGTGCGAGTGGCTTTTTCTTGGGCTTCCAGTATCCTCGAATATTTGTAGCCTTTCTCGCTGTCAACATTCTTTATCAGATCTTTTGTTGGAAGTTCAAGGTCATCTGAGTGGATGAGCTTTACTGTTTACGTGAATAGTATATTTAGTGATGCTAAATTCCATCCTTATAAACAATCTGGTCGTATTCATTAGGGTATCAAGCTGGTTCTCACTCCTTCCAAAAAACTTTAAGGTCATCCATGAATAGTAGATGGTTTACTGTAGGAAGTCCTTTTCTAAGATCATATCCTGCTGTCACATTCTGTAAAAGTAGTGTCAACGAGATCAAGCTGATGACAAAAGCAAAAGGGGAAAGAATATTACCAGGAAAATACCAGTCCTAATTTTCACTTTGCCTGATGCAACATTTTCTGAATTAAATTGGTTTCCCAATTCTTCATGCTATGCTTTATAGATATTTGGATGTTGCAGGCTATTCCAAAAATTTCCAAACATTTGAGTATCCATGATTGGGACATTATATCAAATGCCTTCTTATAATCTACCCAGCCCTTTTGCTTGCAGTTTCATAGGATCATTTTATTGATCAAAAGTTGATCCTTGGTGCCTCGTGATATTATTGACAGCCGTTCTGTGTTCCTTAGGCAGCAAATTGTTTTGGCTCAAATGGCCGTAGATACTTTCAAACAATATGCTTGTGAAAAGTTATTTGTATAACTGAGAGGTAAGTGATTGATCTAAACTTTGTCACTTCTCTCTTTGTCTTATCTTTTATGATCAAGACTACAGTGCTCTTTGTCAATCACTTAGGGAAGTTACCTGTCGTCAAACAGTCATTTAGTATCGTTGCAAGATGTGGGCAAAGAACTGAAAGGTTTTTGAACCAATATACCTGAACTCTTTTGAAAGCTTTTTTAATCTTCACCGCCAATATCTCAATGGTGACTATTATGTTCATTATGTTCTAGAGAACACCCCCTTTCATTATTATTATTATTATTATTATTATTATTATTATTATTATTATTATTATTAATGATAATATTTTATTTGTATTCATGAAATGTAAATTAAGTACCAATTATTTCAAAACAGTATGCAAATAAATTGGGTCAAAAATGATATATAGCATTTCATTTTCAAAATGAGAGTTGTCAGGAGGAAAGGAATAACCAATGTTACATGATAGATGCCATGTTTTTAGTGGAAAAGTTTTAGAGGTCGGAGGTCACCTCTGGTGGAAGTTGAGGAAGTCATGTGGTATATGTATATATAAGAGGTGGTATATCTTTTACTCTCTTAGCTGGTGAGATTTCAACCAGAGAAAACGTGTCTGGCTGCTCATCTCAAGAAAGTGGGGTGGGGGAGCAATGCTCGCAGATAGCAAGATGAACTATTAAGCTCTATATCTCTCCCTCTCTGTCTTTTTTCTATTCCTCACACGCACATAAAAGTTGTCTCTCTGATGTTTTCTGTCTTTAAATCATTTTTTTTTTTACTTTTGTTCATCCTATACAAGGAATATTGCACCTGGAACTGTGATAGAGGACAGATTTACTGTGATAGAGGACAGATTTATAGTGGAGTTGAGAGTTGCACAGCAAGATATTCACATTACACTCAAATTTATGCATATTGCCATGGTCAGGAAAACAGGCAAGCAGTCTGAGGAAAGAAATGAGCAGGAAATTTTCTTTTTGGATCTGGCGCCCTCTATAAAGAAGGGGTGTTATTTTGCTGCTAGTCAAGTGGGTCGGGGGTATTTATGTTGAGGGATACAAGTGCAGTAAGTTCACTGAAGTATATTTCAAGAGATATTATCTGCAACAATGTAACAGGAGTTCAAGTTTGGCAGCCAATGTAGAATCTATTAGAATGAAAATTCTTCTTGCACCCTGTTGAATGTGGAAACAATACTCCATGCATGAGTAAATTGTGGTTTTACAGAAATATAAGATATTGACAGGCGCAAGAAGTTTTCTAGCCTTGTAGAGGGAGCCTACCTTGTTTGTGGTAGATTTAATAGCATCTTCTATATATGTATTTCACTTGATATTGCCTGAGAATTTTAAACCCAGGAGTTACAACATTCGATTTTGTGCAAGATGTTATCAGCCATAACAATCAATTGTTGAAAAGGTTTTTTTATAGTTGTTAAAAGAACCGTAAATGTTTCTATTTTTGACCCAATTCTATTGAATTGAGATCATTTTGCAAAGATTCAGCCATTGCCTTGCTTGTGTGAGCATTCGATTGCCCTTATGCTGGGAATAGAGCATAGTTTCATTTAAATACGATTGCATCAAGGATGTCGTTTATGAAGATCAGGAAAAATATAGGTCCAAGTGCCGACTTCTGGGGTACACCTGCATTAATGCGGTGTTGTTTGAATAAATGGTCACCGAAAGCTACTTAGATCTTATTTTTTAGTTAAGAAAGATTTGATTATAATCTGATTATATTATATATTCAATTAACTCACTTAATGCCAGTTTGTATATTATATTGTAAGCAATACGTTTGAAAACATTATCTTATTTTTACTGAGGAATTAAATACAGTTTTTTTTTTAATTTTCTGTTACAAATTGTAATTCCACAGTAAATATAAAATCTGTTGTCGAAGCAAGTCTTCGAATTAGTCACTAAAAATTACCATTTGAGAATTTATAATTTAACACAAATGCACAATCTATAACTAGTGTACACCTTCTGTCCAGAATGATGTAAGAAAAAACATGCTTCACCAGTGTCTACACTGATACTTATATAAATCATAAGCTTACGAGGGGCGTGCAATAAGTAATGCCCCTGACCAACTTCCAGTTGTCTGATCTAGCTGAAATTTTGCATGTGCAATGATTTATATCTCTACGGGTTATGTAGCAAATTACAGCTCTGAACTAATTGTGGTTTCTGTTTTACAGGTGTTTGTATTTGAAAGGATGCACACCACAGGAGACTTTTGATGAAATGAAAGAAACTTATGGTGATAATGCCCCATCATATGAGCTTGTAAAACGCTGGCATCGTGAATTCAAACATGGCCGGAAGTCTGTGGAAACAGCTCTCAGACCTGGTCAACCCCCCCCCTTCTGCCATTGATGAGGCATCTGTCCGTCAAGTTGAGGCTGCCATTTTGGAAGATCGGTGCATTACTATTCATCAAATAGCTCAAGATGTCAATATTAGGACAGGGTCTGTGGAAACTATCATTCATGACCATTTGCATATGCATAAGGTGTCTGCCAGATGGATTCCCAGGTTGCTCACACCATTCCAGAAACAAGAATGCGTCGAGTGCTCGAGGATGAATTTGGAGATGTGCCAAGAAGATGAGTCAAAGTTTTTCAAAAGACTGGGTCCATCACTAAGATCCAGAGACCAAAGCCCAGTCAATGCAGTGGAAGCACTTGGACTCACCACCTCCAAAGAAGGCAAGGGTGCAGCCCTCTGCTGGCTCACAGTCTTCTGGGACCAAAACGGAATAGTGATGACAGATTTCCTGGAAAAAGGTACCACAATTGTTTTTGAAAGGAAAGCGTTTCCCAGATGATGCAGCTTTGATATCTGAAGTCACATCGTGGTTGGAGACCAAACTGGGGTGTTCTACAAAAACGGTGTCCAGAGCTGCATCAAACGATGGGAGAAATGCATAACTCTGGCTGGTTCCTGTGTAAAGAAAGACTAATAACTGTGCCAAGTTTTGTTGCTCTACTGCTATGGGAAGTGGGTCAGGGGCATTACTTATTGCACGCGCCTCGTATGTTAATAATTAAATTTTTCACATATATATGGTTATCCTTGAGTGGCCTCTGGGCCTTGATAATGTGGTGATGCCTTTGTAAAAAAAAAAAAAATATATATATATATATATATATATACACACACACATATATATATATATATGTATATATGTATGTATGTGTGTGTGTGTGTGTGTGTGTGTGCGTGTATTTGTATACTTTGGCAGCAAGTCATTACTTATGCATGTCTAATTAAATACGCCTGAGTTCGTCTTTCTTCCAATTTTGTTGGTAATCTTTTCTATTCACCGAGGCGTCTTTCTTGTTTTGGCTGGTAGGTTATACAGTATGGCACCCAATGGTTGTTGTCCAACCATATTCTCTAGCACTTTCCATCGGTACTTTCGATCATTCTCAGGAATGGTTGTTGTTGTTCTTCTTCTTTATCGAGGCTTGGGTGTATTTGTAGTTAATTCTATTTTATTTTATATTGGTTATATAAGTAGGTGTAGGGTGGGTAGAAGTGAATTATTTTAATTTTGGAAAAATGACGAACTCAGTCATGTTTAATCAGACATGCATATATATATATATATATATATATATATATATATATATATATATATATATATATATATATATATATAAAATAAAAATTACAATTAAATTTACCAAAATGGTCCAAGATGGTAAAACTAAAGTATATTATAAATATTAAAGAATTAATATTTATAAAGTAATCTTAACCAGATGTAAAAGCTCGATAAAACCAAATAGGAGATAGAGCTTATAATACATTTATTAACTATTTGCTCTTATATATATATATATATATATATATATATATATATATATATATATATATATATATATATATATATATATATATACTAGAAGGCTGAACAGCATTGTTCGGTCGTAAAATGCATATAAATATTATATTTTAATTCATACAGAAACAGAAACATGTGCATGCAAATCTTATGTTTTTTTTCTAAACAGTTCACTTCTTGTGAAAAAAAAATACTCAAGTTGAGATCGAAAACAAAACCTAAAGACAGTGAGTCAAGTACGATAACCATCAGGCCAGCTGGACACAACCTTTAGAGAGTGTTTTCAAGCCTACTTATTCTTACTATAAAGAATCTAAATGATTCATGCATGTGTATTCGTGAAACAGCAAACAGATAAAAATCCAATAACCCTCAAGTACTAACTTTACAATTTTGACCTATTAGAAGGACATTTTTCCATATGAAAACCGATTAAACAGTTTTCTACGTGTCTGAATAGACTATATACCAAATTTCAAGTCTTTAAATCAAAAATTCGTGTAGTATATAGGTTAAGAAGTGTCCTCACACACACACACACACACACACACGCGCACACACACACACATTCTCTCACACACACACGCGCGCGTGCATATATCTATATATATAAAAATGTAATTCTTGGTTCGTTTAACATCGATAAAACCATATTTCTACATTACCAATTTAATTGAAATTTTCAGAAAATCTATATGTAACGTCAATGAATGCTTGCATGTTATTAAAGTAATTTTACATTGCGAATTATAAAAATATTAATTAAAATATAAATATTTTTCGTAAGTCGTTTCTGCGAGACTGCCCAGTTTTATTTCCGGTAACTTCCGTTCCAACTACTCTCGAATTACAAGATAAATATAAAAAAAAGGTACTCATGCAGAGAGTGATCTGTGCTGAAATAATAACGTTATTATTAAAAAAGACATTCTTAACATGGGGAAGGGAGGGTGTTTTGTACCTATTCTGTACTTTAACCTTACAATTGAATAAAAAAACATATCATAAAACTTTAATTAAACGTGGAAATACAATTTTAAAAAATAGCGCGGCACTCTCTGCATTAGCACAAAAAAAAATCCCATACTTTTTAAATTTAAATTCTTTTATGTATCTTAACAATTTTTTTAATTTTAAATATCTTAAGGCTTTTCACTCATGAGACATTACGTTTTAATTGTTTAGTTTCTTTCACGGCATTGTTTTGTTTTAACTTTTTCTAAACTGTTTCATTTTTACGACATGCCTCAGCGTATTATAAACACTCTAACCTCCCCATGTTAAAAACGGCTTTCAAATTAAACACGCCCTTCCACAAGCCTCGAAAGCCGTTCTTAACATGGGGAGGTTGGGGGTGTTCATTCCGAAAGCCTTTTTAACATGGGGAAGTTAGGCTGTTTATAATATGCTGGGGCGAGTCGTAAAATTAACGAAGTTGCTATTTATTATTTATTGCAAAAATTGCTTGAAATTTATTTATTTGACAAAAAAATCTTGACAATTCAAAAGAATGTTTAAAATTATTTATTTGTTCGAAAAAAAACCAAACTATTTTATAAAAGTCCAATATTGCTTTCATTTCAAAATTGTTTTCTTTAAATTATATTTTTTTACACAAACTTTTCAATCGATGTTTTTACATTATATTTCGATTCCCAGTAAAAAAAAATAAAAATAAAAAACAACCCACTTCTCCGTTAAAAAAAAAACAATCATTTAAATTAATTTGTTGTTGGCCTTTCAAAGTTGCTTTAAGTATAAAAAAAATGAATAAAATTATTTATTTGTTCGAAAAAAAAAATACACACACACACAAACGAAAAAATAAACAAACAAACAAAAAAACTAATAAATGCTTTGGTTTTCAAATGGCGCTCGCCCAGTTTAAACTATTATTAATATGTCATTTCAATTTTATGTTTTTAATAAAAAAAAAAATGTTCCATCAAAAACTTTCCCGTTCTCATTAATTAAATCGAAACATTTCCAATTAAACAATTATGGATATATGTTCTTTTTGACTTTCTTTATTTACTTTTTTTCATAGTTCTTTCCGGAAGTTTTTTTTTTTTTTTTTTTCAACAAATAAATAATTTTAAACATTCTTTTGAATTGTCAAGATTCATTTTCTCCAGTAATATCGGTTTACCAAGTTTCTGGAAGTAATAAATGATAATTTTAGTTTAATTTAACGTTTCCGGAAGTAATAAATGTTAATTTTAGTAAATTTATTCTTTCCCTTTCCGGAAGCAATCGTTCGGCCATATAATGATGTCTCCCCTAGATTTGGATAGCAAGTGCGTGAAAAAAAAAATGGCGTCTCCAATTTCGGCAATAAAGGGTAGAAGCATCATTTTATTCATTGTTGATTTATTCAAACAGTCCTTTGGAAAATAAATATTTAAAATAAAGTGGGGTTCTCCTTGGGTGTTGAGTTCCATGGTGACCAGCAGAATTATTTAATGGTCGCTCCCTTAGCCCCCCTTAGTCAAGGCTAACGCATGCACACGTAACATTTATCATTTATTTACATACGTTGCCTTTCGCACTTCTGACTACAACTTGGACGTCTTCAAGTCCAACATAAACAAACTCCTGACAAACCGCCCCCTTAAGTAAGACACTCTATCAAAACCCCCAATACTAATGATTACTACAATACTATCTCATTGATTACTGCACGCACAATAACCCTTATCCCTGAGTGGCCTTCGGGCCTTGATAAGTGGTGACCCCCATGTAAAAAACAAAAACAAAAAAAGAAACATTATTTATTTACACTGGGGGTGGGGGCTAAGGGAGGGACCATTAAATAATTATGCTGGTCGCCATAGAACTCAACGCCCAAGGAGTACCTAAAGTGGCACTTATGCACTTATGTTATCGTGCTATTTTTTAAAATAGTATTTTCATGTTAAATTCAAATTTTACAATATGTTTTTCTTTTATTAATTTGTTAAGTGAAAGTACAGATAACCCGGTCGGTTTCTAATGTGAGGAAAATCTAGCCCCCCCCCAAAAAAAAAAGAGGTACTCTGGATAATAACAAAACATTAAAATTGCCTCAGTCTCGAAAGATTTCTTCTCTACTGAACGAGGAAACAAACGGTGAAGTGTAATTCACCTTTTGTTTCTCTCCCCCTCTCTCTTCCTCTCTTAATATTCTCTATCCATCTCTCCCTTTCCCTTTCTCAATCTATCTTTCTCTCTATATCACCCTCTCCATCTCTCTTTGAGCCCCTTTTTCTCTCTAACTCCCTCTATCTCTCTCCTTTCCTCTGTCTCATCCCTCTCTGTTTCTAACTCTCCCCCTCTCTCTGTTTATCTATCAATCCCTTTATCTCTCTATCTCCTTCTCTATTTTCCTCTCACTTTCTCTTTTCTATCTATATATCTTCCTCTCTATCTGTCCATCTCTACTCCCTCATCCTATTTTAGTCTCCTAAATTAATTACAGTGAATAAGGCATTGTCAAAACATGGATAAATCCTATTTTAGTCACCTAATTTACTGACTGTGAGAATAGAAGTTATTTGGAAATTACTGCTACCTTGAACAGCACCAGAAGTAACTGGTAAAATCTTTCTAATTAAATTGATTTTGCCAGCCATTTGGTAATAAAATGACATAGCCTTAGCCCTTGCTGCATGAGGAATACCTGCGACCTTGCTACCAAGTAGAAGAATTATTTATTCTACTTTGAAACATTCAATTTTTCAAAAATCTCATATTCGACATCTCCAAAACATCCAATATGGGGAAAAATATTGCACAAATGCAAACTTATTGTTTAGGATGAATGCACAATGGTACGCAAAAAATCACTTGAGGCTCTTGGTCGATCCTTGCAAGATTTGTGTGGCAATGTCAGACCATTTGGGAATACAGTAATATTGCTTGCAGGAGATTTCAGACAAATGTTACCTGCTATTCTTCAATCAACACCAGCAGATGAAATAAGTGCTTGCCTCAAATACTCTACTTTTTTGTTCCATGTGAAGATATTAAACTTAACTCAAAATATGCATGTCCAGTTGCAGACTGTTCGATCCGCACATAAATTTTTGCATCAATTGTGGGAAATTGGGTACGAAAAAGTGCTAGCTGATCAGAGTTAAGGGCAAAATTCTTTGACTTTTAACTTCTGTAATTTTATTACATCAAAAGGAGAGTTAGTTTAAAAGGTTTTTGCAGGTATTCAAATTATAAGAATTCCACTTGACTGAGTGAACGAGCTATTCTTGCAGGTCAATACAAAGACGTCCACGTTATTATTCAATGTAAAATTCCAAGTGAGGTAGTCAAATACAAATCCATCAACACTGTTGTGAAAGCAGATAAAGTGGTTAATTATCCAACAGCTATATTTGCCAGGGATGCCACCGCATGTTTTGCAACTGAAATTTGGCGTACTAATTATCATGTTGTGAAATATAAACCAATCCAAGCTTTGCAAAGGCACATGGCTTGCAGTAAAAAAAATTAACAAACAATATCATAGAAACAATAACCATAACAGGACTTTTTACAGATGAATATATATTCATTCCATGCATTCCTATTATTCCACCGGATACATCATTACACTTTAGGAAATTGCACTTTCCAATTTTATTGTCGTTTGCAATAACCATCAACAAAGCACAGGGAACAATCTTTACAATTGTGTTGCTTACTGACTGTTTTTTCACATGGACAATTTATGTTACGTATTCAAGAGTCACCAAACCAGAAAATCTCTACATCAGCTAAGAAAATGGAACAACAGAAACTGTACCCATATGAAATGGAAAATTATAACCTATAAGAAACATGCTTTTTCTCATTTTGGAACTTTTTCCATTGCGCCAATTTGAGCCACAGCAACGCGTGGCAAAGTACAGCTAGTATATATATATATATATATATATATATATATATATATATACTAGCAGGCCGGCGGGCTGGCGTTGCCCGGTCGTAAAATATGCATAAATATTATGTTTTAATTAATGCAGAATTCTTATTTATTGTAAACAGAAATGCTGTAGGTATTAAACGTAACGTTAAATTCTTTAAAAAAAAGTAAAAAACGGAAAGAAACTGAGACATATGCACGCAGGTATTACGTTTTCTTTTCTAAATAGTTCGCTTCTTGTAAGTAAAAAAAATACTCGAGCTGAGATTGAAACTGAAATCTAAAGACAGTGAGTCAAGTATGATAACCGTTCAGCCAGCCTGACATGCTCTTTGAAAAGGTATTTTCAAACTGACATACTTAACATAAGGAACCTGTAATGTGAACCATTTACGCATGCACAATCATGAAACAGCAAACAGAGAAAAATCCAACGACTCCCACATACCAATTTTTCAATTTTGATTTATTAGAAGCTTTTTTTCTTTTGATTAAAATTTGTTCCATGTGTCTGAAGAACCTATATACCAAATTTTAAGTTTGTAGATTAAACATTTGTTGAGTATATAGGTTGAGAAGTATCCTCACACACACATTCTCCCTTTTATAGACTATAAGATGTATATTATTATTATTATTATTATTATTATTATTATTATTATTATTATTTACTCACTAGAAGGCCATCATCAAGGATTTCTCTTTGAGAAGAACATATGGTATTCTCTGGAGTCTGAGTGACATTATTATTATTATTATTATTATTATTATTATTATTTTTATTTGTACTCACTAGGAGTTCTAACACAAGTCCCATCAGAGATTACTCACTAACAATAACTGGTAGTGTTTCCTGGAGTTTGGTTAGCAACAAGTCTTCCTAATTTCCAGTACACTTCACTTTTTTCGATAACCTTTGCAAATGAACTTGCATCATCGCAACAGTCTCTTGCCATTGACTGCTCGCTGGCAATGACTAATGGTCATCATTGGATTTTGGGTGGCAATAAGCATCCCCAAGGTCCTAGTTCTCTTCACACTCATCCAGTAGAGGTCTGGTTAGTGTTTTCTCTCCTCCATCTTTGCATCCTGCTCAACTCTTCACTACTATTTGGTGTGGTGTCAGTTGATGCCAGCACTACATTTTTTTCCGGGGGCGGGGATGGGTGGGGGTAATTCACGATTTTAAAGTTTCAGTTTTCTTAGTTCCATGTGGTGTTCCTCCAGCTTTCTGTTGCAGTTTCCATGCAGTCGGCTAGCGTTTGTAGTTTGTGTTTTTTAGTCTCCGCATTCAATGGTGTTCCTTAATATTCAAACCGTTTTCGTTATTCTTATCCATTGTATCTTCTCAGCTATCCCTCTGATTCAAATTTCTCTCATTCTATTTTCAACGATTTTTGGGATTGTTTCAAATACTCCTACGATTATTTGTGTTATTTTGACTTTCTTCATCTTTTTTTTTTTTTTTACATGGAGTTCACCACTTATCAAGGCCCAATGGCCACTCAGGGATAAGGGTTATTGTGTGTACAGTAATCAAAGGAATAGTGTAGCAATAGTATTGGAGAATTGGTAAGGTGTCATTATTTAAGGGGGGGCGGTTCATCAGGAATTTGTTTGTGTTGGACTTGAAGACATCCAGGTTGAAGTCGGGAGGGAAACAGGCAAGCGGAACAGAGTTCCACAGGCGTGCAGTTCTAAGAAAGAAGCTTTGTTCATGGTATCTACGTTTTGATTTAGGCACAGATAGGGAGTGGGGAAAATTATTGACGGTGGTTTCAGTTAGTCGGGTGTTTTTTGAGAAAGATTGGCGAGGGGGGACCAGTGAATGGAGCTCAGACGAGCACCTGCCATGGAAATAACGATAGAACAATGACAGGCCCGCTACGTCTCTTCTGTGGGAAAGAAGTTGCAGGGTAGAGAAAAGGGCATCCCCCACCAAGCCACGGAGTCTATTTTGTACTCTGTCAAGGCAGGATGGGCTGTTTTTTGCAGCCCCCGCCCAGATGTGGCAGCAGTACTCCATCTTTGGATGTACTTGGCTCTTATATAGATAGAGAATTGCATCATTAGTGAGATATCTTCTGGAGCGGTAGAAGGATCCCACCATTTTCCCAGCGACCTTGGCCACAGACTTGATGTACGTGTTCCATTTAAGATCAGGTGTAAAGGTCAAACCCAGGAGCTTATTAAATCCTGGGGCCTCCCTTAGACGAGAGTCATCCATTTCAATTGATGCCAGATGGGGATCATAGCATTTATGATGTAGAGATAGGAGCTTGGTCTTAGATGCATTAAAGGTAACCAGCCACCTATTTCCCTACTGTACCACGCGCTCAAGATCAGAGGAGAGAGAATCAGAGAGAACATCATCATTTACGGCCTTTGATGTGTTGCCATAGATGGTCGTGTCATCAGCATAGATGTCAACGAATGATTTAAGTATGTGTTTTGGGAGATCATTGATGTAGGAAGAGAGTTGGGCCCAGTATGGACCCCTGAGGGACTCCAGCATTAATACTGTGGGCCTCTGATTTCTGCCCATCAACCACTACTCTTATGAGCCTATCAGATAGAAATGATTTAATGATAGAGAAAACATTTCCAGTTATACCGTAGCTGGAAATCTTGTGTAGTAGGCCTTTATGCCAAACCTTATTGAAGACCTTTGATATGTTGAGAGCAATTGCCCTAGAAATGAAGCCTTTGTCGAGAGATTCACTAATCCTATGAGATATAACCGTTAGCACATCTGCTGTAGATCTAGCAGAGCGGAAACCATATTGCGTGTCACTAAGAAGGTTATTTCTGCTGAGGTGGTTGACTACTTCTCTATTTAATATGGATTCCATCAACTTACTCATGACACACAGGAGACTTATTGGTCTGTACTGAGAGGGGGATGACTTATCACCTGAATTATTAAATACAGGGCATACTGATGAGGTTTTCCAGGGTGTTGCAAAGCACTTCTCCTTAAGGCAGCGCTTAAACAGTTTGGAAAGTATGGGGGTAAGTTCTGGTTGTAATTTTTTTAACACTATAATTGGAATACCGTCAGGACCAGTTGCTTTACTGGAGTCAAGGTTCTTGATTAGCTTGGCGACCTCATGCACAAATATTTGTATGTTGCATAGTGTGTTGTCAGGGTAGAATTTGCCGCAAAGTTTTTGGCAAATAGTTTGGCCTTGTCGGATGCTGTCGAGATGACCTCTGGTCCATTGATAATGGTTGGGATAGAGCGCACGTTTCTGTTCAAGATCCTATTTGCTATTTGCCAGAACTGGTGGGAACCAAGCCGCTGCTCAGCTACTTTGGACTTAACGGATTGTGCATATAGTTCTTTTGCATTTTTTATTACTCTTTTACAATGGTTACTGGCGGTTCTGAAAGCAGCTTTAGTTTCAGTGCATCTATTACGTTGGTAGCTATGGAAAAAGTGATTTCTGTATGCGATGGCAGCAGCACATTCGGGGGAGAACCATGGCTGGCTGTTAGGTTTTTGTTGGAATTTTTTGGATGGTATGAATTGGCCTATGCCTACAAGTAACCATTCGGTCAGATCTGATACTATAGAGAACACATCCTTTTTAAACATGGAATGGAGAGGGAGATCAGATATGAATATACGGAAGCTATCCCAGTCCGCCATAGAGTATCGGTATACAGTACGGTGGAGAGGTACGTCTGTAGATTTATTATATTTCATTTTTATCTTAACTGATATGACGCAGTGATCGGAGGATCCCAGAGGAGATAGAACAGAACATGAGCATAGCTCAGGGGAAGTGGATAGAAAAAGGTCTAGGAGGCTTGCAAACTGACTGGTACTATCGGGCACACAGGTGGGCTTGCGGACAATCTGAGTGAGGTCATAGGCAATGGCAAAATCATGACAGAACCTCCCCTCCTCATCAGTCTTATTTGAGTGGGTCAGCCATTCCACATTATGGACATTGAAGTCACCGCAAATGTGAATGTTAGCCGAGGGATGAGCAGACAGGATGTGGTCAATTTTTTCTGATATACTCTTAAAGACAGTAACTCCACTGTTGTGGGGGCGATAGAGGGCAAATATAAATGCGGTGGTGTAAGCAAGTGCAACCCTGAAGCAAATATAAGGTAGGTTAGGGTCTTCTCTGGAGATATCCCTGCCACATAGGAAGCCATCTTTAATGTAGGCACATATTCCATGCCTGTGGCGATCTTGGGGGTCAGATTTAGATGTTAGGTTAGAGTATCCTTTAATTATGAACTCATCTAGGGAGGTGGTCGGCCCTATTCCAGTTTCGCTTAGAAAGAATATGTCAGGTTTCGTCTCCTGTAATTGGGTTTCAACCTCTACAAGGTTAGAACGTAGACCCCCTGATGTTGGAGAAAGAGATATGGTAGTAGAAGTCTACGTAGGAGGATGGGGTTCTAGGTTTATTCGTGTTTTCTTTTTTGAGATATTTCATGTTGAGGATTTTGGGGTTTGTGGAACAGGTCAGCATACTTGGTTAGAGCAGAACAGAGAGGGAATGTAAGAGAGGAAAGACAGGAAATTTTTTTTTTTTTTTTGTAGCACATAATAAGGTAAAGCCGTAACAATTACCCACTAGTATGGCATCGCGAGGCCCCACCAGAGACTACTGCATGGTCCAGAATCCATTCACCAAATGGCAATACAGCAGCCCCAGTACTTTGCACCTGCTGATAGGACAGGCTCCTTAGTGGTTATTCCAAGGTTCGGATCCCTGACTATCAGGCAGTTAACGTCAGCCCAAATGAAAACGTTTACCTCCAGCACCCTTACTAATGACATGGCCGCAAGGATAGACATAGAGACAGAAAATTTCCGACATCTCAGACTACTGTTCACGAAGTACTACCAACCTGGGAAGCAGCTTTTTCTTCACCCTTTGTCAGAAATATCACTCATTAGAAATGAGGACTGAGGGACAAAAAAGAAGAAGCGAGAGTTACTGGAGCTACCGATAACACATCCACTGCATTATCTACTCTCCATCAAAAAAAAAAAAAACGGTAAGAGGGACTTATTTATATCTACTTAGTATAAGTCCTTTGCCCATTCCCAGTTTAGAATAGAATTTGACGATAGTCTCCCCTCCCATATTAATCCATGGAAGTTTTTTTTATTTTGCGCTTTTGGTTCCTTGTGATAGAACCTTCGAGATTAAACTGATAATTATGTTTCAATAATGCAACTTCCATAATCTCTTTTGTCTCTCTGGCCAGTTCCGTGTATTTGTTTCTCCGTCTTCTTGATATCTGGCCTGATGAACGGCGAAATCTACAATCTAGCAGGAGTTTTCCTTCTTGTTATGTTCTTGTTCTTGTTATTATGACATCTGGTTTCCTTGTTTGGATTGGTTTATCTGTTTGTACGTCCACATCCCATAGAATTTTGTGATTTCCATTTTCAAGTACTGCTACCAGTTTGCACTTGTACCATTTGTCCAAGTGTTCACGATACAGTTGTTTGCATAGTTTTCAGTATAATTTTTTCCACATCCGATCATGTCTATTCTTCTTCTTCTTCTTCTTCTTCTTCTTCTTCTTCTTCTTCTTATTATTATTATTATTATTATTATTATTATTATTACCATAATGTCCTAAAGAAAGAAAATCTTGGCGTACTATTTACTTTTATTTAGAATGGAGCATTTCTTTTCAAATCCATTTCAATTGCTATTTGTTTTCCCGATTCCCTTCACCGCTTGAAATGATTTTGTCTTGGAACTAGAAAAAGACAGTTTTTTACTCGGTAACCTTTATGTGACGGAACAGATTTATATTTATTTATATACGAATAAATACACATTGGCCTTTATTATAAGGTGGTTAGTTATGCAACTTAAAAAGAACAAGTTTATCTGGTTTAATCGAATTTAGTAGATTTGTTTACGTACTTTGCCAATAGTAGGATGCCTCGTGACGTTCAAGTCATTATAGAACTCAGCAAACGTGCCCAACGAGACAATGAACAAACCAGCAACAGATTCGATCGGGTTACTGAACATATATTTACACAATCCATTGAAAAGGATATACATGGCTGAAAAGAAAGGAAAGAAGAAAATGAATTATTAACAGCAACATTAATATTTCATAGCGAATTTAATTCTCTGTAAGGCCATACAAATTCTAAAAAAAAAAAAAAAATATTGACGCTATGACGTTTTGGAATTTTTTGATAAGGATTGATAATTTGTATTATTTTGATTATTCGGTCTACTGTTCACATCTTGGATGCTATTCTTACAATGTTCCACTTAATATAACCTCTGATCGTCTTTAGATGCATCTTGTCGAACTTGGAACTATTTATATCTATTGTACCACTTATGGTGCAACAGATATACGTGCTAAGTAATAATTAGTGCTAAATGACAGTTTTCTGTAGGATGAAGGTTGAATTCTAAGTATGAGCAAAAACTAAGAATACAATTACAAATAACATAAGACTTCTACCCGGTTATGGCTAACGAAACGAGAGCCAATTACCCTTGTGGCAAAATTCCGCATAGATTCCTGTGTTATATAAATATTCTCAAGTTCTGCAAGACGCATCTCAAGAAGATCGAATGTTATACCTGCCGAAACGTTGCAAGAATAACATTCAAGAAATAATATAAATTGAAGATAAAACATTATCAAGTCTATTTATACAAAATAATTAATTTTTGTTCCCAACTTCTAAAGTAACGTAAAATTAAACGTTGCTAAAGATTTAAAGTTTAGCATGTTTGACAATGATCTAGGTGAAATTAAAAAAAATGTTGTTTTGTGTATAAGGAGAAACTAAATACACATATTTATTTTGGTTGCCATTTCAGTTCTGGTAAAATGGAATCTTGAAGTTAAAAGAAAGTTGAGGGAAGATTGTGTAACAAAACTGTCCATATTTGAGTGATTAAGTATATAATACCATATTTTAAAAAAATTTGAGTGATTAAGTATATAATACCATATTTTTAAAAAAAATTGAGTGATTAAGTATATAATACCATATTTAAAAAAAATTTCATTTCTTTTAAAATTCGTCATAAACTTTTTGGACCAGTCTATTTTTGATATTTATTTATATATTTTATATTTTAATTTTACGATTTAAAAAATTCTTTTTGTTCACTTATTAAAGTAAAATATACGTATCTTTTGCTTCATTAGTATTAAAAATGGCGCCCAAAGAGTAAAAAAAAAAAAACAACCTTATGTTCTTGTTTTGAATCTACAATCATGAATAGTTTTACACTGTGAGTCTTTTTATTATTTTTTTAAAAATGTTTTCTCATGTTTATTAGCACTATATTTTTTTACTTTCCTTCTAAAGAGTATGAATTTATCCAGGATATATAACTCTATGTTTCATTTTACTTGAGTCGAAATTCTCAGAAATCAAGGATCCCTCTTCCTAGAGCTAACACTTGACCACTATATGAGACACATAAATATCCGAATATTCCATTAAGTTCTCCTTTACATCTCAAACACTAAGTTTGTAAAGAAGTTGAGAACATAATTTTCTTCTCCTCAGTTGACCATTTAAATATGTTATAGTATATCTTTCTTGTGGTCTCTTGATCTTACTGGAGTTCATGACAAGAATTCATCTTGTCTGGTGGAGTATCCAGCTTCATGCTGTTACTTGAGGTAGCATCACTCGGCGAAGGTGCACCATTCCTCGTAAAAGTCATATGTGTTAGCCATACTGAGAAGATTTTATTTGGGCCATAAATATGATGTGATTTTAAATATTAAGACAGGGTTTAATTGTAGTGGAAAATGTCCTCATGCCAGGTGGTCTTGACAAACCCCTGTACAAAAAGACCTTAGATACTCGAGGATAGTGTCTAGTAGGCATTCAAACTCTCTCCTATATTATGGATGTCTATGTGCCGACGGAAGGGTCTGTTAAGTATTTGAATTATCTGGAAAAGGAATAAAAACATGATCATTGGAATCTAACTTTTATATATATATATATATATATATATATATATATATATATATATATATATATATATATATCTTAGTCTGTCTATTTTTCTGTTCCACAAATTTAGCCATATTCAACCATCAATTTAGTATAAAGTACTCAATGGGCTATCAATTTTGCCTGTTGTTAATGGCTAAAAAGTTTAGTAAATACACAGGAATGACATAAAAGAATTGACACCCGTAGAAACAGTTTATTTCAATAAACATATAATTTATAGAACAAAGTCAAAAATAAATGGTCACAAATTTAATAACTAAGACTTAGTTGATATTCCTTTTGCTGTTTTTGATGCTTCTAGGCATGGAATTGATCAGTTGACGAATATCATCTTAAAGAAATTTCTTGTCATGTCTGACACAGTAATGCTAAAAGTTCAGACTTAGAAGATGGCTTCCTTTTCCTTGTGCAAAGTTTCCGGTCTAATATGCTCCAAAGGTTTTCAATTCGGTTCATATCCGAGGACTGACTTTTACGATGGAAGTTTATTAATCTCATTTTGGCTCATTGTTGTGTCACACTAGCAGAGTGACAAGGAGTTCTGTTTTCCATAAATAAGGAGTTAACTTGGTTCATTGCACCCTATACAGTAACCAAGAAACTCCCATGTTTCAGCGTTAGCTGCAGTTTTTTTCAAGTCAAATTCTTACTGAGGGAACCTCTAAACTCATACCCTTCCACTGCCGGGTTTTAATATGACTCATCAGAGAAATGACATTGGTCCAAAAGGTCATAGGTCTTGCAACCATCCCACGAGCCCAATCTTTTCTGCACTTGATATTGGTAAGACTAAGAAGAGGTTTCCTTCTTGCAGCTCTACCTTAGTAGCCGAGCTTGTGAAGATACCTGGCAGCTGTTCTGGAGCGGACACTAGCTTGCATTGCAATGTCAGAGGCTTTGCACTAAGGATCCTCAGAAGACACAAGGTTCTTTCAGAAGGCCCAGGGCGAACTGGATGAGGTTATGTGTACTCTTGTGAATTGTATGATCACTCTATTAACAGTAGAAAGGAGTATTGAAAAATTTCCTGCTATTTTGCGTTGATTAAGACCACCTTCATGTTGACCCACGATTCAGCATCGCATAAATTCTGATAAATCTGATGCTCCTCTGGTTCATGGCATGCTTCAATGTTGTTGGATGCACTTTTAATGAGATACTCTAAGTTATTTCAGCACTATTCTTATCTAGAAATATAAATAAGCATATATTAATTTTGGGAAAAATATTTATCTTAGTGTTTATTCTTTTCTGTCAGGTCTGTGCGTATATATATATATATCTTCTATAATATAAAGCTGAATGTGTGTGTGTGTGTGTGTGTGTGTGTGTGTGTGTGTGTGTGTGTGTGTGTGTGTGTGTGTGTGTGTGTGTGTGTGGTCATGAATAGGCTCCTATATGATTGACTATTTTAAAAAACTTTGTGACATATGGAGGTCAGGTCCGAACAAACACCCTATAATTTTATTATACCATATTTCTTCAAACTGAAACATAATTATCAAAGTATACTTATGCAGATAGATATGAAAAGTCTTTATTGAATTTTGTGCCTATTTCCATTCTATGGAGGACAGGCGCGAACGCAGACCCCACAATTTTATTATACCATCCCTATTTAAGTTACAACATACTTATCAAAGTATTCTTATGTACATCTATATCAAAAACACTTGTAAACGTGTTTTTTTAATTTTTTATTTCGATACTTTGTGGACCTGGCGCGAACGTAGACCCCACAATTTTAATGAACCACCGTCCTGCCAGATCAAACATATCCATTCCTGTGTCTCGATACATCTTCTATCATTATATGTAATCAGTTTTTTAAAATAGTCAACCATATAGGAGCCTATTCGTGACCAGACACACACACACACACACACACACACACATTCAGCTTTATATTATATATATATATATATATATATATATATATATATATATATATATATATATATATTAATTTTAAAGGGATTAAAACAACAGTCTGAAGAGCAGAGTAAATTTTAATGTATATTAGTAAATTCATTAATACAATTAAAATAAAAGAAAACATAGTCGTTTTCATGTAGATATATAATAAGCTCGATAGGCATATATATCCTAGAGCTATTTTAATATTGAGTAAGATGATTGATAATTTTCATAAAGAAGAACAAAATTGATTTTGTTTGTTCTTCCTTATGAAACCGATTTTTAATTTTTAATTTTTAATTGTAATTATAAATGATCAATCATCTTACCCAATATATATATATATATATATATATATATATATATATATATATATATATATATATATATTGAGTAACTGAAGTATGTAAAAGAAATAAAAAGCAAAGATAAATATTTGTTTTTACCTTGAGAGAATCCGATGACGAAGACACTGTAAATCACAAAGAATCGCAGTAGATCTCCTTTGATCATGGAATACACCATCACTACGAACGGCCCGGTGATACGAAAACCTCTGCAATAAAAGCAATGTCATCTATATTGTAAAAAATAAAATAGGAAACATGATTGATAGAAGATAATGCATAAAAATAAATGGAAATTCAATATTGAGATGTCGAATTCCATCGTTAATTAAAGTCTGCAGCTCACGTTGCGTGGTTGGATTTGTTTGCCCCTATCTATATATACGAAATATTATTGGGGGGAAAAATTATTGTTTGTTTTGAATATCGTAAAATGATATTTAGGATGTGTAGCACTATCTTTCACATTTCCAATTTGTTGAATGGAGGAAACAAAAGAATCTGACATCTTGAGACTATACACAGAAAATTTCTAAAGAAGGAACAATAGTTTCTGCATGAAACGCTTAGCTTTGAATTGAATCCTTTAAACCACTGAAAAATTATACATTTCTGTATATATCATCTTGGACAAGTGTGGACTAAGCTTCTCTTAATGAGTTTTTTTACTTGTAAACCTACATTGTTTTCTTTTTTTTTCTGGATTAAAGATTATATTTTGCGACATATGCATTTCACCTCCACATATTCGTAAAACGGAATTAGACTCAGTTCAGATGGCTATATTAAGATACTACCCACTGTTGTCAAACGTTAAGTTCAGAGGATGACAGCATCACTCAGTTCCCTGTCACACTTCCAGGAAAACCCCAAACAGTGCAGTCGGAACAATGACAATGGTATAGACATGTTTCCTTTACCAAGCTACCACCATGTTATGTTCATGATGTTAATTTATAAACGAGATCAACACAAAGTTAAACACCACAAATTACTTTATTCAAGAGTCATAAATAATAAACTTCCTCCCTCATCAGGGAGATCTATCGATAGTAAAGATGGTGTTGGTGATTGGTTAGTAAATACATATATATACATATATATATATATATATATATATATATATATATATATATATATATATATATATATATATATATATATATAGTAAGTTATAAATATATATGTATGGCAATTAACCCACACAGAATATTCCGCAAATATTCCGAATGGAACGCGGAATATTCTGTGTGGGTTAATTGCCATGTATATATAATTATGACTTACTATATATATATATATATATATATATATATATATATATATATATATATATATGTGTGTGTGTGTGTGTGTGTGTGTGTGTGTGTATGTGTGTGTGTGTATCATTAATTATATTTTTGCTGCTATTTTTTATGCCATATACATAAAAACATAAAAAAACATGTCTATAGATAATTCTAATATGCATGAATGTGTGCCAATCGATATTAATTATTTTAACAAACCTGCAGAAGAATAGAAAATATGGTGCAGTACATAAAATGGCCATAATTGCTATGATGTCTTCATAGTCATAATTGCAAGTGATACGACCCGGAATCATCATAAGGACAAGGACACACGACGTAAGAAACATGGCTTTTGCAGGAGCTCCTCTCTGGAAAATAAAAATAAAAATGACTATACAGTCTTTATCTTTAATCCGGTTTGTCTTTTATCTTATTTTTTTTTAAATGAAAATATCAAATAAGAAATTAATTGCTGAATATTATTTTGCAGTAATTTATATATAACACCTTTCTCTTTACGTTCACGTGTTTTTTGGGGACACCTGGACTGAGGATTATTGGTAAGGTTAAAACAACCTACTACTACTACTACTACTACTACTACTACTACTACTACTACTACTACTACTACTAATAATAATAATAATAATAATAATAATAATAACAACAACAACAAGGTTATGTAATAGGTTATGTTTTTATAAGTTATATTAATTTATATTTTTATAGGTTATATTAATAGGTTATATATTTAATCGGTTTATTTAAAAAATGTCTGACAGATTTTATTGATTAGTTTTGTTAAGAAAACGAATATTGCAAGTTTATTTTGAATGTAAAAATCATCAGTTCATTATATTTTCAGTACATAAATCCTTACGACAGATACAAAGAATGGAAATGTATCATATTTAAATATGAAACACACACACACACACGTCATAAATGAGCAAAACACCTAAAGAAAGTCGAAGAGCACATCGGCCGAAACTAAGTTGAACCTGTCCAACTACATACCATGATTGATTATAAAGCAGTAATTTAAATTGTTAATGTTCATTGATGGCGTAAGAAATATTTAAAGTCTTAATTTTCTCCATAATCTTACAACGGCAAAGATGAAACAATTTGATGGAAGGCAAATATCGTTTCACTTACCAACGTTATCAAGAAAAGTTTCAATCCTTGATGATACACTTCTTTCGCGGCTAAAACAAGATATATTCCCGCTCCAATCACAGACAGCAGTTCCAACGGTAAACGAATCTAGGCATAAAGATAATTTCATTCTCATTAATTAAAAAGAAAAAAAAATGAAATGAAATTCATTTAATTATTATTCGTTTTTAAACATTTGCTTTTCTCATCAGATATTTATGAAAATTGGCACAGGGGCATCCATACATCTACAGAAACGAATCTTGGTATACAAGACTCGATCTATAATTAATATAAACGAAAGATATAAGAAAAACTTGGATCATTTGGATTATTCTGACTGCTATTCTCATCGTGTGCGTTATTCATACAAAGTTTCGGTGATGTAACTTCCTACCTTCTTCAAGTGTATCTTATCAAACTCGCGAATCTTTCTGCCGAACTTGGGAATCTACATGGAATTTCGAAAGGAACCCTTTATTTAATTTAGGGCGCTAGCATGTTCTCGTTCCGTCAGCCATGTCCAGGTAGAAGTCTTAAGTGATTTGCAACTGTATTTTCTGTATCGTCCGCACTGAGGCACTGAACCTTCAACCTCCTAGAAGAGTGTCACTTATAACTGAATTTTTTTGCGTAACAGATAAAATTCCGTTTGAAATTCCGTGCAGATTCCTGAGTTTTTTTTTTTTTTTTTTTTTTTTTTTTACAAAGGCATCACCACATTATCAAGGCCCAGAGGCCACTCAAGGATAAGGGTTAAAGAGTGTACAGTAGAAGTTGGTCAATATAGTAATCATTAGTAATGAAAATTTGGTAAATTTAATAACTTATATGGAACGGCTCATCAAGAACTTATTTACCTTAGACTTGAACACAACCATATTGTAGTCAGCCGGAAAGCAGGAAAACGGAAGACAATTCCACAGGCGTGCAGTTCTAAGAAAGAAGCTTTGTTCATGGAATCTATGTTTAGGTTTAGGCACAGATAAAGAGTGGGGGAAATTATTGATAGTGTTTACAGCTAGACGAGTGTTTCTTGTGAAAGTTTGGCGAGGGGGGACCATAGATTGAAGCTCAGTTGAACACTTTCCATGAAAATAACGATACATCAGAGACAAACTCGCAACATCTCTTCTGTGAGATAGAGGTTGTAAGGAGGAGAAAAGGACATCTCCTACGAGGCTACGAAGTCTATTTTGAACTCTATCAAGGCAGGACAAGTCCTTTCTAGCAGCTCCTGCCCAGATGTGGCAACAGTATTCCATCCTTGGACGTACCTGGCTCTTATATAGATAGAGAATAGCATCAGCAGTGAGATATCTACTGGATCGATAGAAAGATCCCACCATTTTTCCAGCGGCCTTGGCAACAGATTTGATATACGTGTTCCATTTAAGATCAGGAGTAATGGTCAAGCCCAGAAGCTTGTCAAAACTTGAGGCCTCCTCAAGACGAGAGCCATTCATTTCAATTGATGACAAATGTGGATTAAAATGTTGATGATGTAAAGAGAGAAGCTTGGTTTTAGATGCATTAAAAGTAACCAGCCACTCCTTTCCCCATTGTACTACATGCTCAAGATCAGAGGAGAGAGAATTGGAGAGTACTTGCTCGTTTACTGTCTTAGATGTGGAACCATAAATGGTAGTGTCGTCAGCATAAATGTCTACAAATGATGTAAGGATATGATTTGGAAGATCATTAATGTAGATCAGGAAAAGAGTTGGGCCCAGGATGGATCCCTGAGGGACACCGGCATTAATACTGTGAGCTTCTGATTTTTGCCCCTCAACTACTACTCTTATGAACCTATCAGAAAGAAATGATTTAATAATTGAGAAGACATTTCCAGCTATACCATAGCTAGCGATCTTATGAAGTAAACCTTTATGCCATACCCTATCAAAGGCTTTAGATATGTCAAGAGCAATTGCCCTAGAAAGATTGCCACCGTCGAGAGATTTGCTAATCCTATGCGATATAACTGTAAGGACATCTGCTGTAGATCTAGCAGAACGGAAACCATATTGAGTGTCACTAAGAAGGTTATTTTTGTTGAGATGTTTGATTACTTCTGTATTTAACACAGATTCTAGCAACTTACTCATGACGCACAGGAGACTTATTGGCCTGTACTGAGAGGGGGATGAGCGATCACCTGAATTCTTAAATACAGGGCATACTGATGAGATTTTCCAGGGAGATGGGAAACTATTCTCCTTAAGACAACGTTTAAACAGTTTTGTAAGTATGGGCGCTAGTTCAGGTTGAAGTTTTTTGAGTACTATAATTGGAATACCATCAGGGCCAGTTGCTTTACTGGAATCAAGGTTTTTGATTAGCTTGGCAACATCACGTACAGATATACGTATATCACATAGCGTGTTTTCTGATACAGGAGGAAATATTGGGGGTTGGCGGTCTTGGTCGCAAAGGGTAGAATTAGCTGCAAAGTTCTTGACAAAGAGTTTGGCTTTGTCTGATGCTGACGAGATTACCTCAGGTCCATTGATAATAGTTGGGATGGAGCACACGCTTCTGTTCAGGATTCTGTTTGCTATTGCCAAAACTGGTGGGAACCAAGCCGCTGCTCAGCTACTTTGGACTTAACAGATTGAGCATACAACTCTCTTGCGTTCCTTATTACTTTCTTACAATGGTTGCTGGCAGTCCTGAAAACGGCTTTAGTTTCCATACATCTATTACGTTTGAAGCAGTGGAAAAAGTGATTTCTGTGCGCAATGGCAGCAGCACATTCTGGGGAGAACCATGGCTGGCTGTTAGGTTTTTGCTGAAACTTTTTAGAGGGTATGAAATGGTCAATACCTACAATTAACCATTCAGTTAGGTCTAATACTATAGAGGACACATCCTTTTTAAACATGGAATGCAGAGGTAGATCAGATATAAATGTACGGAAGCTATCCCAGTCAGCCTTAGTGTATCGATATACTGTACGATGAAGTGGTACGTCTGAGGACTTATTACATTTCATTTTTATCTTAATTGATACAACAGAGTGGTCGGAAGATCCAAGAGGCGACAGAACAGAAACTGAACATAGTTCAGGGCAAGTTGTGAGAAAAAGGTCTAGTAGGCTCGCATACTGGCCGTCATTATCGGGCACACGGGTAGGTTCCTGAACAATCTGAGTGAGGTCATAGGCAATGGAGAAATCATGACAGAACCTCCCCTCATCATCGGTCTTGTTTGAGTGGGTCAACCATTCGACGTTGTGAACATTGAAGTCTCCACATACGTGAATGTTAGCTGAAGGATAAGTAGAAAGGACTTGGTCAATTTTCTCAGATATGCTTTGAAAGATAGTAACTCCGCTGTTGTGGGGGCGATAGAGAGTAAATATAAATGCAGTAGTGTGAGCTAAAGCAACCCGGAAGCACATATAGGGTAAGTTAGGATCTTCCCTGGAGATGTCCCTACCACATGGAAAGCTATCTTTAATATAGGCATATATTCCATGCCCATGGCGATCTTGGGGGTCAGATTTAGAAGTTAAGTTAGAGTATCCTGTAATTGCAAACTCATCTAGGGAAATAGCCTGTCCAATGCCAGTTTCACTTAAAAATAAAAGGTCTGGTTTAGTCTCCTGTAATTGGGTTTCAACCTCTGGAAGGTTAGAACGTAGACCCCTGATGTTGGAGAAGGAGACATGGTAGTAGGGGTCTACGTTGGAAGTTGGAGAACCGGGTTTAATCGTGTATTTTTTCTTGAAACTTGTCATGATGAAATTTTGGAATTTGTGGACTAGGTCGACAGATTTACTTAGAGCAGGACAGAGAGGGGAAACTAAGAGAGAAAAAGAAACGAAGAATTTTTTTTTTTTTTTGTACCACATGATAAGGTAAAGCCGTAACAATTACCCACTAGTATGGCATCGAGAGGCCCCACCAGAAGCTACTGCATGGTCCAGATTCCATTCACCAAATGGCAATACAGCAGCCCCAGTACTTTGCACCTGCTGATAGGACAGCCTCCTTAGTGGTTAATCCAAGGTTCGGGTCCCTGACTATCAGGCGGATAACGTCAGCCCAGACAAAACGTTTACCTCCAGCACCCTTACTAGTGACATGGCTACAAGGATAGACATAGAAACAGAAAATTTCCACCAACTCTGCCAACTGTTCGCGCAAAAATACTGCCAACCTAGAAAACAGCTTTTTCTTCTCCCTTTGTCAGAAAAATCACTCATTTAAAAAATGAGGACTGAGGGACAAATAAGAAGAAGCGAGAGTAACAGGAGCTGCCGATAACGCATCCACAATGCGTTTTCTACTCTCCATTAAAAAAAAAAAAAATAAAAAAAAAAATAAATAAATAAAAAATAACTATTAAGTATTGTACTTAATAAAAGTCCAACGGACCTGTTTAAGGGAAAGTATGGTGATAGATTCCCCTCCCACGAACTAAAAATGAGTACAATTAGGTAATCTATTTTTGCAATCAACTCGGTAGATAAATAAACATTTATGGACGAGAGAAAAAAAAAAAAAAAAAAAAAAAAAAAAAAAGAAGCTAGCATTTAATACAACAGAAATACATAAATTAAATACTGAAATAAAATGTAGTTATTAATATTTGAATCTTAAAATAAAAAGTGCGAATTAGTAGAGAAAAAAATCACTTATCACAACAACGCATTCCGTCTCCAAACTAGTGAAGAATTTAACTTTTAATAGCGTTCAGAAGATTTTTTTTTTTTTTTTAAATTAACCGTTAAGAGAAAGCGTGATTTTATTCTGAACTTTAACTAATCACGTTTTAAGCAACTTATGATATAAAACAAAATCGGATGGGGGGGGTTCTTCCGAAGTTAGTTGGTGACGTTATAAGTAATTGCGAGATAAGATGGGAGCCAGAAATTAGGGGTGGAGGACTGAAAATGATAATATAATGGATTGATTATACAATATTTAAGATCAACTTGGTAGATAAACATTTATGGACGAGAAAAAAAAAAAAAAAAAAAAAAAAGAAGCTAGCATTTAATACAACAGAAATACATAAATTAAATACTGAAATAAAATGTAGTTATTAATATTTGAATCTTAAAATAAAAAGTGCGAATTAGTAGAGAAAAAAATCACTTATCACAACAACGCATTCCGTCTCCAAACTAGTGAAGAATTTAACTTTTAATAGCGTTCAGAAGATTTTTTTTTTTTTTTAATTAACCGTTAAGAGAAAGCGTGATTTTATTCTGAACTTTAACTAATCACGTTTTAAGCAACTTATGATATAAAACAAAATCGGATGGGGGGGGGTTCTTCCGAAGTTAGTTGGTGACGTTATAAGTAATTGCGAGATAAGATGGGAGCCAGAAATTAGGGGTGGGGGACTGAAAATGATAATATAATGGATTGATTATACAATATTTAAGATCAACTTGGTAGATAAACATTTATGGACGAGGAGAAAAAAAAAAAAAAAAAAAAAAAAAGCTAGCATTTAATACAACAGAAATACATAAATTAAATACTGAAATAAAATGTAGTTATTAATATTTGAATCTTAAAATAAAAAGTGCGAATTAGTAGAGAAAAAAATCACTTATCACAACAACGCATTCCGTCTCCAAACTAGTGAAGAATTTAACTTTTAATAGCGTTCAGAAGATTTTTTTTTTTTTTTAATTAACCGTTAAGAGAAAGCGTGATTTTATTCTGAACTTTAACTAATCACGTTTTAAGCAACTTATGATATAAAACAAAATCGGATGGGGGGGGGGGTTCTTCCGAAGTTAGTTGGTGACGTTATAAGTAATTGCGAGATAAGATGGGAGCCAGAAATTAGGGGTGGGGGACTGAAAATGATAATATAATGGATTGATTATACAATATTTAAGATCAACTTGGTAGATAAACATTTATGGACGAGGAGAAAAAAAAAAAAAAAAAAAAAAGCTAGCATTTAATACAACAGAAATACATAAATTAAATACTGAAATAAAATGTAGTTATTAATATTTGAATCTTAAAATAAAAAGTGCGAATTAGTAGAGAAAAAAATCACTTATCACAACAACGCATTCCGTCTCCAAACTCGACAAGATACATCTAAA
Organism: Euprymna scolopes; assembly: GCF_053919585.1. Classification (NCBI taxonomy): domain Eukaryota; kingdom Metazoa; phylum Mollusca; class Cephalopoda; order Sepiida; family Sepiolidae; genus Euprymna; species Euprymna scolopes. Next base: position 69,733,953 of record NC_136491.1, on the reverse strand, counting down.
GAAGATCAGAGGTTACATCAGCGGAAGTGCAAATAACACTCAAGATGAGAACGATAGTTTGAATAATCCACATAATCACTCCTCATCTAAAAACTTCAGAAACAAGAACAAAAACATTTGTACCTTTATAAATGTATTGTAGCTTATTAGAATACAAAAAGTTCCCAAATATTTTTGGGCTCATCATATGACCATGGAGGTATGATGTCATCATCTTTACAGGTGTCGAGCTTGAAAGTTGGAAGTGTAAAAACGCAGATTTTTTTTTTTTTTTTACATTTTCACTCCAAATATGGCACATTGCCACTTTGATGTAGGGGGCTACTATCAGGGACCTTAGTTGCAGAGGTACTATGTAGGAAGTTGAGCAGCAAGATGTCTGTTCACATTATACTTGAACTTCTGCATGTTAGTACCGTTGGAGAAGCAGGAACCCAGAAGAGAATTCCAAAGTCTAGCAGTTCTGGGAAGAAGCTATTAGAGTAGAAGGCTTTCTTACGTATAGGGATCTCTACTGTGTAGGGGTGGGACTTCGCTGCTTGTCGGGGTTGTCAGGGGTATTTTCATCAAGGAGGTACAAGGTATAGTTCGTCAGAGCATCCACCATTAAAACACTTGTAAAACAGGCTAAATGATGCAAAATTTCGTCGATGGGACAGGAGCTGAAGCTTAGATGACAGTTCAGGACGTATCAGGTTGGCGACTCTCTTTTGAACCCTGTCCAGGAGCGAGAGACTGGTAGCAGATGCACCAGCCCAAATGTGACAGCAGTACTCCATACATGGACGAATGGTGGCTTTGTAGAAGTACAGGATACTTTCAAGCGTAAGTAACTTTCTAGTACACTAAAGAGAGCCCACCTTGTTCACAGCAGCCTTGGCAAAGATCTTGCTGTATCTATTCCAACTTATGTTCCCTGTGAACATTAAGTCAAGAAGTTTTAACAAAGTACTTTCAGGTAATGTATCTTTAGCCATAACTATTGGTGGTTGGTAAGGTTTCATGTAATTATTAAAGGACACGAGCTTAGTCTTGGCAGCGTTTAATGTTACCATCCATTTTTTACCCCATTTCACTACATACTGAAGTTCTTCCTCTAGGGTTTCGGCCATTACCTTAGATATGTGCTCATTAGTTTTCCCCACGTGCCTGCTACAGAGCGTGGTGTCGTCGGCAAATATACCCATCTCAGAGACAATTTTATCAGATGCTGTCACGTCAGTATTCAGTTCTTTCAACAGCCATGAATAGCCTACCAACGGATCACTACACCAAGCTTTATGATTGGTTCACACTATACCAATTTCAGCTCAACATCCAATTCTCCACACACAAAAATAGTCTGTTACTGCTACACATCCTAGAATAATTCCCGGGCAAACTCAGTTTTCTCTCAACCTGGATCAATCAGGAGTAAAATGCTAAATCACAATCTGCATTGGCTCCATGACTCATAATGATATAAAAACTGACATGTAGATCACAGTGCAGCTAAGAAAAATGCATAAATAAATTTTTTTAGTTCCAGTGGTCCCATATAATAAAATGTATGCCAGAATCACTTTTAGATAGGAATGTGGTATCCTTGTTTAGAATTCATTCTTTCTGTTCTGCAAACGTTGGAAGTGAAAATAATTGAAGTCGAATTTAACAAAGATTTGTAACATGAGGTTTATATTCTTTTATGTTAACATGTAATCACGTGTGTAGCATCGCACATGCGCATGCTCAGTGGCCGTTTGGGTCACAGTGCACTGGTGTGTCTTTCCAGGATTTCTGCCTTGGTTTATTTAGCATATTTTCAGAACACTTCCTGAGAGATGTCACTGAGGCCAAACGCTATAAATCTCTTCCCAGCTCTTACATTACAGAACAAGATGGAACTGCGGAACTGAATTGCTTTTCTAATCCAAATAATGCAAATTATCAATCCTCATCTCAAAAATGGGAGGTGGCGGGGATCAAATGGTTAATAACACGGACTGATGATCTGAGTGTTCCAAGTTTGAATCCAATTCGATCCACAAAAATCACTTTCACTTAGGATGTTGGCAACTTTCTCGTGATCCCTCCCGTAAGTACCGTAAGAATTCTAACTAGGAAAATATCGGAGAAACCAATGCCAACAATAGAATATTTGAATTAATAGGATATGATAATGATTTTTAAAATTCTACAACACAATTAGGTCTTTTCCAAAACTATATTATTCTATTATTTTTTAATTCTTTAATGAATTTAGTTTTTGAAATTTGTCAATAAATGTCCAGTGCAAAACATTGTTTAATATTTAGAAATTGCATTAATGTTTTAGGGTTTTAATCCCCACCACTACCACCTCCATTATCCTTTCTAGTAAAGTAATTAAACCTCAGGATTCGGTAGCAGTTACATGATTGAGATCAACTAATTTATATTTACATATAATCTCTTTCACAGTAATCGGTATGTGGTTCAACTGGTTACGACAAGCATATGCAGACTTGCATAGCGATACATAGCTGATAAGAAGTGTGGCACATACCTTACACATGCACACCTTTAAGCTATTTTCAACCCGACACTTTGGCGTTCAAATATGAACAATTCCTAGAGATATGCGACCAGACCATATAAATCTCTTCCCATCTCTCGCAATAGTGTTCTAGGACGAAATAGAACTCAATTTGCTATCTATAGTCAACCTATCTCATATTCTTATGCTACTAACTTTTTCTGGTTGCTATTCTGTGTTGATTAAATTATTGAATAAAGTTAACACAATTTGTAGAGAAGGTGTTTGTCCTTTTTTTATATGAAACCTGGCAACCTCCTTTTATTCAAAGTCAGATGAATACAGACACAGTGACCTGATTACAGAATGACTATCTCAGACAACAATCACTCAAAAGTCTATAGATTTATATTTTTTAAAAAATTTTCTTTATACATTTACATTTTTAAACACATTTAAATATACTTTGAAATGTGTCCCTTAAAATTTATTTTATTTTATATTTAATTCGATTTAATTTATTTAATCTTTTACTTTATATTTTTAAATAAAAATGTAAAAATTTTTTAAAAATTATAAAAAAAACTATTTACTTTTATATGATTTTATAATTACTTTTATTAATTAATGTCAATGTTTTATACATAAAATTTCGAAAATGTAAACACGTAGATCATTATAAATTATGTTCAGTGTATGGAAATTGATTAATGTTTACTTACATAATCATAGCGCGTGTAAGGCTGCAGTAGATAACATTTATTTATTGGTTCATTTTCAATGTAGATTTTTTTCTTGCATTTAATATCTTCAATGAGGTCCGTCACATTGCCATGCAAACGAGGGTCAGCCCCTGGTCGTAGGGCAAAAGCCGAGGCAAATATTAAGAAATAAAGAGTAAAAAAGAAAAAACTGCGATAAAACCTGGAGATAAAATGAAAAGAAAAGTAACAATTATTTTACATGTATTTACATTAGAATACTGTTATTAATTTAACTCGAAGTATTTTTTTCAAAAATTACATTACATAGGGGGTGACGGTGGCTAAGTGTTTAAATACACAAACTGAAGACGTAGGTATGCCAAGTTCGAATCTAGTTTATTCTACAAAATTTCTAACCTCATAAAGAGGAGGTAAATAAAATATCTTTTATATAAAAATGATCGATAAAATCCGATTAAAAAAGCAAGTTCGATTTTGACGAAAGTTGACACTTTTATACAACCTAACATCACAAGTACATTTGAGAAGTTTTATCACCATCCAAGCAGAAAGGCCTATAAAATCAACTGTAGATTCTTTTATGAGACAGGGGCGCGTTCGAAATAAATGTTATTGTTTAGAGCCAAATTGAATCATGGAACTTGACTTTTGCATTTTAAACTTGTGAAGCCATTATTTACAGATAATTTTATAAAACCAAAAATATATTATCTACAGTGCAATGTAGACTACAATGTACTGTGAAATATATTATTGCGTGACAGCATGTGAAGCTTTCTCCAGGTACAATGCGGGAGGGGGGGCCTTAACTAAAGCAGTTAATCAATTGATTTGATTAAAAAATGGGCGATTTCGCAGATTTCGATGACAATAAAAGTATGGAATGATGAAACATTCAATCCCGGACAATGTCGGGTCTCACTGCTTGTTATCTATACAAAATAAACTATTTTATTAACATAGTGTCCCTATTTTATTGCCTCTCCATGAGGACAAAGGTAAACACAAGATCAGTTTTTTTTTAATGTGTTGGAAAATACAGCTTCTCAGAAAGGACACTCTGGACTGGGACAAAATAATAAATGGCCTATTCATGATTGATTTCTGTTCTTCCAGACGAGGACAGAAAATATACTGCAGTTTCATTCTGACAGCAATATCTATTATAGGAACAAATTTTTCTAAAAATTCATATTTTAGTTATGTAAATTATTGAGTGTACTCCCCCCCCCCCAAATAACGCAAAAATTAATTTGTTGAAAAAGAGAACAAAATAAAAATTAAAGTACAAAAACTCCCAAATAACGCCAGATATGCACAAATAGTTAATTATGTAACAATCTCTTTTTAATAAACACTTGTCGTGGTTTACCAGATCGCCACCTCCATGTTTTTAAACAATAAAAAAAAAAAAAAAATACGCCGCCAGCTGAAAGATGGCACTCCCGAAAATACGCCACAACCACACGTGCTAAAAATAGCAATAACTTTTTCTTCAACAACTCAGAAATTTTTTTTTTTTTTTTGACGATCTAGCAAATCACGGCAAGACGGGTCTTTGTTGTTTAAGAAAAGGTTGTTGCTTGTGATTAAAAAGTAGTACAAACCTGACCTTGGGCAATGTGCCGCCTGGTTCAGGAAAGGGACAAGGGAAAAAAGCCGCTCCAGTTATTTATGGATTGGTGGTCATGTGAGGTAACGAGAGTTGGCGGGAATATGCAAATGAGATGCAGTCGGTTTTTCAAATAAAAAGCCTGTGTCTCAGAGAGAGAGAGAGAGAGAGAGAGAGAGAGAGAGAGAGAGAGAGAGAGAGAGACTCTTTGACAGAAGTAAGTTCTGACAGATTTGTGCTGAGGTTTGATACTGAGAATTGCGAGAAGGAGAACATAACGATTGGAAATTCTTTCTTTGAACTTTACTTTCTAATAATACCAAAATATTTAACTGTAAGCTATTTCGGCACAACAGCGAAAATGAGTAAATGAGTAAGGTTAAGCAACGACATCCTGAGGCCGTTTACTGGAGAAGGTGATGTGGTTGCATGCCTTAACAAGCTGCAGTTAGTGGAAAAGCTGCAGAAGATTGAAGACATAGCCACATTGATCCCAATGTATTTGGAAGGGAATGCTCTAGCCGTCTATCTAGAAATGGGAGAGACAGATCAGACCATTGTTGAGAGTATTGAGAACCGATTAAAGGCTGCATTTTCAGAGAGCGTGTTTGAGGCTTATAATAAGCTCAGAAGAATTACCTGGACCGGGATGGACTGGGAGTAGGTGGATGTATATGCAGCAGAGATCAGATGACTAGCGGGATTGGCTGTATATGCAGGATGTAGCCTTGAGAAGTACCGTTAAACTGGCTTTCATAGGTGGTTTCCCTGACCGCATCTCTATGGAACTGCAACGACTTACTGAAATTGAAACCACAGAGATAGAGGAGATTTTGAGGCATGCCATGATGCTGGCAAAACAGCCCTGTGAACTGTGGGCAGTCGCAGCCTCTGCGGCAAACAATCAACGCAGAGAGGAGCGAACATTAACAAAACAAAGTCGTAGATTTATCAGTAAAATGCTTCAGATATCGAGGACCCCACCTGATGAGAGATTGTAGGGATCTGCAACGAGACATTATTTATTTTCGGTTTGGCCAGGTGGAACACATTAGCAGGAATTGCTCTTCGCTTCTGGGAAACGAGTAAAGGGGTGCTATTGCACCAGTAGTTAATGCTTTTAAACTGAAAAGGTGTATGAGAGTTTGCTGCCACAGATAGTGCTCACTATTAACAGAAAGAGGGCTAGAGCCCTTGTCGATACTGGATGTACAACAACGCTTGTTATTACAAATGTTGCCAATTCTAAGAATGGAACCAGCAACATTAGAGCAGTAGATGGCAGAGAAGTGAAATGTTGTGGAGAGGCCGATGCTGAGATTGTGGTGAGAAATATGCTACTGTAACTAAAAGTGATGGTACTGTCTAGGCTTATTGCAGGAATTGACGTAGTTCTGAACCCAGGAATTGATGTGGTACTGGGCCTGGGAGGAGCTACCATTGCTAAATGCCAGGTGAAGTTTGGCAATCAAAATGCACCAAGAATGACAAGAAGTGCAACCAGGAGCAATACCATCCAACCGTCAAAACCCAGACCATGTCTGATTGAGGATGAGGATTTTCGGGCCTACTTTGTGATAAATGGACAGTAGAGTGGTGATGGGCCACAGAACCACCTGTGTTGACAAATCAGATTAGCTGCTACAAAAGCATGCTAACAGAAGATATAGGGTCACAGTTTGAGAAGGAAGTTGAGAGGGAGATAGACGAAGGAGTCAGGGAAGTTTGAAAGAATTTTGCCACTCATGGCTGTGGTCCAACCTATTAAGAAGAAAGTTAGGCCAGTGTTTGATTTCCGGGAGTTAAACAAGTATGTAGCTTGTCACACAAAGGATGGAATCGACATGTGTGAAAAAGTCATGAGGAATTCGAGGAGAATGGAACGAGCATCTAAAATCGTGGACCTAAAGTCGGCCTACCTCCAAATTCATGTAAAAAAAAGCTATGGCAGTATCAATTGGTAGAGTATTAAGTTTATTGTTTGACCAGATTAGGATTTGGACTGAATTCTGCACCGAAAATCATAATCAGAACAGATGCTTATTAAGTGTTAACTTGAAGCTCTTGGAGATTTGATCTGAGAATTTGGACTGAAGGTAAGTGTCACCTTGGTTCCATCACAGAAAAATAAAGCAGACAGACTGACCAGAGTAAAGAAAGCTTGGTTAAGGAAAGAGAATGACATGGCTCCGGTGTGTTGTGCAGTAGAGCATCTTAAAGACCTGCATAAGATGCATCATTTTGGAAAGGAATGGATTTTATACCTATCAAGAAAAGTGAATCCGCACATCACAATGCAAGATATCCAAGAGGTTGTAGAACAATGTAGGGAATGTCAATTAATTAACTCTGCACCGACTAGACACAAAAAAGGGGAATTGCATTTTGAAGAAAATTGTTGGCGACTAGCTATTGATATAGCGCATTATGGACATGAACCGTATTTAACTATGATTGACTGTGACATGGTGGAAAATCAGAAATGAAATGGCAGAAGAGGTGAAGAGAGTTGTCGAGGAAATGTTTATGGAAGGTGGGGGGCAGTAGAAAAGGTGTTGATGGATAACGGTCTTTCTTTCTGCTCAAAAGTTTTTAGAGATTTATGCGCAAAGTGCAATGTTAGGCTATATTTTAGAGCTGCATACCACCCAAGTGGTAATGGAATTATAGAGAGGCATCATCGCACTATAAAAGCTGTTGCATTGAGAAGTCAAAATTCGCCCCTAAGAAGCTGAATTTTGGTATAATATGGCACCAAAGACTGGCCAAGATGAAAAGTCAGTGCCAAACTGATTTATTTTTACATATGAATGGCGACATCCATTGGCTGTAACAGAGATATTGGAACAGCCACATTTTTCACCCAATTCTCGTTGCAAACCCCACTGGGAAAGAGGTACTGTAACTGATGTATTCTCCAAAAACAAAATGGCAGTTAATGGAATGTCACGTCACATCTTAGACATATGGAGAGTTTCCTTGCCAGCAGAGGAAGAGGAGGTTGATGAAGTTCCTGAAGAAGAACCTATATGACAGTTGCACTGCGAACAAAGATGCCCGGCATGGATGGTGGACTATGAGATCAATTATTAATCTTAAAGATCAAGGGGCATGTGATTAAAAAGTAGTACACACCTGACCTCGTACAATTTGCCACCCATTTCCGGAAAGGGATAAAAAAAATGGCCACTCCGGACTGGTGGTCACACAAGGTAACAAGAATTGCAGGAATATGCAAATGAGATGCAGTCAGTTTTTCAAATAAAAAGCCTGTGTCAGAGAGAGAGAGAGAGAGAGAGAGAGAGAGAGAGAGAGAGAGAGAGAGAGAGAGAGAGAGAGAGAGAGAGAGAGAGTCTCTTTGGCAGAAGTAAGGTCTTACAGATGTGCGCTGAGATTTGATACTGAGAATTGCAAGGAGAGCATTGGGAATTCTTTCTTTAGACTTTCTAATAATACCAACATATTTAACTGCATTACGGTCATGGCGGTATTTCCGGGGGTGTCATTTTTCAGCCGGCGACATGTTTTAGTTTACAAATATGGGAGTGGCGATCTGTCAAACTATGACACACTTTTCCTTAATAATGTTGATCCAAAAGAAATTGCCATATGCGAGATTTTCAAAAATTATTAACAATGGAGATCTATAGTTTAATATAATATATCTTGTCGTCATCTTAAAAAATATACTAGTTTTGAAAAAAATATCAAGAGAACATCTCAGGTAGCCAGGAAAAGGAAAAGGCGAGAAAGGAAGAGGCATGAAAAAGATGCTATAGAGATTTTTTTCTTTACCGATCACGAGCGAACGTTCGCCATTTTTCTTCCAATAGACTAAATATTATTCCGTCCATCATGAAAAGATGTTCTTCTTTGTCCTGTCAACAAAAATACACAAAAAATGAGCACATCTTTGACTACGCATTTGAATAGAAAAATATACAAAACTACTGTTTTATTCTTTCGAAAAAAAGTGACTAAACTTGTTTTATAGATGCGTTCGCTGAATGTATTCTGATGAACTTCATTATATTGAAGCCGTCCAACACATGTCAGCATGTAAAATGGACGTTCTGATGATGATGATGATGATGATGATGATGATGATGATGATGATGATGTGCAGTAAGTTCATCAAAGCACATTCGGCAGATGCACTTGACTAAACTAATAAAAATGGAATTAAATATGTCAATTAGAAAAACTAGGTTAAAATCCTTAGGTTTATCTACTTTATTACAGATTTTTAATGTCTCTTCTCACACTAGAAAACTCTTGGCAAGAAAGTTTCATGTATGTAGCAGTGTTGATACGGCCATTGTGTGTGTGCGTCTATATATATATGTATATATGTACATTTTTCATATTTGTATGTATATATATATATAGACGTGCATACCTATGTGACTGTATGTATATATGCTGATATTGGTGCACTTCAGTGTATAAAGGTATATATTGGAAATACATAAAAACATTTTATATACAAAGAATTTAATATTTCTTGCTCAAGCTGATACCACGGCCTGATGAAGTAATATCTCTAAACCGAGACACTGCAGAAACATGTTTGCACATATGTAGCCAATAATGTTTGGTTTGTATGAATAAACATACTATAAACATGCTCTGTTCATTCATCGAACACTTTTTGATATGCACATAGGTTTCAGTGGATTTACATCTAGGAAATAAAAACTATACAACCATCAACCATATATATGTGTGTGTGTGTGTGTGTGTGTGTGTGTGTGTGTGTGTGTGTGTGTGATATAAGTTGAAAATTAAAAAAAAATATTTATTCCATTGAGTTTCAAAAAATGGCTCTTATCCTCAGAGGAATGTAGTTAGCAAAATGGTATTCACAGGCAGGCTATAAATTATATATATATTATACATCAATATTCGTTTTTTATTACCATTTCTTTATCATTGTTTTTTTTTCCTTTAAATATATCCACGATAACACAGCATATTCAATATGTTGATACACGTTGGAGAAAGGGACTTCAACACATGCGTTAAAACAGAAACCTTCCCTATTTTAAAAAATGGTTTAAGAGTGTATTGGATGAATTCAGAAATAATGGAACCAAAGAGTGAACTTCTGAGAGTAGTTGGTGGATCTATCTGATTAAATATTTCAGAGAATTTGTTCTACACATTCCTTTTATATTCTGTGATCAATGGTAATACACCTATTTAAAGAGTGCCCGCTAAAAGCAATAAAGACAAAGATAACTACACCCTAAAATATTAGCGTTCCTCCTTTCCCAGGACGGATAAAATTAATTTCTCAAGCATTACAATTTTGCACTACTTTTATATCCCTTTACAAAAATTAAAATCAAAATAAAATGCAAACCTTATGTCTAGAATCCTTATTCCGATTTTAATCAAAATTCATTACATAATTTTAATTCTAATGTTCTAAATGTTTAAAATTTAAGGCTTATAAGCTTAAAGGGATCTCAAGAAAAAATTGAAATTTAGGGAATCTTGCGTAATTTTTGTATAATGGCTAGAAATCAAATTCAATGTAAATCTGAAATATTTAAATTTTCAAGAAAAGAAGTTATACTTATACCCATATTTATACTCCTTAAAACTTCTTTAAAATACTTCATAGAAACTGGAATTTGAGAAATATTTAGTGTTAAAATTTCACTAAAATCGGAGGTATACGCAAGGGCTTCAACTATCATTTTTTCTTAAACATTGAATTATATATTTATTCAACAACTTTTTATTAACTCAATAAGTCCGGCCCTAATTAATAAAACAACAGAACTTAGACACATTTCGACGTCATTTATCAATTGTTTTTGATCGACTGTAAGCAAACGCGGCACCCACTTTGAACACAATTTTCACATAGAATAATGTTCATGTAAAATGATGCCTTCTGATATCGTCAACGTCTCTTCTATCCCAAACAACTTTAATTTTTGATACGTTTAAACAAGTTTATGGATTTTTTTTATGTTTTCCGGCACAACTGCCAAATTTAAGCGATCTGAGAATTCAGCGCCATATTCGTCCGCACGGCTGCATCTGAAGTTAGCATATCAATCGTTGTTTGCGATGGAGCAAATTCGGATAACATTTATGAAGCCATTGCTTTGATTACGTATTTACCCACCAGACAGCACTGCTTTATCAACGCACAAAATTCAGATTTTTCCATTGTTTTTAAAATTTGCAACAATAGTTTTACTTAAATAACTGTAATTTGTGAACTAATAATTTTTTTTATTACATTTTAACCCCAAACAAGGCACATTGCCACTTTGGTGTAGGGGGCTACTATCAGGGGCAAGATTAGGCTTAAATGTTGGCACGTTCGATCTGAAGGTTAGTACTTAATAAAACTCATATGGATTGCTTTTATTATGGACGACGTCTATATGTAAAGTCCGGGACTTTTTGAGCAATGTGTTATTTATTAAAACTTGTTATTACCTTATGACATGTCACCATAAGTTTTTATTGATAACTACCGGAATAATGGCTATGCTAAAAAATTAATCTTTGGTAAAAAAAAAAATAAAATAAATAAATAAATAAACTTAGTCATTAAGATTAACTTAAATTATATTACCCCTTTTTGTAAGTACGCACAAATAACAGATGCAATATGTAACACGTTTCCGCTGTTCGATTAAGAAACAATAAGTTATAGATTTTCTTTATTAAACAAAAAACAGTCAATGCAAATAATGTCAATTCAGTACTTTGCTAAATTTTAATTAAATACGTAACTTTGAAGAAAAAAAAAGAAAACCAACACACTGAATCGATACTTACCCCATATACAATCAGACTCAACGTTGAATTAGTATTAATTTCGCCCGTTTCTGAAATTGTGTCGATTTCTTTAAGCGGATACCCTGCACACGTGACCTCGCCGTATTCCCAGTATTGTTGTCTTTCCAGATTAATTATGTGGTCATACATCTGAATAATAATAGCAATAAAGATGATAATAATTTTAAGATAGCAGACACAAATAATAATAGCCTAGAACGGCATATAATAGAGTGCATACCTCCGCAAAAGTTTAACAGTCAAAATGAAAACCCAATCAGCCCTCATTTAAGTGTCACGTGAACAAGCATTTTCTCTTTTCACTACTAACTGACCTCCATTCAACATCAGTCAACGGTTGACTGGATCATAATACCATTCTCAGATGGGAATCGGAAAGCATTTTCTTTTACCCATGAGAGACAAACCTGGTTTTTTTTCATATCATGAACATAGCCTTGTGCATTCACTGCACCAGCCGTTGCTGTGCCGACCCAAAGTTGTTGTCCGATCCAATCAGTTCTGCAACAAAGGAATTATCCCTCCAATACGAAAAAAACACAAATCCAGTTTAAAAACAAATAATAATGTTGTTGTTTTTTTGTTTGTTTTGTTGTTTTTTATTAAAAGTGGCACTCACTTCCAAGACTGAATGGCAAACTTGTAGATCTTTGTCTGACCAGAGTTAAACACAAAAGTTTCATTACATGAGAGCCCTAAAGGACCCAACTGCCTGGAGAAGGACACTAACTGAACTGGCTCGTAGCACTCAGGGAAATTAAAAACCTTGTTCAATAACCCTCACCCCCGTCTCTCCTTCTCCTTCTTGAGAGGCTGACTATGACAGACCCCCTTACCATCTCTTGGAATATTTTCATTCCTGACTGATTCTGATCTTTTATCAGTGGACGCCCAGACGTTGACTAATAGACACATCCATTAGAGCTCGCATCTAGAAAGTCTCCATTCATGGCGGCTTCAATGAAGTACTTATTTTTTAAACTAATATTTATTAATGACCTCCCCGACAAAACTGCCTCTGAGATGGGTATATATGCTGATGACACAACACTTTATAACACGCATGACAGGAAAACAAATGAACACATATCTAAAGAAATGGCAAAAACACTAGAGGATGACCTCCAATCTGTAGTGGAATGGGGACATAAATGGATGGTCACGTTCAATGCTGCCAAGAATAAACTGGTTTCCTTCAATAATTACAAGAAACATTCTCTGCCACCAATAGCAATGGCCAGTGACTCCCTGTCCGAGAGTACATCTTTCAAACTGTTTGGCCTAACGTTCACAGGAAACATGAGTTGGAACAATTATATTGAAAGCATTGCCAGGGCCGCTGCGAAAAAGGTAGGCTCTCTCTACCGTGCTAGAAAACTACTAACACCTGAAAGTATCCTGTACGTCTACAAGGCCACCATTCGCCCATGTATGGAGTATTGTTGTCACATTTGATCTGGTGCATCTGCTACTAGTCTCTCGCTCCTAGACAAGGTTAAAAAAAGAGTCGCCAATCTGATAAGCCCTGAATTGGCATCTAAGCTTCAGCCTTTGTCCCATCGACGAAACGTTGCATCCCTCTGCCTGTTCTACAAGTACTTTAATAGTGAATGCTTTGACGAACTGCAGACACTTCTGCCCCCACGACGTAGACAATCTCGACAAACCCGACAGGCAGCTAAATCCCACCCCCCACACAGTAGAGATCCCTAGATGCAAAAGATCTTTCTACTCCAGTAGTTTCTTCCCCAGAACCAAGTTCCTGCTTCCCCAACTGTACTGACATGCAGAAGTTCAAGTGCAACGTGAACCGACATCTTGCTGCCCAAATCCCAACATAGCGCCCCAGTAGTTGCTGCCCCTGATAGTAGCCCCCTACACCAAAGTGGTAATTTGCCTTGTTTGGGGTGAAAAAGTAATAAAAAAAAACAAAAAAAAAAAACAAAGAGAATATCTCTTGGTTGGTCTGACTCTAGCCAGAGATATTGTTAACTATTTGCAACTCCCTCGTTCTTTGGCCAAGCATCTATCACTGTAACGTCTGCCATTCATATGCACCAATAAAACATGTTGTGTAGCACACGTTTGCAATATGACTCGAGGTCCATGAAGCGTTGCGCATACATTATGAAAACAATTCTTCATCATTGAGATGGGTGCGCAGATGCATGAGTCTGCAACCCTACATTTTTGTATTTTTAATTTTTATTATTTGCATTCCGTGTTTTTTTTTTAATGTCCCCTTTTTATTAATGGGATAAATAGAATGGTTCAATATTTGTGACGTTGCAGTTACAAGCAAACAAAGGAAAGAAACAAATAAAAATCCGAGTCGGCATCTTTTGCTTTTTAACAAATGTTTTTATTACAGTTACTTTCCCGTCTTAACACCACTTAAAGGTCTCTCGCCATCGTCCATCTCGCCCGGTTTACACTTTTCTTCTTTCTTCTGATCGCATCCCAGACACAGACGGCCCATACTCGTCTTCGACTTTACACATCCATTTTCTTCAACACGCACTTTCCTTCTGCCAGCCACATGGTGCATTTTCTCCTTTTTTTCTTTTTCCTTCTCGCGCACACTTCCTAATTTGCATATGTGGGTTTCCGCTACTGCTAATCTCTTCGCAAGCCAGCTGCTGCTGCTGATATCTTCCCACGTGCTCATATGCACCATGTTACGTATTAACATGCATTTTTTGTTTTCCTTTCTTTGAAAACTGTCGTCCCAATTCGATTTATGTACTCACTCACAAGTATAAACCCTTTTCTCATTTAGTTTAAACTGAATCTTATTTTGGGGATAAAAATTCACACACGTTATTATAGACACTTCTGCATGAAATCGGGCGGCTGGTTAAAAGATAGGAAAAAGTATTTAACTAGCTCAAGTATAATCTCTTCTAAATTTGAACGTGTAAACGAGAAGATGATACCATACGATATGAAAAAAAAAAAAATTGGAGCCTGAAAGGTCTCAATCATTCGCGTAATCATAAGCGACAGCTGGTTCATAAGATCTTTTACTATCACTTGCCGGGGAGAGTTACATGATTTGTCTGTATCGTTAGGACGTTCCTGGAACAATGTTATGCCCTGAGCACAGCGACCAGCTCCCCAGTCCATAGACAATGAAACGTTCCTTACACCAAGTATGGGTCAAGGGACTGATATGTCGTCGGCTACATTTGTTGATGAGCCTTCTTTCAAGTTCTCTGTTAGCAGAACGATTGTGCTGGAACTGAACGCTTGTATAAAATAAGCGATAAATACATTTTCTTATATTAGGTTGGTGCAAAAATAATGTTTTTTTATCAGATATATATATATATATATATATATATATATATATATATATATATATATATATATATATATATATACGCAAAAAACGACATTAGTTTTGCACCAACCTAATAAAAGTAGAAATTCTTTTATTTAAAGAATTAAGGCGCATTTTAACAAGTCGAGATTCCAACTTTTTGCAACCCGACTCGTGCGGCACGCAGGCTTCAACTTTTTACAACTGTCCACAACGGTCTCCTGATACCAACGATTACATCTGTCTTTGACTGCGATTGAATCTCAACTGAATTACAATTCTTTCCTCATTGAAAAAGAAAGAGAGAGAGAGAGAGAGAGAGAGAGAGAGAGAGAGAGAGAGAGGTAGTAGATATTAAAAGCAAAGATACTAAAATGTTAAATAGGGCATAATCACGTTGACACACAGAAGTTAAGTAACGATAAGCCTGGGCAACCATTTGGAAATACTAGGCGTTGTATAGGGTGGCCGAACAACATTACTGACAAAGGAAAAAGTAAGGCGCTTCCTTTTCTCCACTGCTCTGTGGTCAAGAACCCACTTCAACCCTACACCCCGACCAAGGCAACGTAAGGTCATGGAAAACAAGTGACTGATGCAATACGGAAGCAATCAGAAATAAATCTGTTCATGGTTTCGTATCTTGTTGTGCTGAGCAGAAGATTCCTTTGGGTACAATGGTCAAGATAATCGTCTGATATGGGCACTGCTCGGACAGAAAGAAACTGCAACCTACTGTCTGTAGAACTGCAAAGAAAAGCTATGGCAATATATCTAAAAACACTTCTGAAAAACAGCGTGAATGATGTTCTGAATGATGAGCAGCAACGAATTCATGAATGCCTCGAGGGAGAGAGATAGATGAAGTCATAGCCGTCAATATCTGTACCAGACAGGGCACCACTTGAATAAATGAATGACTGAAATATTTTGTTTTTCAAATCTTAGCGTTGGTCAAACAGGCTTGACCTTTTGAACTTGAGTACTCCAATTGCGATGAGATTTTATAAACATGTCAATCTCCTGCGCTGACATTTCGATATGAAAACAGCGTCAACTTGATTTTACGTGTATCCCTGCGAAGACAAGAAAATACGGGTAGAAGAAGAGCTGGTTATTTATATCATTGTACCACAGAAAAATAATGAAAAAAAAAAAACTATCTGGCAAATATATACAGTAAACCAAGTGCAGAAGACTTGATACAACACACACAGTCAGTAGCAAAATCGGTAAACGAGTTTGAATAATATTCATAAAAGATCAATAAAAACATACGCAAAACATAGGATGCGATTTGTTTGAATCCGGTAAGCGATGGCATTCAAACATTTTAAAATGGAATAACTTTTAACCATTTTCTTTCACCAAAATCTGTTTTTTTCTCTCTCCAAACCCCTGAAACAGAACGATCACTTACCTCTTTTTTGGCTAATTTGGCAGCAAGGGAGAGTGGTGTCAAACCTTGGCGGTTTCGAATGTCAAGTCGGGCACCCAATGAGAACAAGAGAAGAAACATTTTCTGCAAAAAAAAAAAAAATAGTATTTCACAACAAAATGGCGACGATGACGACGAAGAAGAAGAAAAGGAAGAAGACAGTCATTCTCATATATTCATACAAATGCGAGTTGTTTTGTTAGCAGTGTATATATGCTCTCGCTATATTTATGAGTTCATGTGTGTCTCTCGTTGTGTTTGTCGCACGCACGTGTATTGCCTCTGATAGAAAACCGAATAGAGAATAAAACATTGTGTTTGGGTATTTATATTACGCGCAAGATTCGGAAATGCATTAAGATTAGTTAATATAAAATTCTGGATTGAGCTTTTGTTCAATCGAGAGTTGATACGTAAAAGCAACATTCCCTAAGAAAGTTCTTTTAAGTTACACACACTCTTTCTCTCTCTCTCTCTCTCTCTCTCTCTCTCTCTCTCTCTCTCTCTCTCTTTCTCTCTCTCTCACACATATATATATATATATATATATATATATATATATATATATATATATATATATATATATATATATATATATATATATATATATTAAATTCTGTGAATTTCCTACATTTATTAAAAAGACAAGTAATGCCAGACTTACCAATTTCGATTGAATTATGAGAATATGCATTACTGTGTTTCCGTTAGCATCCTGTAAGTTTGGATTGGCACCTTTAGCACAAAGGATTCTCACAGATTCCTCTTGCTCCACACAAGCGGCGAAAGTCAACGGATATTCGCCCCAATAAGTGTACCTATATGAAATCAACAATATTTGTAATTAGGAAATCGTTTTGAATTGAAAGTTTGGCCTACTATGATATGACTCGTAGCGATACAATTACGCTAATGGCTCAAAACTACTTATGTTATATAATGATAGGTGTGTCTGCTATCAATCAGAGATTTCTGTGATAGCTGGTTGTTTTGGTTGTATAGTGGTGGGTGGGGTTTAACTGCAGGAGAGCTGAAAGCAAACTTGTTTGAAGCAGGTTCTTTTTGGCTGAATATAATTCAACCCTACTTTAAAAGTAATAAACTAATATTATTCGTCCATGAACAATTGATTCCTTATTGGAGGTTTTATATAGAACGGGCACAGAGAGGGAGAGATAACATATTCTGGTTCTGGACTCCGCTTCTTATCAGCTATGAGTGAGCAATCACTTTTGCCTTCGCGGAAGACGTTATTCTTCACCCGGTTATCGAGTTGTTTCTGCCGGTTCCAATTTTATGAGTGATCTTTAAGCTTCACAAAAATCCGATTTTAAAAAGAGCATGAAAGCCTCTCTCTCTCTCTCTCTCTCTCTTTCTCTCTCTCTCTCTCTCTCTATATATATATATATATATATATATATATATATATACTAGCTGTACCCTGCCACGCGTTGCAGTGGCTCAATTTGGTGTAATGGAAAAATTTAATAAAAGAGAAAATGCATGTTTCTTATATTAGTACAGCAATCCACTGCAAAAAGTGAAAAAGAAGGCGAAACTGAAAAAAATGGTGCTCTTGCAGAATTTGATCTGGATCCTCGAGAGTTTCTGTCAATCATTCATGTTTTGGACTTGACCAACAATCAGTGGATGAAGCCGAACGTAGCAAAAATGTTGAAACGCTAAATGCTTTTTTTGTTGTTGTTGTTTTAAAAAATGTGATTTAGTAATTAATATTTGGTTGATGGTGGGGGGAGGGGGGGGTTACTATACACAGATTCGAAAAAGTCGTCCAAAAACAAATAAATGAAAGCAAAGGTAAGGTAATTTACGTTTCTACCTAATTGGATAATTGTTAAGTGTTTTTATGTAATGTAAAATGTTTAATTGGCTCAAAAAACAGAAATGGGCGCGAATTCTGTTGAATACGTTAAGTTTGGGAAAGTAAGTTGAAAACTAAAAACTATACAAAACAGTGTCTGAAACTCACCGAACATATGTTACCATGACATAGGCTGGCATAATGGATAGGTTTCTGACAGTATTTTGTATAGTTTTTTTAGTTTTAACTCACTTTCTCTAACTTAAAGTAATCAACAGTGTCCACCACCATTTGTAGCTTTCAAATACACCAATAAACACTGTTTTTCGAGCCGACTAAACGTTACATTAAATGAAAAGGGTTTATATTACTAAACACAGATACAAAGAAGTTGTCAAAAAATAAATATATAACAAATAAATGTTATCAAAGGCAAGAAAAGTAAGTGTTCTACCTAACTGGATAAGATTTTAGTGTTTTTATGTAATGTATAATCGGTTCAAAAACATTCAATGTTTATCGGTATATCTGAAAAATACAAATGGCGGCAGACTGTATCGAACATGTTAAGTTTGGGGAAATTTTGGGAAAATGAGTTTAAACTAAAAATACTGTTAGGAACTCACTCAATATATGTTACCATGATGTAGGCTGGCATATAATCGGTGGTTTTAAACTTTTGCTCGATACAGGTGACGACTTTTAAAAATCCCTTTTAGTGATTACCTGGTTTGAGGATATTTGTACAACTAAACGGCAAATCTGCTCAAAAAAATCCGGTATTATTTTACTTTAAGGCCCGTTTCACGTTCATATATAACGAAATATTTTATTGTAGATTTCGGTGTGCTAAAAACGAATCTGCAAACCGTTTACGTAGCAAAAAAAAAAGTTTTCATGACATTCATGAAATTACTTTTTCGAAAAGTGGGTGATCACTTTTCAATGTAAATTTAACTTAGAATGAGCACCCACTTTCTGGCCACCTGAGAGAGGGGCATTTTTCTGTTTCTTGGCTAAAAAGTTTTTTGTTTGATTTCTTTTGCATGGTAATAACCCCTGAACTCTGGGACTATTTTCCATTTAACAGCCGTAGCCTTCGTTTACGCTATGCGTAAGCATAAACGAAAGCTGTTTAGCCAATAAACATGGGAAAAAATCCCCCCTCTCTCAGGTGGCTAGAAAGTGGGTGCTCATTTTAAGTTAAATTTACATGGAAAAGTGATCGCCACTTTTTCGAAAAAGTAATTTCTTCATATCATAAAAACTACTTTTTTGTGACGGAAACGGTTTGCAGATTCGTTTTTAGCACACCAAAATCTACAAAAAATTTTTTGTTATTTACGAACGTGAGACGCACAGCCCTTAATGGAAAATTATATCAAAAATCCGGGGGAAAATAGTTTTCAATAAAAACAGCAAATGAATTCGATAGAAAAAAAAATGGATGCTATTTTTTTTTCTTTCTGTGTGTTTCTTGGCTTAAAAGTCTTTTTGTTTGATTTCTTTTGCATGGTATTAACCCCTGAACTCTGGGACTATTTTCCATTTCACAGACGTAGCCTTTGTTTATGCTATGCGTGAGCATAAACGAAAACTGTTAAATATGCATTCGCGTACCAAACTGCCTTGTCAAAAAAACCTTTAAGCCAATAAACACGAAAATAAATGCCCCTTCCTCAGGTGGCCAGAAAGTGGGTGCTCATTTTAAGTTAAATTTAGATGGAAAAGTGATCACCCACTTTTCGGAAAAAAAAATTTCTTCAGATCATGAAAACTATTTTGATACTCCTTGGGCGTTGAGTTCCATGGCGACCCGCAGAATTATTTAATGGTCGTTCCCTTAGTACCCCCCTAGTCAAGGCTAACGCATGCGCTAGCAGTGTCAGAAATTTCGTGAAAATAGCGAATAATTCCACCCCATCTTTCTAAGCTTATAACTCCTCGAAAAATGCAATTCAAGCCCTAATTTTTTTTTCAATTAAAAGGAGCAAGGACCAAGGTTCCATTAAAAAAAAAAAAAAGAAAAAACAAATAACGTGGTTTAAAAAAAAGGTTTTAAACTTCAAACTTTACAGGTAAAATTCTAAAAGAACACTATGTTTTTTTTTTTTTAAATTTGAATATATTATGTATTGACCTTTTCTCTTCAATTTGTGAGTAAATTAATTATTTACTTTCGGGTTACTAAATTAAGTATTTACTTTTTAATAGACGCTTAAAAATTGGGATGGGGGGGTTCGTGAATTAAAAAAAAAACGTTTGTCTAAAATATTATATTCGATTTATTGGAAAGAACATAAAATTTCACATTGACCCTGAAAATATCGTAAAAATAGAATCAATAGAAAAATTTTGATAGATTTTTAAAATTTAAAAATTGAAAAATATTGAGTTTAAAAATTGAAAAATATTGAGTTCGGAAAATTCATTACTGTTTAAAAAAAAAAAATATTTCTATTACTTTTAAAACAACTGTAATAGTTTATTTTGGAAGTATAATCCATAAAGAAAATAAATAACCCACTTTTAACAGAGAAATTCCGAGATTTTTATATTGTATTCGCAGTTTCGTGTTAGGGGTGTCAAAAATTCCTACAAAAATTCTGATACTGCTACGCATGCGCACGTAACATTTTTTATTTATTTACTTACGTGGTGGAGTTTCTATACTGATAGGTTTTTTGAAATTTTTTCACTGGATTATTATTGATTGAACACTAACCAGATTATGAAAAAAAACTGAAAAAAAAAAATCATTTCAACATTTGAAAGGGATACTCACTTTTTAGTTATCACGTTCTGGTAAATCGGTCACTTTTTATTTATTTATTTATTTTTTTTCTAAATACGGAAGTGTCTTCGGGAGATATAAAATGGTCGCATGTTGACGAAGCAATGTATCGGGAGGCGTACGGGATTAAAAATTATTGGTAAATTTTTAGATTAGGTCCACCTCCTCAATTTTCTTTTAAATGACGACTTGAAATGGTTTTCGACTATGCTGAATACGAAAATCGCATCGAAATTTTGCAGAAATAAGTAGTTATCAAGATATAAAAAGTTGTATTATGCATTGTAATCTTTGGCGGCCATCTTTTTTACGTGTGTGTATTTGTTTATGGCGCGTGTGCACGTAAAAAGATGGCCACCGAAGAATACAATGCATAATACAACTATTTATTTCCGCAAAATTTCAATGCAATTTGCGTGTTCAGCATACTCGGAAACCTATAAATGTCGTCATTGAAAGGAAAATTGTGGAGGTGGACTTAATCTAAAAAAATACCAAATTATTAAACATTTCTCCAGCATGTTAGTGAAATTTATAATACTTTAATTTTTTTAAAGTATTATTAAAAAGAAACAAAACAAAAGTTTTGAAAAAAAACTCACCTTTCACAAAAACAATTTAAAAAAAAAAACACAAACTGACTAAATAAGTAAAAAAAAAAAAAAAATTAAAAATCTCGAAACTTTATTTTCATGAAAACAATAAAAAAAAAGTCCTGTTCTCTCTATTTTTTTTTCTTTGAGAAACAAATATATTTCTGACTTACAAATGCGGTAGAGACTCATTATTTTTACTTTCTATGGTTTTGATATACCGCGTTTTTATTGCTTACAAAATGGGTGACTGATTTATCAGAACGTTGTAACTAAAAAAGTGAGCACCACTTTCAAATGTCGAAATAGTGATTTCTTTTTTACATTTTTTTTTTTTTAATAATCTGTTTAATTAGTGTGCAATCAATAATAATCCAGTGAAAAAAAAATTCCAAAAACCTATAAGTATAGAAATTAAGCATGGGAGTAATGTTTGTACAACAACGTCGCCTTTCGCACTTTTACAAACATTTTTTTAAAAAGTAACTAAACCATTTATTGATAATTTGTCACGTGTACAAACATTTATTTATTTACGTAGGCTTAACTCCTTTCATGAATAAGAAAAGTTTTACTCTTTAAGAATAATAAAAGGAAAAAGTTACTGAACATTTATAAAAGGACTTCTTTTCATGAAGGCCAGAGGAATAGTTGGCCGAAAATTCGTGAAACAACAACAATAAATAAAAATGGTGCTAATGCAGAGAGCCGCGCTATTTTTTAAATCATATTTCCACGTTTAAATAACATTTTACGATATGTTTTTTTTTTATTTATTCAATTGTAAGGTTAAAGTTCAGAATAGGTACAAAACATCCTTACCTCCCCATGTTAAGAATGACTTTTTAAATAATAACATTATTTCAGCACGGATCACTTTCTGCATGAGTAATCTTATATAGAAAAAAACTCAAAAGCAAGCAACAAACTTCTTTTTTTTGGCCTTATATAATAAAGAAAAGATGTGTAAATTAAAAAATTTGGAAGATAAACAAATGAAATATGTTTGTTTTTTTTTTGTTTTTTTTTTTACTTATCGAGTTAACAGAAAATTAAACCTTTCGTCAATTCGTGGCTGTGAAATGAATCGAACCGGAAGTTCAGTTTTATCAACAGAACAGATTCGCAGAAACGATAAATAAATATATTTATTTTATTTAATATTTTAATTTTAATTAGGTAAATTTATTTTAATAACATAAAAACATACCTCGACTCTAAAAATGGGTTGTCTGAAAATTTCAAATAAATTGGTAACGTATAAACATGGTTTTATTTCTTTAGAACGAACCAACTTTACATTTTTATATATATATATATATATATATATATATATATATATATATATATATATATATATATACCCTTAAAAAAAGGTTTCTTTTGAAATATTTTCAAGTGGTCTTAAATTTTTTGATTAGAAGTATATATATATATATATATATATATATATATATATATATATATATATATATATATATATATATATAAAGCTGAATGTCTGTGTGTGTGTGTATGTGTGTGTTTGTCTGGTCACGAATATAGTTGACTATTTTAAAAAACTGATTACATATAATGATAGAAGATGTATCAAGACACAGGAGTGGGTATATTTGATCTGGCAGAACGGTGGTTCATTAAAATTGTGGGGTCTGCGTTCGCGCCTGGTCCTCAAAGTATGGAAATAAAAAATTTTAAATAAAAAAAATCGTGTACAAGTGTTTTTGATATAGATGTACATAAGAATACTTTGATAACTATGTTTTAACTTAAATAGGAATAATATAATAAAATTGTGGGGTCTGCGTTCACGCCTGGCCTCCATAGAATTATTTAAATTTTTATTATTATTACATTTTCACCCCAAACAAGGCACATTGCCACTTTGGTGTAGGGGGCTACTATCAGGGTCAACAACTACTGGGGTACTATGTAGGGATTTGGGCAGCAAGATGTCGGTTCACGTTGCACGAACTTCTGCATGTCAGTACAGTTGGGGAAGCAGGGACTTGGAATGGAATTCCAAAGTCTATCGGTTCTGGGGAAGAAACTACTGGAGTAGAAAGATCTTTTACATCTAGGGATCTCTACAGTGTGCGTGTGGGGGGTGATTTAGCAGTCTATCGGGTCTGTCGAGGGTGTTCACGGCGTGGGGGCACAGTGTCTGCAGTTCGTCAGAGCATTCACCATTAAAATACTTGTAGAACAGGCAGAGGGGTGCAACGTTTCGTCGATGGGACAGAGGCTGAAGCCTAGATGCCAGTTCAGGGCCTATCAGATTTGCGACTCTCTTTTGAACCTTGTCAAGCAGCGAGAGACTAGTAGCAGATGCACCATCCCAAATATGACAGCAATACTCCATACGTGGGCGAATGGTGGCCTTATAGAGGTACAGAATACTTTCGGGTGTTAGTAGTTTTCTAGCACGATAGAGAGAGCCCACCTTCCTTGCAGCGGCCCTGGCAATGCCTTCAATGTAATTGTTCCAACTCATGTTTCCTGTGAACGTTAGGCCAAGGAGTTTGAAAGATATAATCTCAGATAAAGAGTCGTTGGCCATTGCTATAGGTGGTAGAGAAGGTTTCTTGTAATTATTGAATGAAACTAGTTTAATCTTGGCAGCATTGAATGTGACCATCCATTTTTGTCCCCATTTCACTACAGATTGGAGGTCATCCTCTAGTGTTTTTGCCATTTCTTTAGATATGTGTTCATTTGTTTTCCTGTCACGCCTGTTTTAGAGTGTGGTGTCCTCAGCATATATACCCATCTCAGAGGCAATTTTGTCGGGGAGGTCATTTATGAATATCAGGAACAATAGAGGTCCAAGGATAGACCCCTGGGGCACTCCCGCATTTATATCATATTGTTTAGATGTACGACCGTCGAGGGCAACCTGGATTTTTCTCTTATCTAAGAAGGATTTAATTATGTTAAGTATTCTACCAGTGATACCGTATGATCTAATTTTCATGAGGAGACCCTCATGCCATACCCTGTCAAAAGCCTTGGATATATCTAGAGCTACCGCTCTGCCCTCCCCCGCTTTGTCCAGTGAATTGTATATACGTTCAGAGAATGGAAATAGGCACAAACTTTAATAAAGACTTTTCATATCTATCTGCGTAAGTATACTTTGATGATTATGTTTCAGTTTGAAGAAAGATGGTATAATAAAACTATGGGGTGTTCGTTCGCGCCCGACCTCCATAGAATGGAAATATGTCACAAAGTTTAACAAGGTTTTTTTAATATAGGTCTACAGAATATTGTGATAAGTGTTTCAGTGTGAACAGGTATGGTATAATAAATTATGGGGTGCATCTATTTTATTTTTACTTTCATCATATTTTGCTTTGGTTTTGATACCCCAAAATTCGAAGCTATCTCTTTACAACCCTTTCTTTTCATAACCTATCATACTTTCATAAATCACATGCCTCTTTGCAATGATTTAGTCCATTTTCTGTAGGCTGTTTTTGAACCCAGTCAACGACGGGTACTTTTGCTAGTATAAACTTAATGTATGTTTATGCGTGATGTTTGCGTGTTCCCTATAAGATAAAGGTTCGAGAACCTACATAAAATCTAAAATTGTATTCTCATGTAAACTTTACCGAAAAGACAAGGGAAATGTTCCCGAATCTATAAGAACTTTCCTAAGGAGGATAGGAGAGTATTAAAACTTTAACTCATATGTTTTCTGGGGACGACAATGAAAATAGTACTGAATATCTAAGTGGCTTCTTTGACTAAGGGAGCTATGGAGGCCGACCTCCTTCAAAACTTGAAATATATCACATTTTGATGAAATTTATATCATATGGATAAAATTCTTCGTAGAAGACAATAGAAGTGATCCCGAATCTCTACGGTACCTTCTACGTGTTAAATATCGATGTGTCCCTACTTCTAAACGACTTGTTTAGTTAGAAAAGTATCAGATTGAAAACATCGAATATGCAGTTTTGATACTGCCCACGTTTTCTTTTAATAAAATTATATGAAATCGAAGAATATCTTTTTCTTTATCTAATATAATAAAATTTAAGAGAATAATTTTGGCATAATTAGTATATAAGGCTCCTCTATCTATCTTGTCTCCTTTTCTAGAAAACAGTACCTAAATATGAACATTTATAAGCATGCAGAATTCTCTTAGAAACCTAATTCAAGTAATTCTAACTTTCTAGGTGTCTTTTTAAGGATGTTACGGACCTTTTCCAATATTTTGCACATAAAATATGAAATTTACTTATGAGTGTTACTTTAAAATACAGCGCAAACCAATGACTAAATTGCTCAGCGAATAAAGTATCAGATTGAAACATCGAGTGTGCAGGTTCGATTCTGCTCATGTGTTTTTTAAATAAGATTATTTAAAATCGAACAATATGTTTACTTTTTTAAATATCTCTATTAACTTATATATATATTTTGCATATTTTGACGTTCCAGACAAGTCCCTCGAAAACGTGACGGAACTATTATTCCTCGACATTACACGCATTAATATCTATTTTGCCGGAATTTGGCTCAGAAACAAGGAACATGGATTCTGTAATGATGTCTACTTTAAAACACACGATATGAAATTATTACAAAAGAAATACAAACATATGAAAAAGTTAAAACGAACAATTTAATTCATCACGAATAGATAATGAATAATGTATGATTGCAAACGTGTTTTATATAACATATGTGTGTGTGTGTGTGTGTGTGTGTGTGTGTGTGTGTGTGTGTGTGAGTGTACTTATTGTTTTGTAATTTATTTAATGATAGTGCATCCGTCTGCAATTTGTTTCTTTATATGCAAACTACAAACGTGAAAATGAATATACTGAAAATCGATTTCGTTGGTTGATTGGTTGTTTTTGTTTTACGGCATATCAACCCTTTTGGGTTATTTAATGCCGAATCCAGTGATTTTGAAGAACAATTTTTTAATGGAGTGTATTCGTTTTTTAAGTCGGTTTCTATTTAACCCATAGTTGGGACCCTAACAGGTACTACCACCCCGGGTCAGAGTGGACCTGGGAGCAATGGTAATTAAAGAGTGGCTCCACACTCCCCAAAGCCCGCAAGCTGGGGCCTCACCATCGGATATAGTTTAAGGTCATATCCAGGACCCTGAAAATCGAATCACTTATATGTGACAATTAAAGTGAAATACAGAGTACATTCTTTGCTAAATGTTAGTTTAAAACAAAGAAATATAAGATCAGTTTTGTTATATTCTAAGAATTTGAGGGTCCCTCATTTTTAATCTAAAAGTGAACTTTGTTAACCGCTGAATAATAAGTAGACGTAGTAATTAATATGTAATTAGTAAATTCTATTGCCTTTATTACCTTTAGTAACGCTTATGCATTGACTATATGTGTACCTTTTCTTTATATTGATTATTCTTGAAAATTGCCAAAAGTGGAAAATTAATTGGTCAAATAAAAGAATTATATTTAACGCATTGTTCAGTAGGAAAAATTACCCTAATTAAATTTATACCATTGTGTGTGTGGGGGGGGGTAGTCAGACCTTACGCCCACATGGAAATTAGTAATTAATAAAAAAAAAAAATTAAAAAAAAACGGCTGAACAGATAAAATATAAAAATCGGTGAATCCAAACAAACTTAATCTTTTATCAAATACGTACTAATAATTAGTCTAAACATCATACGAAACAGATTTGCACATATAGCTTTGGTTTATGACGCTTTGCCGGTAAATGAAATACGGAAAATCTCACTTTAGTTCATAGATAAGATGAACTTCTCATAGCACCTTAAGAATATATATATATATATATATATATATATATATATATATATATATATATATATATATATATATATGGTTATATATATATGTATATATATATAACCATGTATGCACATATGGTTATATATATATGTATATATATATATAACCATGTATGCACATATGTAACCAATAATCTTTCTATAATAAACATAATATATATATATATATATATATATATATATATGTATATATATATATATATATATATATATATATATATACATACATACATTTTCTTAAAGTGTAGGATAATACGGTTACTATTTACACTAATATATAAAAAAGTAAAAAATAAACTATTAATAACATATATAAGTAAATGTAACAAGATTACAAGATATATATATATATATATATATATATATATATATATATATATATATATATATATATATATAACAACCTTAAATAGACTATATTCTATTGATTTCCGTTTTGTATTTCTTTGTATTTTAAGTTACCGACAACAACTGCCAAAAAATTCCATTCAACACTGGTAAACAAAATGAACCTAAATTATTAAACGCTAATAAATAACGCGGATTTATGACTCATCCACTGTCCATTTCAGAACGCGCTTCAATTTGATTGGAACAAAAAGTCATGATCAGATTATGAATGCTTTATAACACGAGTGCCAAACTTGATTGAAAACTTGTCCCTCGAATTGAATTATTAACGATTCTTCGCTGGTCAGCTAAGGTCAATTTAAACCTAAAACATTTGTTGTATCAGTCAAAATAAATAAATGAATGATGTGTTGAAGTGATTTTGGCACAGAACGATTTGGCTGATGTTTGCTGAATGTTGGAAAAATAGTGAAATAAAGCGCCGAGTAAAAGGCGCGCGCGCACACACACACACACACACATCTTTCTCTCTCTCTCTCTCTCTCTCTCTCTCTCTCTCTCTCTATATATATATATATATATATATATATATATATATATATATATATATATATATATATATATATTTGACTGCTACTAAAATGGGTATGTGAATTAACAATGTTCAAATATTATCCAAACGCCTAAGCTCCATTTTTGTTACACAAAGAGCATCGGTCGCTTAATACGTTTTGTTGTTTACCAGCGTCGAATGTAATTTTTTAGCAGTCGGCAACTTAAAATACAATTTTTGTACTCAATCTTGTACATCATTAGCTTTGCATGAGAATTGAAATATAATATAACAATCACAAGAGTTACAAAGAGAAGCTATTAAAATGATAAAATGAATTTAAAAATCATAATTACAAAAATAGCAATTAATCCATATGGTTATGAAGAGAGAGAAGAAATGGGGACAATTTAATGGAGACCTTTAAAATAATTAATAGGATTTCTAGATATGAAACACTGATGTACTATATTTTTTCTCGCATTGGAAATATATTAACAAGAAAGATACGTATACGTAGGTGTAAAACGTTATTAAGTAAACCTTAATATGAGACAAAACCAATATCCAACGCGTACCGAAAATCACTAGCACTGGCTGAGTTAGAAGTTTTATTCCAAATACTGATTGCATCATGATGAGGAACTTGCTAGTGCAATATTAATTAGATAATTATGTTTAATTATAGAATAATGAATTGAAATAAATTGAGAATCAACACACTTTTGTGGTGGTGAATATCACCAAAACCTTATTTTACAAACGATTAATTCAAATGACAACCAAAAGCATTGGTTTTGATTATGAATAACGACAGTTTACGAAGTCATGATCGAATCATAATTTTGAGAGGTTGTATTTCTCGTGTCTAAAATGACAATTGAGAAAACATACTCAAACTGAATTGGGTTTACAACTTTAAAGGTTGTATTTCTCTGGTTTCATTGACAACGGGAGAAAAATATTGGGGAGAGGGCTTAACATAATTATGGAAAAATAATTTACAGGTCAAATCGATTATAAGAAAAAAAAATTATATTGTCCAATTACAAAAGGTCATGAGAGTGCACTTGTCATATCTTACCTGTCAAAGGAGAGAACTTAAATGCCTTCTAGACACTATCCTCGATTGTCTAAGGTCTCTCTCTGTACAGGGGTTTGTTAGAATAATCTGGCATGAGGATACTTTTCCCTAGAAGTAAACCCTAATCAAATATTCAAAATCACATTTTGTATTCGCTGCCCAAATAAGATTTCCTCACTATGGCTAACACACATTAGTTTTTACGAGGAATGGTGCACCTTCTCCAAGTGATGTTACCTCAAGTAATAGCACGAAGCCGGATACTCCACCAGACTAGATAAATTCTCGTACTGGAATTAAGATTAAGAGACCAAAAAGATATACGACAGCATATGAAAATGGTTAATTGGGGAGGGGAAATCTATGTTCTCAATTTCTTTACTAACTCAGTGTTTGAGAGATAAAGTCCTTTAATGGAACACTCGAATATCTATGTATCTCATATAGAGTTCAAGTGTTAGCCCCGGGTAGTGGGCCCTTTGATTTCTGACAACTTCGATTGAAGTAAAATTTTAAAAAATCAATACTTTGACGTGCATAGTCTTGAAATAAGACTTAGCCGGCATATTCTGATTTGGCGTTAGAATTCACATTTTTAGGCGAAACAAAGGTTCTCATTTACTGCCCAATCATGAGAGAGAAAAAAAGCACAATTTGTGAAATAATTCACGTTTGGAGGGTGCATCTGATAGACACACTGAGAGAGAAACCGAAATTAGCAACAGGTCAAAATAAAAAAAAAGTTAAGAATAATTATTTCCAAATTCGATTCCCTGTAAAGGACAAAAGCATTAAATAAATTTCAAAGATCTCCAGTCAAAACACCAGTCAAATTCCTCAACTTGTCTTTTTTTCTTCAACAATAGCAACATAAATTTTTATTTTTAATATTGCTAAACACATGTGTTCTAAAAAATATTTGTTATTATTGTTGTTGAGAGGGGCAAAACTGGACACTTACCTAAGTTTCCGACTCAGTTCTGCGGGTTGTTTTAACACAGCGTGGGCATAGAACGATTCATAGCACAACCAATCGAACTACACCGATTTGTAAAGCACCTCTGAATTGGGAGATCGTTACAATACATGATACACATACTTAACAATATCTCACATCGTTACCCTGTACGATTAGTAATGATCTATAAAAATTGAAAGGTTTTCAAGGAACATCAAAACTTACCCTTCATAATTTGTTTTCAAACAAACATCAACAGGTTCGTGATCCCAGTTGTCAGTTCTGGAATCTTTTTGGTCTTCTGGACAAAAGAAGTTGCCACAACAACGTTGATGATAGTCAACTCCTTTATCCAATAAAAACTTCACCATGGCTGCATCTTCATTCACAATCGCCATGTGAAGGACATTTTCACCTATCAAACAAACGTTAAATTGTTTTACTGGTCACAAGTTTGTTTACAGTTTATATAATGTAATGACGGTTTGAATATTTAATATGAACAAATTAACAAGATTTATATGATTGCAAATATTTTATATGAATATTACTAAATACTAGCTGCCCATGTTCCGGTGTTGTCCGGGAGAGTAGATGCATGAACATAGATCCAATAATGTTAAAAGCAGATATCGAGAATTTTCTTATGTATGTATGAAAATAAAACAAAAAAAAATCAAACAACCTAATTAAGTACGTATTTATGTATAAGAAATTATTTGAAATAAAAAATAGTACAAAACTGTTCATGATTTTATTTATGGATTGCTTATCTTTAACCTTAATATGAGATGCATCTTTTTTCCGAGTAGTATTTTGGACACTAGAACCAACACAATTTAATTGTAAACACATTTTTATTAAATGACCTCGAATCATGAGAGTAATCTGAAAAAGAAAACTTTTAAAAACAAATGATTGTTGCATTAACATTTCAAAACATTTGAAATGTAGCGAAGGGGAGCAGTCTTGCCGGGTTGTAAAATATGCTTAAATATATTTTAATTCATACAAATTTCGTATTTATTATAAACTAGTGGGACCTTTCGAAATTCCACAGGCGACTCATTCATATGTAATATATTGATGTTGATATTCTGTAGATATTCAGTGTAACTTAAGACGCTCTGATATTATTGTAGCTTTTTTGTTAAAACTGCAAGAGTATTTATCTAAGCTAGCACGAACGCCCGGTAAAACCCGGTCGTAAAGTACGTTTAAATATGATATTTTAATTCTTGCAGATTTCGTATATATATATACATAAAATTAATGTTCTATCGATTTTTATATATTATAAAGTTGCGATTTCAAAAATGAAAAAATATATATCCATATGACTTTTGGATGCATTAGTTTCAATCGAAACCGAAATAAAATCATATATATATATATATATATATATATATATATATATATATATATATATATATATATATATATATATATAACATGAGTTCCTTCAGCCATAATCGAAACTGAAACCAAAACTTATGAAAATTCTGGATAAAATAACAAGAAATAGAAGAACATAACAATTAAATGACCCAGATGTAAGCGTGATACACAAAAGAACATACACGCTATCGTATTAATATATAGATGATCTAATTCTCTATATTAACTAATATATAGCAGCGATTTCAAAAGTGTAAAAAATAACTTGGGTGATATCAGCTAGAATCGAAACCAAAACGTCGAGCGGATCTGCTGCGTTTCCTACCAATATAGCTATGGAAAGATAGGCAAGAAAAGTTAAATATTAACCAACGTGTTCATACATGAACACTTCTACCTTTAAACAGGCCTGTATAATCATAAACATCTCTACACAGAAACTCCAAAACATAGAATAAAAAGGACATGAAATCTCATTCTAACATTTAAAAACAACTCTATTAGTTATCTTCGTTAGTAAGAATAAAGAAATGGATTATTCGGGGAAAGTGTTCCTATGTGGAGATGTAAGTTAAAGATTAGACAGGCCTGTTAAAAGAGGAAAGAGTTCATGTATGTTTGTGTCGAAAGTAGTAGTGGAAACGTGCATCACGAAAGATTAGAGACAGTACTGTAGTCTGTAGGATGAGAAAGAGAGTGTGTTCCCGGTTTAACTTTTATGAATTCAATCACGTGACTGAGAGCTGGCTTCTGATTGGACAAACGAGGGAGGAAGTGTATTCAAAATCTCCAGCCGCGAGAATTTGCTCCTGCTTGTGCTCGTTGCAATTTCGTCTGCTACAGTGGTTACGTCGAACATGTAATTATCAAGTCTGAATAAAAAAAAAGTAGGAATACCAGAATCATAGGATGTACCGATGCTCTAAAATATTTCCCTTATCTAAGGAACTTACCTAGTGTGTACTGGTGACGTGTGATTAGATAATTTATAGGGGTGAATATTGTTCCTACCCTTTGTTTGGAAGCCTCGTAGGAGATGTCCTTTTCTCTTCGCTGCAACCTCCATCTTACAGAAGAGATGTTGCAAGTTTGTCTCTGCTTTATCGTTATTTTCATGGAAAGTGTTCGACTGAGCTTCAATCTGTGGTCCCCCCTCGCCAAACTTTCACAAGAAACACTCGTCTAGCTGAAAACACTATCAATAATTCCCCCCATTCTTTATCTGTGCCTAAACCTAAACGTAGATTCCATGAACAAAGCTTATTTCTTAGAACTGCACGCTTGAGGAATTGTTTTCCTGCTTTCCAGCTGACTACAATACGGTTGTCTTCAAGTCCAAAGTAAACAAGTTTCTGATGAGCCGTTCCACTTAAGTTAACAAATTTACCGAATTTCCATTACTAATGATTACTATATTGTCCTTTTGACTACTGTAAACTCTTTAACCCTTATCCTTGAGTGGTCTCTCGGCCCTGAGAAGTGGTGACGCCTATGTAAAAAAAAAAAAGATGGTTTGAGAAAAAAGTATGGAAATAAATATTATATCTTTTGCAATATTTAAAAGATACGGAAATACCACGCTGTAGAAATTAGTGTTGATATTGTGTTGAAAAAATTTACATAGGAAGTGTTCGTCTGTGTGTCTGTGTGTCTGTCTGTTTGTGTGTCTGTGTACATTTTCCTTACGCAATAACTCTGTCAATTTTAGTCTACACTCGAAATTTGATATACAGGGTACTGAGATGTGGGAAAATCTTTGGAATCGGTTTTTGGCCAGAAATTTGGCTGTTAAGGGGTCAAAGTTCAACGATTTGACATTTGAGAACTCTACCAAACTCCTCCGAGAATTTGGGGTCTAAACACTTGAAATTTTAGATATAGGTTTCTTGAGTATGAGTCTAACTTAATAACTTGATTTGAGCCCCAAACAATAAATGTTAAGGGGTCATAATAGGGGTCAAAGTTTAAAAAAATTGACCGTTTTTTGTTTGTTTTTTTTTGCTCAGCATACACCTTCAAACACCCGGGCAACGCCGGGCACCCATGCTAGTATATATATATATATATATATATATATATATATATATATATATATATATATAAGTGAACGTGTGTATGTGTGTGTGTATACATTTTCCTACGCAATAACTCTGTCAATTTTAAGTCTACAGATTCGAAATTTGATATACAGGGTACTGAGATTTTGGAAAATCTTTGTGATCGGGTTTCGGCCAGAAATTTGGCTGTCAGTTATATATACACTAGCATGGGTACCCGGCGTTGCCCAGGTGTTTGGAGGTGTATGTTGAGTAAAAATTAAAAAAAAAAAATGAAGGCAGGCTCGAACCCGTACCGCTAAGGAGGAAGAGAACGGAAAAAATGTGACGTCTTTGCTGTTACAACCACCGGCAAACCGGAAGTGATGTAGGTTTAAATTAAGGCTAGACAATCATAAAGAGGGGATGACTTTCGAAAATATCGGCGAAAAAAGCGACGCACCCTGTAGAAAAGTGCCCAGTTGAGAGTGAAGAAATTAATATTTTTAGCCAATTTTTTGGTATTTGTGGTCTGAATGGTCGAGCTTCAAAACGATACTGATCTTGTGAAAATCCGTCGCCTCTGTCAAAAGTTTTAGGCAGACATGCAAACATACATACATACATTTATATATTGGTAGCTCAAATTTTCGACCCAACTGATTAAAAAGCTTGCCCTATCTCTGAATACCCTTTATGTAAAATTTAAACGTTTAGACCAAATATTGTCTGAGTAATTTGGAAGAGACCACAGAAGTCAAATATTTTTAAACTTTGACCCCTATTATGACCCCTTAACATTTATTGTTTTGGGCTCAAATCAAGTTATTAAGTTAGATCCATGTCCAAGGAAACTATATCTAAAATTTCAAGTGTTTAGACCCCAAATTGTTGGATGAGTTTGGTAGAGTTCTCAAAGGTCAAATTGTTGAACTTTGACCCCTTAACAGCCAAATTTCTGGCCGAAAACCGATCACAAAGATTTTCCCAAATCTCAGTACCCTGTATATCAAATTTCGAGTCTGTAGACTTAAAATTGACAGAGTTATTGCATAGGAAAATGTACACACACACACAGACACACACGCACACACAGATACACAGGCACGTTTACTTTTATAGATATACTAGCATGAGTGCCCAGCGTTGCCCGGGTGTTTGGAGGTGTATGCTGAGCAAAAAAAAAAAAAACGGTCAATTTTTTAAACTTTGACCTCTATTATGACCCCTTAACATTTATTGTTTTGGGCTCAAATCAAGTTATTAAGTTAGATCCATGTCCAAGGAAACTATATCTAAAATTTCAAGTGTTTAGACCGAAAATTGTAGGAGTTTGGTAGAGTTCTCAAAGGTCAA
Source organism: Euprymna scolopes (assembly GCF_053919585.1). Lineage (NCBI taxonomy): Eukaryota > Metazoa > Mollusca > Cephalopoda > Sepiida > Sepiolidae > Euprymna > Euprymna scolopes. The sequence goes on along the minus strand of NC_136491.1, from coordinate 69,698,765 downwards.
TCGTTAAACTTTAACCCCTTAACAGCCAAATTTCTGGCCGAAAATTGATCACATCGATTTTCCCACATCTGAGTACCTTGTATATCAAATTTCGAATCTGTAGACTAAAAATTGACAGAGTTATTGCGTAGGGAAATGTACACAGACAGACAGACACACACACACAGACACGTTCACTTTTATAGATAGATAGATAGATAGATAGATAGATAGATAGATAGATTCTGCTACACAACACTTAGCGAGTAAAAGAACTCCTGGGTCAACCTATTTCGAGTATTTTGAACTTGAAAAAGCAATTAACAAGTTTTAGATCAATTTATACGTTTTTCGTTCTCTTTTTTATAAACGTTCTAATTTGTGACGTTTCTTTTTTCTTGTTTTTTTTTCTTTTTTTTTTTTTAATTAATTCCGATATCATTCTGTATGAATGCTTGTGCGAACACTGGGAAATCATATTTTTCTGCAATTCTTGTACACTACTTCACGTAACAAGTGTGAAAACGCCATACATTGACCGCTATCATACTTGCAAATCGCTTGATAGTTATTAACATTAATTATGTATGCGAGCATTTATTTTTGGCTTCTTTTGTATTGATAAGTATGCAAGTTCATACTTCCACCTAAGTGACCTAAGTGTGTATCTGTTAATGCTGTTATCTTGCATTGTGTGGTATCACAGGTTTAGTCTGTACGCGGCATGAAAAATTAGAATTCAATTCAACCTTCTCTGTCCTTCATCGAACCTGTTAGGTTCCTTTAATGATTTGCTTGATTATAGCATACGTGATTTCGGTCACTTCCTTCCGCTTTTTGGTCACTGGTTTTAGTTGTTGTTGTTGTTGTCATGGTAAAAAAAAAAATAACAGAGATCAACGATGCGTGGAATAAAACACGGCTCAAAATAAAAATGTAATAAACAGGACATCGTAAAAGAAAACAACAACAACAACAACAACAACTACGACACGAGCCAACAAGTTTAGACTTTTCTTGCTAAACCCTGGATTTCGAACACTTTACTCTTCTCTCCATCATTTATTTAATTGTGTCGTCTCCCCTAACAACTGGAAACGAATGCATACTGTTGGTACAATACCTGGGTATGTCAATTTGCATCGTTATGTAGCTTATACAGCTTTCTAGCTAGTACGAACCCTTAAAGTCACCAGAGGCTAGGTTATTATTTAGATGGCTTGTTCCCCATTGGCTAGGGTATGGTCGTTGTTACGTGCTGTACTTAGAAGGTCCACACTCCTAGGCGTTGCCTTCTCACCTTTGGAGAAGGACTTAGTTTATTGTTAATCGCTTGAGGGTTTATCTGTGTGTACCTCCATGTCTCACAGTATTGTATGATTTACGTTTTTAAGAATTGCTACCGGTTTGTGTTTTTATCATTTGTATGGGTGTTCAATATGCAGTTCTTTACATAATTCCCCGCCTGATTGTGTCTATTCTTAAATTCTTTTTGTTATTATTATCATTTAGTTACACAAGCCAAAGATTGCTCTTTAAGGAGAACTTGTAGTGTCCCCTAGAGTCCGAGTGACAACAAGTCTCCCCTGATTTCCAGTACTCTCCACCTCTTTTGATAACCTTTGCAAAGGGATTTATGTTATCGCAACAGCGTTTACAATTGATTTTTCGTTGACAGCGACCATTGGTCTTCAGTGAAATTTGGGTGCCAACAAGCCTCCCCAAAGCTCCAGTCCTCTTTGTACACATTCAGCGGAGGTGTGGCTAGTGCTTTCTCTCCTCGGTCTTACCATTCTCCTTGACCCTCATTATTGGGTGTGGTGTCCGTTTCTAGTGACACTCAGAAAGAAAAAAAAGAAAAGGGTCTGTATTTTTCAATTATACAATTTCAGATTTCATGATTCCATGTGATGCTCCTTTGTGTTTGTATCTGTAGCCGTTTCTGTGTCCAGTTTGTGTGTAGTTTATGTGTGGTGTTAGTCTCCACATTCAAGGGTTTCCTTAATATTTCTGCAGTTTTCATTATTGAAATTCGTTGTATCTTCTCTGCCACTCCTCTGAGTCCAATCTCTCCCATTCTTGTTTCAAAGTTTTCCGGTATCGTTCCTAGCACTCCTACTATAAGTTCGGTTATCTTTACTTTCTTCATTCTTCAGATCTCTTTGAGTTCTCTGGCCAGTTGTTGTTGTTGTTGTTGTTATTGTTATTATTATTATTATTATTATTTGGTCTATTCTCTTTTTGTCCATCAATTACGTGTTTCTACATGCGTACGAACAGATAAACTCCAAAAACATCATAACATTTTAATCTTCTATACTTATGAAGTTGATCTTTTTTCCCCGCTCTGACAGTGATATTAAAAGCCTTTTCTTTTTTTCTATTAGAAAATTATTAAAACAAACTTCTTAATATACTCAGTTATTGATCTGCGAGTGGCTACATAAAGGTAAACTAATTTGCATATTCCTTTGAAAAACGAGCGTCAATTAATTACTTATTGATTACTTAGTGACCTTGTCGGTGTGTGTGCAAAAAGTTTCTACCAAATTTTTATCTGAATAATTAGTCTCATTGAAATTCGATATATAGGGTATTTGGACCGGTATCACACTTTTGATTTGTTTTTTAACCGGCAAAAATTGATACTAGGTCAAAATCGAAAACAAAACAGTTGATCTTCGTAGGGTAAGTCGAATAAAACATTAATCCTGCTGTTACTTTTGCACATGTGCGAAATTTATTTGATTCATAGCTCAACATCACTTAATTTTTAACCTTCTCTATCTATCTATCTATCGGTAGTTCAGGTGGTAACGGCGCTGGAGTGCTAAACGTTCCGGTTTCGATTTTTACGTATGGTACTCATGTCATATATTGTTTAATAACTTTTGAAATCATTATTATATATTGGATAATAATCAAGAGAAATTTAGCTCTTCTTCTTCTTCTTCTTCTTCTTCTTCTTCTTCTTCTATTATTATTATTACTAGCAAAGATACCCGTGCTTCGCACGGAGCTTTGTTGCGCACTCGGGTACCAAAATCTGTGGGCACCTTTCCAGTAAGTTGATGTTGTAAGAGCAACGATTGCATAAGGTGATTAACATTTTAACTACGTCTTGTAGTGACTGAAATTCAATCAGGAACTTCACAAAACATTTTCATCAAAAAGGAAGGTTACTTGATGTTACATAGTAAATTTTTCATTGAAGTAATTTTCAACTCTTGCTTAAATTTTATCTTGCACATTCAATATTAAAAACTTACCACAATCAGATCATGTCAGTTTTTCCTCATATCCATTTCTCAAACTTTTCACTGAAGAGCCTCAGGGTAAACTATATTTCTGCTGCTTTGATTTGGAGCCAGAATGTAGAGTTTTTCTGAACTTCCTGTCCGGCTGATGGAGACGTAGAACATACCGTGACTGAAGCAGTCTGATGTCAAGTCTACGCCAATGGTGTTAAATGTCTGACCTTGACTTTTGTTTATGCTCATTGCAAAACACACCTTCACAGGAAATTGGAGTCTCCGGAATTTAAATGGAAGTTCTGAGTCCGATGGAACTAAGGGGATCCTTGGCAGTAGAACGGTTTCGCCTTTGTAGGGACCACAGGAAATGGTGGCCTCAAGTACATTGGTGTGCAATCTGGTGATAACACATCTGGTTCCGTTTGTTGTTTTTGGCGGTTCCAAGGATCGAAGAATCATGATTGGCGATCCAATTTTGAGATTTAAAATGTGTGGAGGCATTCCAGATATCTCCAAAGAGTTTAAAAACTCCACAGGGTAGTGAACAGCTTCATATTCATTAGTAGCCGAATCAACTGACTTGTATTGCTTTATGTCTCCTGGAAATTCATCCATTATTGAATTGTTCAAATGATTCACATTGCTGTTTAATGGCGAAATAATAGCCCTCTCAGCAAGCCAATCCGGTGATTTTCCATTGTTTTGCAGGTCTGGGTACACTTTGTCTTTCAGTTGCTTCTGATTACCGACACATTTACCAAGCGCAGTTGGAATCTTAATTGTGTCAGGTGAAGAAGTGATAGGAAACTGACCATTACCGATTTGGAGAAGCAATTTTGAGAAGTCTGCTGCAGCTGTGTTATCAGAGATATAGGCTCTCATATTAGTAGTCAGTCTCTTCACTATAACGTGCCTCCAGAGATAGGATTGTTTCAAACTTGCATTGACAATGTTAGCCCTTGTGCCATTTTTAACCACTGGGAGGATTTGACGGAAATCACCGCAAAATAAGGTTGGAATGCCACCCATGGGATTCTTGTTTCCTGTGATGTCTTGCAGTGTTCGGTCAATTGCTTCATAAGCACTCTTGTGCGTCATTGGGGCTTCGTCTACAATGATTGCAGAGGTGTCTCTAATTACATTTGCCAAGGCTGAGTTACCAGTAATTTTGCAAACTGGCTGATCCATTCGATGAATATCCAAGGGTACTTTAAAAGTGCTGTGAAGAGTGCGGCCACCTTGTAGTAGAGTAGCAGCAATGCCACTGGATGCTGTTGCAAGCACAATCTTTCTCATGGATCTAATCTTTGCAAGGATCAAATTGATTACAAAAGTCTTGACCGTACCACCTGGAGCATCAAGAAACATCATGTTTTTGTTCATTTCACCTTGTGCTTCCAACATTGCCATGAATGAATTGTAAACTTCTCTTTGAGAATCGGTCAGTTTTTCTTGCATATTTTCTGCTTGTAGGGAAAGTTCTTCAAGATTATAAGTAACTTCACGTTGATACTCTCTCGCGAGTCTTTCATCTCTCCCTTGCGTTGGTGCAGGTAATCCATAGCTTGCCAATGGTTGACCGCACATAAGGAGAACTTTTTCTTCAATTAGACAAAGAGTTTTATTGTAGATGTCCTCATTAAAATCTGCTTCTGGATTGTTAACTTCTTGCCTGTATCTGTGAAGAATGTCTTCAGATATTACATCACGAAAAGCCATCCAGATCTCAAGAGGATTTCTTGGCTCACAGGCTGTTAAAATTATCACAAATAGGCTTCGCAAATTTGAAGGTGATTGAGTGGCACTTGCCTCTCCTACTGCTTGATGCAAGTGATGGTCATTTTCTAGAAGGCCTCGAGCAAGGCACGCTGCTCTGTATGTTTCAAACACCTGACCATTGTATGCTCGCAAATTTTGAAATGAAGTTGGACCAGCAACCTCATTGAGCAACAGGCGTAAGAAATAACACTCCCCTGCTTTTGGACTAATCGTGTAGATTCTCCCAATGCATGGTGCCTTCCATACATCATCATTTTCAGTACCTTCAACTTGTACCCCACGCATTCTTCTCATCCATTTCTTTGTCGATTTGTTCCAAGTGTAAAACTCAGGGACTTCTACGTATTTGAGACCCCTTGCAAAGTCATCCTCATGGCAGAGTTGAAAAAATGCTGTCAAAGTTGTGGCAGGCGGTGGACCTTGGGCTCGTTCCAGAGCAGTATCAGCTGAGAACATGACACGCTGCCCATTTTCAAGATGAACAGAAAGTTGTACAATTTGGGGGAAATATTCATGGATGGGATGTTCCAATATCCTCCAGGCCGCCTCTGAACTGCCGACATACCTTGCATTCTGGAACTGCTGGATCTCATCCACAATGTGACTTTGTACTTGGCCTTGTTGGTTAGCTGCTCCATCAGTTCTTTGTAGTTCAAACACTGCTTGATCACATCCTTTATTCACGTATTTGAGGACATATTTGATGCTTTGGATCGAGCTGCAAATTTCTACGTTAATGTGAGCGTTGAACTGCTGAAGGAGGACCTTGTTGTACGGAACACTCCACTGGTTTGTTATTTCTTGATTAACATACCGACCATTTCTCTTCATCCTTATTGTACCAGTCTGGCCTCCATCTTCTGGTTTTCTTCGCCTGTACTTGGGGTAAGAGTCTTGGCCTTGCTCGGTACACTGAAGAAATTCTTTTGGGTATTTTTTGGAACATTTGTTGTCAATCATACATGGACAATTTGGATTAAATGGTCCACAAGGTCCATGCACCATATGCGCCATCACTTTAGCATGAAGATCAGGATCTTCCTCTTTGTCAGGGATCTCTGCAGATATGCAGAGATCCATTTTTTCTGGTAGAAGTTTGTCCTCTGGGGCCTGCCAGGTGAGGATGTGTGCATGCGGCAGTCCTCTTTTTTGATATTCAATACTGTACAGGAAAGCCCTCAGCCTGCCAAATCCTCCCTTTTTAAAAGATTCAAGTAACTTTTTTAGCTTCTGCCTGAAAACCCTGGCAACAATATCTGGACGATCCTGAGGGTCTTGCCCTTGAAGACAATTTTCTGTAATTTCTGTCCACTTTGGATTTGTTGTGAACGTGATGAAGAGGTCGGCTCGGCCCATTCGCCGAACATATGCCATGGCATCACTTTGACGCTCAAACATGTATCGAGGGCCTCCTGTATAAGTTGCCGGAAGTACAACTCGTTGAACAAACTGTTCTGGATTCCCATCCTCCCTAAGAATTGAATCTCTCAAGTTGCTATAATTGTCAGCTCTCAGGGTCTGTTGCTCACGCCTCAGGAACTTTAAACGTTCTGTTTCAATCTTGCAGTACACATCCACCAGCCATTGTTGAAATAGCCTTCGGTACCAGAGAAAATAGTTTCCAGGCCGAGTCATTAAATGGTACGAATAAAATTGCTGTTGGGTAACTTTTCGCCCATTGGATGCCTTCATGCACGCAAGACAATATCCCGGTTAGCTGTTGGTTCATTCTCCATTAATATTCCAATCTCATACGTTGTTGTTGGAGCATTGAATCGCCGTGGATGCTCTTCTTGCGGCCTTCGGTCTTCCCTTATGACAACTTTATGTTCTACCAAGTGTTCTTCATCAATCCTCTCCTTTGTTGTTTTCAGCTGACAAATAAAGCTGTTGTTCTCATGTAAAAATTCAGTCAGACTTTGGAGAATGTCTCTATTGAGTCTACTGTCACGTCCCCGATTATGTAGTTCCTTTTCCAGACTATCCAAGAAGTAGACTTGAATAAACTTTGCTGTTTCATCTTCAGGTGGTAAAAGACTCCCAATCTGGTGGCAAACCTGGCCTCGAATTCTAAAAGAAGGATTCCACCCATGTACTGCCGCAATTTTGTGACCAAATGATGTCATTGCAAAACAATTGTTATAACAGCGTAGATTTTGCAGAAAATCTTTAGAGATGGGACCATTGCCGGAGAGCAAATCTTGAAGCAACTGAGGCAGTGGTGGAAAGCTATCAAGCACAACTTTGCCAGAAGAACAACAACAACCAGGAGTTTCTCCTTTAAATTTTACAGCTGAGCAATGTTGACATACTTTGTCCATTTTTCCTATATCAGCTGTAGTGAGAGAGTCATTTTTGTTGTAGAGCAATCCTTTTCTATTGCAGTGTTCTATTTCATGGTGTCTCAAAGCAGTCATTCGTTGTCTAGCTGCCTCGTTTTCTGTCAATTGCTGGGGCAAAGTCATACTCTCTCTCCATGCAGCCTCTCGTTGTTGCCCTTGGTATAGGCGAAAGCTTCGTTGGGTTTCCGATTCATTCTGATGTCGTTGAGCCACTCTCAACTGACCTTGTGTACGTCTACTTACCTCATATAATTCATTCGATCGTAATATTGCTTCTCTTTCCAGTGCATATCTTTGCCTTTCTTGAATTTCATCTTGTGATGAATTTAACCGCCTTACAGCATGTCTAGTTTTGTCAGCTTCACGTTGGGTTTCTCTTTCCAAATCTGACAGTCTTGCTCTCCTTTCTCTTTGACGTATCCTGTTAAGTTCTAGACGTCTTTCTCTATCTGAATTGTTTTCATTGGAGCGAATTGCAGCAACTCTTAGTCTATTAGCTTCCAATCTTTCCATCATTTCTTCCTCACTTTCGTTTCTACTTCGTTTGGGTGGCATAATTTCGGTTTTAAACGGAATTGTTTAACGATATTAATGATTGTAAATTAATTAAGCGTAAAGGAAATGTATACTAACTGAAATGGACGAACTATAAATAATATTTCTGAATAGTACAATTATAAACAATTTTTTTTTTTTTTATTATTATTTTTTTTTTTTATTCAATTTTCACCCCAAACAAGGCACAGTGCCACTTTGAAGCAGGGGGCTACTATTAGGGAATTAATTAGCGGGGTCATTATGAAGGGAGAAGAGTAGAATTATATTGTACCTATTTACTATGCCTCCCCACGGGACAGAGTTAGACACCAGGGTCGTTTTTTAACGTGGAGAAAAGGTACAAAAATAAAAATTGTCTCAGTCGTGAAGGATTTCTCCTCCACCGAAAGAGAACAAGAAAATGAAGTGCAGCATCTGAAGAACAGATACTACACTTTGATCTTGACCAAAAGGAATGAATAAAAGCGACCTACGTGTGACTCATTACTTCCGGGTGTAAACGTCACAGTCTAAAAGTAATAATTAAAAAAAAAAAAAGTAAATGTAAAATAAATGTAATACCAACTTAGGTTAACTAAGTAAACAGTACAATTAAAACAGTTCTATTAAAACAAATAATTACTAAGATCTAGGTAATTGTTAGTCTCATTGTTATGGTTTTAAAGAAAAAAATGTGTAAAAAAAGTTCTGCTTTTGTGAGTACGTGTATTTCTTTTAAATTACATAACCTTTTTATTTTATTAATTATATCTCTTTTAAATTTATATATTTTGTTAGTAAACTGGAAGAAATTCAGTTGAATAAAACCTTGTTCGTGTTCTTTACGTTAAACTCATATTTTTATAAAAGGTTCATCCGGTTTAAAGAAAGCGCTAAGTTTAAATAAGACTGGAAATAACTAATTCAATATATAAATAGAAAAATGAAATAAATATAAGCTTTAAGTCTTAAGATAGTAATAATCAAAATGTAATAAATTATTTGTAGTTCAAATCTATGATAAGACAGGCTTTCGAAATAGGCTCGACCAGAAAGATTAAATTGGAACGAAATTATAATCTCCGTGCCATTTTCAAAACAACCCCACAAAAGTAACGATATCCTGCAGTTGGTTAAATCACAATGGTTGTAAGAAAAATGTAAAAGAAAATGCGCTTATCTGTTTATTTTGACCTGTTTTATTTAATTAAAAAAAAATTGGCTATAACTGGAAGAGAGCGTTATGTTTTGGGGGTTGTTTAAAAAATAGAATGGAAATAAAGTTAGTTCCGTTTTAATTGTGTTTAATTGCGGCAAGCGCTAACAAAATCGAAAAATCACTGTTTACATTCGAAATGTTAACTTTTATAGGTTTACAGGTTTGCTGACAAGGCTGGGGGTGTTTAATACAATTATTTTACTAAATTGATTTTTTTCATTTAAAAATAAAATTATTTATTTTTTAATAAAGTTTTATTTTAAAATATTTGTTTTTGTTTATTTATATAAAATTACGATAGTTGAATTGTATTCTTTCAATTATATTGGCAAGTAAAATATAAAAGATTAAAACGGAACGAAATTGAAATTTCCATTACATTTTCAATACAATCCCAAAACATAAAGCTTTGCTCGCCAATGAATTGTTTTGATAATATACGTAAAGTGAAATAAATCGAATATAAAATTAAATGAAAATATATTAAATAATTAAATGTTAAATAGATTTTGTAAATAGTACAGTTGAAATGATTAGAATATTTCCAATATGTAATAAGGTCGAGGTAATTAGTTAAAGAGATTTAATATAATGTGATATGCAAATGAGCATAAGTCATTCGATATGGGGGTGGTTTGTAGACTAGTATATAAAGAAATTAGGCATTGATTCTTATGTCTCCTATAACAGAAACATCCTAAAATGGGTTCTAATGTTTCTCTACCAGGAGAGATCTACCCTCTTACCTCCTTTATATTTCTTTGATGATGGAGAGCTGTACACACAGACAGAAACACACGAACCCTATTACTTTATAAAAATATAGATTATTATAAATGTGTATGAATTAAAACATAATATTTATACATATTTTACGACCTGGCAACGTCGGGCAACCTGATAATAATATATAGATTTAATTTTATGTTATTTTCTGTTTTGTTTTTTTTTTTAATTTTAATTCAAGATTTTACTTTTTTACACATTCTGCTTATCGCTATTGTTAAATAACTAGAATTCAAAATGAGGGGTCAATCAGTTTATCATATAATTGCGTTATTATCATTCATTGCGCTGCTCTGAAGATAATTTCGCATAGGGATCATTAATTCCCCACAATCAATAATGTCGCCAGTCTCATATTTAACTATTTGGTTTAGATTCTGTATAAGTCGACTGTTGGGAAATGGAGTGCTGACAGGACTAGACAGGTTAGTAATATCAAATTTCAGCAAATTGAAGAAAGAGAGAAAACGTTTCGAATCAACGTATAATCAACGTACTACGTTTTAATCCGTCTTTTATTTTATTTTCAATGTTCAATCGATAACACGCTGTATTGTTGTGTAGCGTGAATCACAGTTTGAATAGGAATTAAAGCGGTTACAAGTAGCAAATGAGAACAATGGACAAAAAAAAAAAAAAAAAAGAATGATCGTTGTGGATAAGAGTCAACATTTAGCAAGTGCTTCACCTAAAGACTATTGTGAATGAAAGAGAGAAACACGGTTAACGAACAAAGCATATTTATATCTTTACAAATTTATACTGAAAGAGTGAAAAATATTTCGAGCGAATAAAATGTTCGTTTAGAAAATTTAAATTTTCTGTTATGTCTGTAGAATGTTCGCAGCATGCTGGGACGGTGAAATGCCAGCTTTCAACTTCTTCATAGTCAATTCTGGATTATATATATATATATATATATATATATATATATATATATATATATATATATATATATATATATATATATATATATATATATATATATATATATATATATATATATATATATATATATATATATATATATATATATATATATATATATATATATATATATATATATATATATATATATATATATATATATATATATATATATATATATATAAACCTGAATGTGTGTGTGTGCGTGTGTGTGTGTGTGTGTGTGTGTGTGGTCACGAATAGGCTCCTATATGGTTTACTATTTTAAAAAACTGTTTACATATAATGATAGAAGATGTATCGAGACATAGGAATGGGTATGTTTGATCTGGCAGAACGGTGGTTCATTAAAATTGGGGGGTCTGCGTTCGCGCCTGGTCCACAAAGTATGGAAATAAAAAATTAAAAATTAAAAACAAACGTTTACAAGTGTTTTTGATACAGATGTACATAAGAATACTTTGATAAGTATGTTTTTACTTAAATAGGGATGGTATAATAAAATTGTGGGGTCTGCGTTCGCGCCTGGCCTTCATAGAATGAAAATAGGCACAAACTTTAATAAAGACTTTTCATATCTTTCTGCGTAAGTATACTTTGATAATTATGTTTCAGTTTGAAGAAATATGGTATAATAAAATTATGGGGTGTTCGTTCGCGCCTGGCCTCCATAGAATGGAAATATGTCACAAAGTTTAACAAGGTTTTTTAATATAGATCCACAGAATATTGTGATAAGTGTTTCAGTGTGACAGGTACGGTATAATAAATTATGAGGTTTATCTATTTTATTTTTGCTTTAATCATATTTTGCTTTGGTTTTGATACCCCCAAATTCGAAGCTATCTCTTTACAACCCTTCCTTTTCATAACCTATCATATTTTCATAAACCAGAGTCCATTTTCTGTAGGCTGTTTTTGAACCCAGTCAACGACGGGTATTTTTGCTAGTGTGTGTGTATATATATATATATATATATATATATATATATATATATATATATATATATATATATATATATGGAGGGTGTACTAGAACGCGTTTTACTTACAAGGAGAAGGTCTAAAAGTCTGAATATATTAGCAAAGAGCACATTCAGCACCTGGTATTCAATAATGGTCAGGCTCAAGTTCGCTTAAGTCCAGTGATCTGACGGGAATTAGTGTGTAGACATGATTATGACGTATGTACAAGATATGTCATAATCATGTCTACACACTTTAATTCAGCTATAATTTCCTGCAATATCTGTAAAAACTTCACTTTGCATCATCAAATACCTAACATTAACGACTTTGTTAATGAGATGTATTTTGCCTACATTAAAGTACCATTTGCAAATCTGGGCAGAAATGGCTACACAAATGCACCTGTGTGGCAATCCACAATGCATTGTATTTCTTACTTATTAAACCAGAAAGAAAGTTGAGAAAGAAGTAGAAAATTAAAGAGAATGAAATGCTTGTATGAACAAAACTGATTGTCCAAACTCACGAGCATAATCCCATCAGACTGATTATCCTTATTATTCAGAGAAGCAGGTGCGATCCACCTTGCACCATTTAGCCACACATGACTGGTTATTACTAGGGCTATGACGACAATATTCTTTTCATTGTTTTGACTCTCGAGTATATATCCGACACAGTTAATCAACCGAGAACCACATCACTTGATATAAAAGCATATAAGATATCAATGGATACACACTCGAGAGTCAAAACAATGAAAAGAATATGCTGTTGTTCTAGCTCTAGTTATTGCACAACACATCATTCACTTTTCTTTATTGCTTCATTTGTATAAGCAGAATCGAATGTAGGCTTATAAACTTCCCTTTTATTTATGTCGACCATTAGCGATAATATCTCTCACACATTCTTACAAAAAAGGAAAGTTCCCTAAAATTCCATATTTATACTATGTTTCAGTCGATGTGTCCTTATTTACTTGTTTTTCTATGAGAACAAAGTTAGACATAAGGTCGGTTATTTTATATGAAGGATATCAAGTTCCCTCCCCACCCCAAGGGGCAAAAATTAACATGAGACCATTTACATGATATAATATTTTCCTTTTTATTTTATCCTTTCTTTCTTTTAATCTTTCCAACATGACATTTTATCAAGTGTCTCTTCCTACAACTTATTTTTTTTTTCTTTTTTCTTTCAGAATGAATACCTAAAATACGAAAATGTTCTACCATCCTGATTTTTTCTTTACTTACCTTCACCCAAAACAAGGCATATTGCCACTTGGACGTAAGGGACTACCAATTGAGACCATGCCTAAGAAAGATTAAGTGTTGGTTTACGTTACATTTTAACTTCTGCATATCAGTACAGTTAGGGAAGTAGGTAACAGGAATGGAATTCCAAAGTCTAGCTATTCTAAGGAAGAAGTTATTAGAGTAGAAATCTGTGTGGTATTAAGGAATCTCAATAATGAAGAGCGTGATTTTGCTGCTAAGCCGGTTTGTCGGATAGTGTATGTCGAGAGAGCACAAATGCAATGAATTCATCAGAGCACATTCCATTAATATACTTATAAAACAGGCACAGGGATGGAACATTGCGACGATGGGACAGGGGATGGAGTCTAGTTAACAAAGTGGGGCCTGGAGATCCTTTTTTGGGCCCTATCCAACAGGGAGAGACTAATGGTAGATGCATCAGCCGAGATGTGACAACAATACTCCATGCATGGGCAAATGGTGTTCTTGTAGAGGTACAGGATACTCTCAGGTGTGAATACTTTTCTAGCATGATAGAGGGATCCCACCTTCCTCGCAGCAGCCTTCCCAATGTCTTCAGTGTATTTGTTTCAGTTCATATTTCCTGTGGATGTTAAACCGAGGAGTTTGAAAAAGGATTATTCAAGTAGGGAGCTATTTGTCATGTATATCGGTGGTCGGAGAGGCTTCTTGTAATTGTTAAAAGAGACCAGCTTAGTTTTACTAGCATTATTGATGAGACCATAGATTATTTAAGCTACGATCGAAATATTTCCAATGGATGTGTAGCCTTGGTACGTTTTTTATTAGTAAACTAGAAGGACACGTTAGCTGGCGTTGCTCGGTGGAAGCATACCCCCCCACATAAAAAGTAAAGTACGAGTGTTGTTGATGGTCACCCCCAACCTGACCATGTTAAGAACGGTTTTCGGAATAGACTCACCCCATGGTAAGAAAGGCTGTTGGAACAGACACCTCCAACCTCCACAAGTGAATTACAGTGCAGAATGCAAATATTTATATCTTGAAAAGTACCTGCCTACGCCAAATATGAATGACCTTGTCTTAATGAGAAAATTTAAACAAGTAAAAAGTGAAAGAGTCAGCTGATCAATTTCGGACATCGCTCAACACAGCTAAATAGAGGCATAATTACCATTAAAAAAATAATAATATGAAATGGAAATATGGCGGAAGACACAAAAAAGCGAGGAGAATAATTAAGCATGGAAAGAATCAAATAGAAACCACATTAAGTTCTAATAGAGTTTCTTTTTGCTTACAAAGAGGTTTAAAGAACTTAATATATGCGGTTTCTAGGATTTTCAAATGAAATAACGAGTATGACTTGCTGAGAATGAATAAGTCAATACTGAACCCGGAAGCACAAACACGGCTATTTATCAGGGGTTCACATATGGCCGTATTGTTCAAAACGTTTGATGGTGAAAATTTTGCATGACGAATCTTAACTGGGATATGTTATTTCATGCGGGAATCTAATCTCTGCGATGTCCGTTCAACGTATTGCGAGCCACAAATATATTTAAATAAATAAGCACTAGAGTTATTATGGTGGAGGGAAGAACGTCTTTTCGGATCGATGATAGTAGAAAAAAACACGAGGATTCGATGCAAAATAACACTGTTGAATAGCCAGTGTTATTTGTCCGGCAAACCTGTCACTAACCTAGCAAAAAAAAAAAAAAAAAAAAAAAAAAAAAAAACGTTTACGACAGACAGATGTAACAAAACCAGAAGAAGTCCTAGCAACTAATATATCCAAAAATGGAAGACTAGAATTAACTTCTTTGTTAACCGTAAACTTAAGGGATGGCTGAAGGTTATTGAGAGACGCAAAATAAGCGTCAAATTTCGTTTCGTTGTAAAACAAACAGAAGGTGCCATCAACGTAACGAAAGTAAAGATCAGTTTATTATTATTTTTTTTTTTTTAATCAGATAATAGACCCTTTTCATGGAAATCCACAAAACTGTTTGCCAATGCTGGTTTCAAGGGAGAACCCATCGCTTCACTATCTATTTGTTTATGCATGATATTATTGAAACTGAATTCAACCGACATGTTGGCGAATTTCATTAATTCCATAAAAATATTTTCGACAATAGAGGGAATCGGAAGTTGATTACAATATAGCGCGTCAGCATAGATGTTAATAGTCACCAAAAGTGGAACACAAGTAAAGAGATTAGAAATATAAAAAAAACACATAAATTTATCAGAGTAATTACAGTTTTTGATAAAATCAGCAAATGTAAAAGAATCTTTAATGCAAAAGAAAAAATAAATAAATAAATAATAAAATAAAATAAAAATAAAAATAACAACTCTAACGTTCCAAAACAGGTTCCAAAATAGTTGGCTAACTTGTGTTGGGAAGACTTATCATTGATAATATAGGTCTCAATGGTATCCATTCTTATGGATTTTAGGTAAGCCATAGAGGCGAGGACAGATAGAACCATTTGATCTGATTAACTTTGAAATAGAGACAGGAAGAGCTCCACTTTTTACCCATTTGACCAGACGCTGTTGACACTTGGTCTCATTAGATACAGTAGAATCATGCGAACCTAAATCAACAAATTCAGAGGCGCCACCTGTTGAGCGAGGTGTGAAACCGGTCAGCTGGCTCTTTCACTTTTGTTCTTTTTTTTTATTCATTATGGTAAAATGTGGTCTTTATTTAGCGATTATGAAATTATGTACCCCAATATATATATATATATATATATATATATATATATATATATATATATATATATATATATATATATATATATATTGGGGTACATAATTTTATAGTTCTCGACGATGGTTCTTGGCCTGAAGACGTAATCCCCCAACGCGGGTGATTACAGAAACATGTATGTACATATGTAACCATCAATGTTTGTATAAATAAATTTCACACACACACACATATATATATATATATATATATATATATATATATATATATATATATATATATATATATATATATATATATATACAGTGCCGGCAAAAACAAAGTCCGCACTTGTAATTTTTGCAAAAACTGCAAAGTTAAGCTAAATTTAATGTAACTGTTTAAACAACTTATACCTCATTTGATTCGCCTTTTATTCCTCTATAATTTTACCTGATCATATTTGACTTTTAATTGAAATATTCTAGTGTTCACATCATTTTAAAAAAGTAACTTCAAATTGAGGAGGCAAAAAGAAAGTCCGCAGCAACAAATTCGGTTAAAACCAGCTTCTATTATTGCCCCTAAATCAGATTAAAATATCCACCAACAGGCAGCAAAGCATCTCTAGTCGTAATTGTTGTTGTTCCAGGTTATACAACGTAATATTTAGTCCATATGCTATGACTTTCTCTTAGTGATCGTCAGGAGCTCATTAATCTCTACCTTTCTGGTTTATCTAATCGATAAATCGGCTGCAGATTGAAATGTGATGAGAAAACGGTACGAAAGACTGTGCAAAAGTACCAAAACATTGGCAGTGTTCGTGATGCCTCTAAATCTGATCGTACTAGAGTTATTTCTAACAGGGAAGACAATGCTATCAAGATTCGCAGCCCAAGAAACAGATTTGAAACAGCTTCCCAAATCCAATAACAGTGCAATCTTGTTAAAAAAATGCTCTCTTTCTACTGTCAAGAACAGATTAAAGGAATTGAATTTGCGAGAATATGTTGCAAGATGCAAGCCAATGATTTCTGTAAAGAACAGAAAGCGCCGTCTGGACTTCATCAGATGCAATGAAAATCATGACTTTTTATATTGGTTAAAAGTGATTTTTAGCGATGAAAGCAAGTTCAATAGGCTAGGCAGTGATGGTAGGCAGTACGTCCGTTGGAGGAAAGACGAAGAATTTAAGTGGTGGAGGTTCAGTTTTGGTGTGGGGCATTATTGATGGTCCAGGGCCTATAGTTCGCTTGCATGGTCGAATTAATTCGACGAAGTACATTAATATGTTGAATGAGCATTTTCTACCCTACTTTGGTCGGAGTTTTGATGATAATCCCATCTTCATGCAGGATAATGCTCCCATTCACACAGCTGGCAATGTCAAGAGGTTTCTGGAAGAGCATGCTATTCCGTGTTTTAATTGACCTGCACAATCTCTAGACCTCAATCCTATCGAAAACGTATGGCATTACATCAAGTAACAGCCACGCAATGATAAAATTTCAAATTTCGAAGAACTTTGGCCAAAAATTAAAGAAAAGTGGGATGCCCTTTCCCCGGAGTATTGTTGCAGTCTGATTCAAGGAATGCCCAAAAGATTGCAGACTATCAAATTGCAGAAGGGCTATGATACTAAATATTAACTAGTTCATTGTGTTCCTGTTGTATTTGTGTTGCATTAATGTCCTAAAGTTACATTTAAATAACAATTTTCGATTGTGCGGACTTTCTTTTTGCCTCCCCAATTTGAAGTTATTTTTTAAATTGACGTGAACACTAGAATATTTCAATTAAAAGTCAAATACGAACAGATAATATATATATGTGTGTGTGTGTGTGTGTGTGTGTGTGTGTGTGTGTGTGTGTGTGTGTGTGTGTGTGTGTGTGTGTGCGTGTGTATATATATGTGTATATATATGTATATATATATGTGTATATATATGTATATATATATGTATATACATACATAAATATAAATATAAATATATATATATATATATATATATATATATATATATATATAATAAATTCCACAGCCAAACAACGTCGCAGCTCACAAGAGCCATGACAGTCAAAGAACCGTCATGGCTCTTGTGAGCTGCGACGTTGTTTGGCTGTGGAATTTATTATATACATTCTCTCACATTCTGAAAATCATATATATATATATATATATATATATATATATATATATATATATATTTTTAAATTAAATATGTTTTTAACTCTTTTTCAAGATGTCTTTTAACATATTTTATTAATCATTTGTTCATATATATATATATATATATATATATATATATATATATATATATATATATATATATATATATATGCTGTATGGCTTAATTAAGCGAGATTCGAAATCCCGACGACTACTGGGCTACAACAATTTGTCAACAGCACAGAAATATAGCACATAAATGTTAGCATTTTGTTTGTTATTGATTTGTGATAATATACTTAAGCACATTAAAATATCGCTTTACAAAAAAGCATTACCTTATCTTTCTCTGCTTGGCGAGTTTTGTATCCCAATGGTAAGGTCACCGAACTACAATCACTATTGGCACGATTACGAATCTCGCTAAATTCAGCCACTATATATATATGTGGTGTGTGCGTGTGTGTGTGTGTGTGTGTGTGTGTGTGTGTGTGTGTGTGTGTGTGTGTGTGTGTGTGAAATCGTTAGTTTGTTAACTAAGTTGCTTAACGTGATAATAAATTAAGGTTATGATTTATTGATGCTAGAATTTTGACGTCATGTTATCTCTTCTGTAAGTAAGACCTCTCGCCGTCTTCTTTTATTCTCGATATGGGGAACAGCTATTCCGCTCCATAGATGGGCATTACAATGTTCTTGTTAAGAATATATAACACTTCGTGTGTGTAAGGTTTGAAGTGTAATACTTACCGTAGTATTCTTCGGAATGGTATATATCGTTTATTAGGTTCGGAAAGAGGCGTACCAAACGCTTTGCCAGATCGGCATGTGTAGAGGTTGCATTGAGAAGACACAGGTGAAGAATTGTCTCTCCTACAGAACCGCGTTCATCTATATCCCAGCAAGTTTGGCGATACAAATCTGAAAAAAAATGTTCGCAAATTTTATAAATAAGATGCGTATACAACATTTGTGATGCAATTGAAAATATAGTCCTATTCCAGGATCAATACACGTTTTCTTATAAATGAATGTTAAAATATTAATGTGATTTGGCGGAGTTTTTACCCTCCATCCACCCATTACACCGAATGATTTTATTTAGTCAGATAAGTATCGGCTGATACCACAAAAATACATGTGAAGAGTTGAGGAAGATGGAAAGGCCGAGAAGGAAGAACACTAACCATACTTCCACTAAAAGAGTACTAATAAGTACTGGCAGTACTTAAAACCTTGTTGCCATCCAAATCTTAGCGAAGACCAATACTTGTTTCTAACAATAAATCAATTATAAAAGTCTGTAGCAAAATCGCAGAGACATTTGCAATAGTTATTGAAAGAGGTGGAGAGTACTAGAAATATGGGGAGACTTGTTGTCACCCAAACTCCTAGGAACACTACAGGTTATTATCAGTGACTAATTATTAATGATGACCTATGTGAGAACTCATAGTCACCACTTATGAAAGCCCGGAGGTCACTCAAGGATGTGTTAATGAGTGTACAGTAGTCAATGGGACAATATCATAGTAATCATTAGTAGTGGAAATTTAGTAAATTGGATTACTTAAGGGGGGGGAGGCTCATCAAGAACTTGTTCACGTTGGACTTGAAGACGACCATATTGTAGTCAGTTGGAAAGCAGGGAAACGAAAGAGTTCTAAGAAAGAAGCTTTGTTCATGGAATATACGTTTAGGTTTAGGCACGGGTAAAGAGCGAGGGAAATTATTAATAGTGGTTTCAGCTAGACGAATACTTGCCATGAAAATAACGAATAAACAGAGACAGGTTGGCAACATCTCTTCTGTGGGAAAGAGGTTGCAGGGAAGAGAAAAGGGCATCTCCCACAAAGCTAGGAAGTCTATTTTGAACTCTATCAATGTAGGATAAGGTGCTTCTAGCAGCTCCTACCCAGATGTGGCAACAGTACTCCATCCTTGTACGCACTTGGCTTTTATAATGGTAGAGAATTGCATCAGCAGTGAGATATCTTCTGGAGCGGTAGAATGATTCCACCATTTTTCGAGCAGCCTTGGCAACTGATTTGATGTACGTGTTCCATTTCAAATCAGGAGTAAAAGTCAGACCAAAAAGCTTGTGAAAACATGGAGCTTCCCTAAGATGAGAGCTATTCATTTTAATTAATGACAGACGGGGATCAGAGAGTTGATGATGTAAAGATAGAAGCTTGGTTTTAGATGCATTAAAATTAATCAGCCACCGCTTTCCTCATTGCACCATGTGCTCAAAATCAGGTGAGAAAGAATCAGAGAGAACTTGGTTGTTTACGGCCTTTGAAGTGTTGCTATAGATGCTAGTGTCTAAATATCTATGAATGATCTTAGGGTGTGATTTGGGAGATCACTGATGTAGATTAGGAAGAGAGTTGAGCACAGGATGGACCTCTGAGGGACTCCAGCATTAATATTGTGAGCTTCTGATTTCTGCCCATCAATCACTACTCTTATGAACCTATCAGAGAGAAATGATTTAATAATTGAAAAAACATATCCAGGTGTACCGTAGCTGGAGATTTTTGTGAGTAGACCGTTGTTGTTGTTGTTGTTGTTGTTGATAATAATAATAATAATAATAATAATAATAATAATAATAATGATAATAAAAAAAAGAAGAAGAAGAAGAAGAAGAAGAAGAAATAACTTCATGAAAAATCTTAGGGATACCTGCTCTTGTTTGACAATAGAGTAAAATTGATTGTAATGTTTACAAACAAAAATTTAGGAAAGAACGCAATTAAGTTCTGCCTTATTATATATAATTTTAATAATAATAATATTTTCGTTAAAAGTATAGAAAATACGGCAAGGTTTAAAAATAAATCTGAAACAAAAACTGAAAGCATGAACACTCCAGAGCACTGTCAGGCACAAGCAGTTAGTTATTTCTTGTGTTATTTTATTTTTATTTTTTGGTTTTTGGTTTTTAGAATATTATTTGAAAATTCATACTAGAAAAAGCGGGATACAGTATTTATTTATGAAAGCACAAGTAGTGTAACACAATACGTGTTGGTGGTAAAGTTAGCAATAGGTGTATCCTTTTTTTTTTTTTTTTTTTTTTTTTTTGGACACAGGAACACATTTTGTGTAAATACCCGTTTCTCAGCACGATTAGGCATACAGTTACTTTAGGTATAAATCCGGCTTCCCGAGGTGGTCATTCGAGAAAGTTATCAACAGAGTTGAGAATGGACTTCATCATTCTTGAGTAAGGGTACTTCATGCATCTAATTAAACCAATCTCCTCTTCCGAAAAAGGAGGTAATGTCTTAAAAAGTGCACCTCTAAAGCTTGAACTGAAACATACCTAATTCAAAACAGTCCGTTCCCAGAGTGTCCGACCATGCCAGGTAAATTGACCTGCGCTATTTCAGTCAGTCGTTATGATTCACCCATGCATCAAAACACCGCGTAGGAGTATGGACGTTACATAAGATTTTTATTGATCCTTCGTCAAAACTGTTTTTATCATAATGTTCGCATAGTCTATTAATCGCAATGGCATTAACGAAATTTATTTATAACTACGGTCCAAAAAATATAATCAATATGTTCTATACGTGCATTTGTGACGTATTTGTGTTGCGGAAGGGTTCCAAATAAACGTACGTGTGTATATCTGTATGTGACACTAATAAATGGTTGTTGCGTTCTTATCATAACGGACCATATGTATGTAACTATGTACGTTGTATTTGTTTGTGTTACGGACTATTGTTTTCGGATGTGCTTTTTTCTGGGACGTTCGTCAACCGTCCTTGGGGAAGCTAGAATCTGTTTAAAAGAACGCTTACAAACAAGACCAAAGACGATGTGATATTTTATGTATTTTATTCACTCCCGTCACTATTCGCCATAGCAAAAGAGAGTGGCCAACGAGCTATAATTTGGAGAGGGGTCTTCTATGCCTCTATTCTGAGATTTCTCCTCCCTCAGGAGGAGACTCATTTTATTCCATCATTTTCTCTTGGTGTCCCAAATCTAACTATCAACTATGCTTGCATAAACCGGAACCCGTGACATGTGACACGTCACTTCCAATCCCCGTTCGCATCTTCCAGTGCAAACTGATCGGGTTACAGAGTTTGACATGTTGTCAAAACATTACTTCAAATCTCTGTTGTCCACTCATCACTAGATAGATAGATAATTATATAAATAGATAGATAGATTGATTGATAGATAGATAGATAGATAGATAGATATATAGATAGATAGATAAACAGACAATTTACTGCTTTTACCAATCTATTCTCGACCATTCCTTCCGCATTTTTTTATCAAAATGTATGGCGAAGACATACATTTTCTACTTACTCGTTTAAATTAAAAGGAACTACATGTGCTCACCCCGCTGGCAAAGAAAGCTGTCATACCATAATACACTGTAAAAATAAAATCCACAATTAATGCCATGTGGCGCTAATCCTTGCGCCAGGTCGAAAGTATGACTCAGTCCCTATGATCTCATGGCCTCTTAATAAAACCAAATTTCAATTCCAGGAACATCTCTCTACTCCCGTCGACACTACTCATGGTCGATAAAATCCTCGGCAATCAGCCGAAACAACACAAATTGTTGTCCTTTGCTTCATCGACATGGACGAATCATCGTCTCTGGCTTTATAGACAAGCTCTTCTTTCCACGTGTGGCATAAAAAAAACTTCAACACCCAAGCCTTACACCCTCTGTTATTATCGGCATTCAATAATACTACTAATATTGGGGAAAAAAACAGAAAACCCGTTTTACAGCCTATCTAGTGGTCAGCACTCTAATTTCCAACATTTAGCATACAGATTCACTCGGACTTCACCAGATCCGGGGGCCACGACCATCCGACCAGAGTTATGGAAAATAAACAGATCCACAGTCTAACTACCCTAACAATTTGCATCATTCCTACGGCGTCTAGTAGATCCTTAACTAGCGGCAGAGTATCATGTGGCAATTTCATCCTCTGCCAGGGTGTTGAGGCAACCAAAGTCAGGGAACTCTCCTTTCATACAACTCTAAAGGCCCTAACCAGGTATTTTGATCGATCACTCCTCTTACGGAAGAACTTAATTGGTCAAAACGTCGGCCCTTCTTCTTTTTTTATATATATATACTCCTCGTCCCGCTCGAGCGATTGCATCGTAACGGACTTCAACCGCCATCACCCTCACCAACCTTTTTAGAGATCCTTTACCCCCCCCCTTGCTTGTTGACGGGAATAAATTTGCTTCGTTTGCTGTGTGGAGCAATGCTTTGGCCTGTAGCCGCAGCTAGCTATTAGACTGGTTAAAATACGTATTAATATTATTTTATTTTTTATTATTATTGTTAATGTATGCGTATGTGTATCTATGCATGTAAGTATATGTGTGCAATGTGTATGCATGCATATATACATCAATGTGTATGCATATGATTATTTATTTGTACATGTGTATGCATGGGAGTACATGTACAATGTATATATGTACGTTATATATATATATATATATATATATATATATATATATATATATATATATAGAGAGAGAGAGAGAGAGAGAGAGAGAGAGAAATAGAGTGAGAGAGAGAGAAGAGAGATTCCGTTGGTGCAAAAATAATGTCGTTTTTGACATGAAGAACGTCAAAAAACGACATTAATTTTGCATCAACCTAATATATATACTAACAGGTCGTTATGCATTGCCCGATCGTAAAATACGCTTAAATATGATATTTTGATTTATGATGATTTCGTATTATTATATCGTATTGGGCCCAATACATAGTAATGGTTTAAAAAGCTTTTAAAAAATGACTCGCGCGCCACCACCGAAAATCAAAGCCAAAACGTTTAGGTTAGGATTTACTTTTTTCTTTGACGTTAATACCTGAGCTATGAAGACATGCTTGCAGCAAAGCTAAAAATTAAAACATGAACCAATAGCTATTGCGTTACACATGCATATTCGTAATTCCACCTGGAAAATTCCATGTTTTAAATTTTCACACTATTGCACTATTTTTCTCCGGCTAAAACCTAAATATAAAGTTTCGCATGAGTTCGAATACCCTATATATTAAGTTTCATGTCTGTAGACCAAAAATTGAGGAGTTTGGTAGGCAATTTTTTTAAAACAAATATATATATATATATACGCATACATAAGTATATAAAGAAAGAGGTTTGTGTTTACTATAACTTTTTTACGCGAATATTACGCAAGTATAACTCATGTAGAATATCTACATGAATATAATTAGACGTAATAGTTAACTAAGGATGATCATCTAGTAGGGAATTAATTAAAATGAATGTTTAAAACAATATGCAAATTAGCTAGATCTTTTGCAGATGAATGCAATTCCACGACTCATATATGACAAAGTTGTATTTTCTTTTTAAATAAACAGAAAAAAGGTTTTTAATATGAATATCAATACACAAAAAATTATATATATATATATATATATATATATATATATATATATATATATATATATATAGTTATCATAAGTATATGTTTCCTCGTATTACGGGTTTTCAGTATGTCTATAATTTGCGTATATTTTGAACTGATATTTTAAATCAGACTAATTGGTCTGCAGTCGGAACATTTTATTCTATCACACCAGCTACGAAATAAGTGAAACTACAATGCTTATATTTGTTTGCATTCACACTACCGATTGACTAAAGAGCTCGTTTCATTCTTACAAAGAGATAGTCCTGTTACATAAAAATCGTCGTTCTACTGTGCATGTCTAACGATCATCTCTGAACACAAAACCATATACATGATAAAGTAGGTGAAGTTAAAGGGGTAGCTCTTGATATATTCAAAGCCATTGACAGGGTCTGGCAGAATGGTATTCTCAAGAAAATAAATTTGTACGGTATTGACGAATATTTAATATAATCAGATCTTTCTTAACTAAAACAAAACAAAATAAAAACCCAAAAGACTCAGTTCGATCTCAGTGTCCGTACATCTAAACAATATCACAGTGATACAGGTGTCGAACTTTGGACTTCAGTTATTCTTAATTTATATAATCGCGTTCAAGATGGATATACTCGCAGATGATACCAAGTACTATTCTCGACATGAGGAAAATTCGAACGTACAAATATCCTATGCAATAGTCAAATCCTTAAAAAAAAAATGATCCCAAGAGTCTAGTGAAATCGTTATAAATGGAGTTACAATTAATTCTACGAAGACAAATCTTCTTTCATTAGGCAATTATAAGAAACCTTACCTACTACCGATTGTAATGGTTAATAGCACCTTCCCCGTTAGTCTAACATTCAAACCCCTCGGCCTAACATTCACAGGCAACATGAATTGGAAGATATTGTCAAGTCTGCGGCTAAAAATGGGCTCCCTCTACTGGGCTAGAAAACTTCACGCACCAGCCAGTGTCCAAGTCACCATTTGTTCATGCATAGAGTGTTGTTGTAAGATCTGGGTTGGTGCACCAATTACTAGTCTGTCCATGTTAGGCAGTGTCAAAAAAAGATCCTCTAACCTAATTAGTCCCACACTGTCTATCAATCTCAGGCCCTGGTCCCATCGCCACAATGTTGCATACAAGTGCATGTTTTCCAATTACTTCGACGAAATGTGCTCCGATGAACTTGCTGCGCTTGACCCCCCCCCCCAACCTTAATACTCCCGACTAACCTGACAAGCCGAAAACTTCCCACCTGTTCACAGCCGAGTTCCCTATACGCTGGAAGGTTTTCTACCTTAATAGCTTCTCGCCTACCTTTGGAATTCCTTCATTTTTCCATGTTTCTCCGATTATACCAACATGCAGTAATTCAAATGTAATGTGAACAAGCATCTCACTGCACAACTTCCCACTTAGGGTGTCCTTATAAATCTGGTTCCTAATGCTCCAGTCTGTTTGGATTGAATTGAAGTAAGATAAATAAATAAAACATTTTACTGCAGTTTCATAATTTATTCATTCTTCAGAACTGCTTTTTAGTATATTCTTGTCGTGTCACAAACGTTTGAAGAAAATTACGGTAGATATTTTAAAAGTCGGGTTTTCTGATAAATTTCAATTATTATTCAAGTGTCTGGTATAAGAAAGATGTGCATGCTCATAAAATGATGAAATAAATTAAGGATTTCCAATTATCGCCATGTTGAGGCTACATAAAGGCTACAACGTTTTACTGTGAAATTTACAAAAATTAACCTCTTCCTGCACAACAACAGAAAAAGAAACTTCTAGAAATGGATTTTTTATTTGTAAACAAATATATAAAAATAAAGATTTATGTTCAGGAAACTCTAACGATGAAACCTGCGTTAGATTCTTACAAATTATTGTTTCTTCCGTGTTGTCTTTATATCAAACAAGAAAAATACATGTCCCGAGACGGGTAAAATGAATTCCTTAAATAGAACAGTTTTGCAACATTTTTATGCCCCCTTACAGAGATTAAATTCATGATAAAATGGCACTAAACCTTGCGTCAAGAACCCAATTTTAATTTTGATCAAAATCTATTACATGATTTTCATTCTAGAAAATGTCTAAGATGTAAGAGTCTTAAGAAGAAATCGAAATTCAAGAAACATTACTGTATTTAGCAATTATAGGAAACCTTACCAACCACCGATTGTAATGATTGATAGCACCTTCCCCAGCTAGAAATTACAAATTAGTTTTAATAAACGTTACATTCCTGTCAGAATTATTACATGGCACTGATACATATACGGCATAATCACGTTATGATCGTCAGATCACGGAAGTTAAGTAACGTTGAGCCTGGTTAACACCAGATGGGTGACTATTTGGGAATTCTAGGCGCTGTATGTGCTCTCCGTTTATCTCGGCATTTGTTTCCAGTCGTCCTGTACATACACTTTGCTTGTCACTGGTATTTAACAATCTTGACTCAGGAGAGGTGTGGTTGGAGATTGCGCACCTCCTGCCACAAATATTTCACGCGAAGGCACCTCTTTCAAAGACTGAAAGAACCTTTTTTTTTTTAAATACACATATATATATATATATATATATATATATATATATATATAGAGAGAGAGAGAGAGAGAGAGAGAGAGAGAGAGAGAGAGGGTGCGTGTGCACGCGTGCGTGTGCGTGTGCGTGTGCGCGTGTGTGTGTGTGTGTGTGTGTGTGTGTGTGTGTGTGTGTGTGTGTGTGTGTGTGTGCGTATGTGTGTGTCACACGCGGAGAGAATTCAACACTTGAATGTCGATTTCAAAGAAAACCCATTGATCATGTCTTTGAACTTGAAATCAAAACGAATTTCTTAGTTGAAAAGAAAAGAAAGCACAGATTAATCTGGATAATTCACCACAATAGCACTGGCTGAAATTTTGTACGGATCTCTATTATGATAAGGCACAGTGAAGTATTATGGTATCCGTTCGATGCACAGTTAGAGATTAATAAGGATTAGTGGAGATTGGTCTTTAATGCAAAAATGAGCACGAATATTTAACAGTTAATTTGGCATAAAGCACTAAACGGGCTATAATTTCTTCCCGTTTTTTAACAGATTAAAAAGTCTAATTATTTCATAATACTTAGATATATTTGTCTTCGGGCACCTTGTGCACAATGATTGAGGCCATAAAGGATTGCGACAACACAAAAATTACGTCACTAATAGATGACGTCATCCATGAAAAAGAGATCGGTGGGACTGTGCATACAATCAAATAAGAAGAGAGAGAGAGAGAGAGAGGGGGGGAGATCCTTTAGCGAGACAACCTGTGAACGTCGTGATCTAATACACTACTAAAACTGTGGATCTTGTTATTTCGTTATCGTATTTGCTTGTTTGCTTTTTTTGTCCTCATACATACTGGATGACGTTATCGTTTTGCGACGTTATCGATTAAAACAGAAGCAGGTAGAACCGTTCACAGTTATTAACGTCACGAAAGTATGATGCCATAATTAAAACAAAGAGATGTGGATAAAAGTTGATAACGTAACAAAATGACCATGCCATCCATCAAACCAGAGTTATCCACTGTGTGCCTTTATCTGCATGTCTCTGTTTTAATTGTGACGTCATGCATTCGTGAAATTACCAATTGTGCACATTTCTACCTACTTCTGTTTTCCGAAATAACGTCGCAAAACGATTAGTTTGCCAGACGTTATTTCAATAAATATCACTTGCAGACCTCCACCTAATCTGTGATTGGGTACCAACTCATTTCACATTCAATTACGGATTAGTTGAATACCTACTGTAGAGAAATTGAATACCTACTAGACTCTATCCTCGTGTTCTAAAGTCTCTCTATACAGGGGTTCGCATGAGAATACTTTTCTCTACAAGTAAACCCGGACCAAATATTAAAAATCACACAGTCTTCGCAGCCCAAATAAGATCTCATTGGTATGGCTAATCCACACTAGCTTTTATGAGGAAGGGTGTATTTCTCCAAGTGATGTTACTTAAAGCATCAACACGAAGCTGGATACTCCACAAGACTAAATGAATTATTTCTTGGAATCCTGTATAATCAAGAGACCAAACAGAAAGTTATGCTATAACATATGAAAATGGTAAATTGTGAAGAGAAAAATTATGTTCTCAACTTCTTTATTAACTCAGTATGTGTTAGGTAAAGATCTTTAATGGAACATTCGAATATCTATGTATCTCATATAGAGTTTAAGGTAGAGGGGGGGCTTGATTTATGAAAACTTCAACTGAAGGAAAATGAAAAAAAAAATACGTCCGGTTGTCTTGTATATATATATATATATATATATATATATATATATATATATATATATATATATATATATATATACTAGCAAAAGTACCCGTCGTTGACTGGGTTCAAAAACAGCCTACAGAAAATGGACTCTGATTTATGAAAGTATGGTAGGTTATGAAAAGGAAGGGTTGTAAAGAGATAGCTTCGAATTTGGGGGTATCAAAACCAAAGCAAAATATGATGAAAGTAAAAATAAAATAGATAAACCCCATAATTTATTATACGATACCTGTTCACACTAAAACCCTTATCACAATATTCTGTGGATCTACAGGGTGGCCACAAAGTCTGGCTACATAATCTACAGGATTTGGATTATCTTACATGAATCAAGCATCAGTTTTTGAGTGGCATAAGAGATTCAAGGAAGGCAGAGAGTATTTGAGGGATGGTGAGAGATATGGGAGGAGTAAGGAAGTCAGAACACCAGAGTTGGTTGGTCAAATGTAGATTATGTACCCAGACTTTGTGACCACCCTGTATATTAAAAAACCTTGTTAAACTTTGTGACATATTTCCATTCTATGGTGGTCAGGCGCGAACAAACACCCGATAATTTTATTATACCATATTTCTTCAAACTGAAACATAATTATCTAAGTATACTTACGCAGATAGATATGAAAAGTCTTTATTAAAGTTTGTGCCTATTTCCATTCTATGGAGGCCAGGCTCGAACGCAGACCCCCACAATTTTATTATACCATCCCTATTTAAGTTAAAACATACTTATCAAAGTATTATTATGTGCATCTATATCAAAAACACTTGTAAACGTTTTTTTTTTTAATTTTCAATTTTTTTATTTCTATATTTTGTGGAGCAGGCGCATGCGCAGACCCCACAATTTTAATGAATCATCATTATGCCAGATCAAACATACACATTCCTGTGTCTTGATACATATTCTATCATTATATGTGATCAGTTTTCTATAATAGTTAACCATATAGGAGCCTATTCGTGACCAGACACACACACAGACGTTCAGCTTTATATTATATATATATAGTGAGTAAATGACAAAAAGTTATATTCCAAAATTCATGATGTTGACCATTTTATAATTTATTCCTTTAATTCAGTTGACATTTACAGTTCTTGACAGTATCTGTTTCGTAACGCAAAATCAGTCACTTAATTATTATATCAATCAGTGAATTTATTATGCCCTTAACTCATCAGGAGAAATAGCAGCAATCAATCCGTCAAACGGAAATAAAGTGTGATTTGACATGATTAAAATCCGAAAAATGGAAGAGAAGCTGCAAATATCTTTAAGATGTTTCCATTACGCCATTTTGAATTTTCATATATATATATATATATATATATATACTTTTCATTTGTTTTACATACGCATTAATATGTCGCTACACATTCATGAGCATGTTTCGGTTGGCCACTTACAAGTAACTAGAAGCCTCTTCAGGCGATATTGCTTGTGTTCAGTCAGTAATTAAAATTTTACTGAAGTTTAAAGTACAAAGTTTATCAGGTCACATCATGTGGTATTCAAAATAAAAAAAGATAACGGCATTTAATATATATTAAAAATAAAGAAGACGAAGAAAAAAGAGGGGAATAAAAAGTGCATATCAAACTAGAGAGAGAGAGAGAAAAAGAGAAGAAACAAGAAAAGAAAAGAAAAAAGAAAAAGGAAAAGAGTAAAATAATAATAATAATAATAATAATAATGATGATAATAATAATAATAATAATAATAATAACATATAAAATAATAAAATAATTAATCATAAAATTATTCATGATAAAATAAAATAAAATAATATTCGTAATATTAGAACAATATTAAAACCACAAAACTATAAGATTTAAAATTACATTGATAAAAACATTTAAATTTGTATATCAATTATATATATATATATATATATATATATATATATATATATATATATATATATATATATATATATACTATTATATAAATATATATCAATCTGTCTACTATTATATAAAAGGGAATTTATGTGGGTGTGAATATCCGTTCCCTATATACTCGAAAACAGCTGGGTCGATTTTTATGAAATTTCACACGAAGGTACTTTATGTGCTTGGCAATGTTAGATAGGTTGTGTATCGAAAAGTCTTCAATAAATATCGATAATCGATAAACGAAATAATCCGATAACAAAAGGGGCGGACGGTTTTGATCAAAGTAAAAACTTTGCACAGGCACATATTATAAGTGCATTTGAGAAGTTTTATTACCACACAAACCGAAATGCCCGACATATAAAATCAAGAGTACGACAGGGGCGTGTTCGAAATGAATGTTTCTCTTTAAAGCACAATTGAAGCATGATACTTAGCTTTTATATGTTATCCTTTAATGCAAGCCATTATATATAAAAAAATTTATAAAATCAACAGTGGGTTCTCTACAGTGCAATGTTGACTACAATGTATTGTGGACTAAGTGGTCACCGCGAGAGGCATGTCAAGCTTTCTCTCGGTGCACCGCAGTGGTTCCCCAATTGGAGCAAGCTATCAATCGATTTGATTACAATATATATATATATATATATATATATATATATATATATATATATATATATATATATATATATATATAAAGTCAATGTTTGTTTGTTTGTGTTATAGAAATCGATATGTTAACAGTTAGGACAAGAAAATAAGTTGCTTTTTTTTACAGAATCTAATGACACGATTAAATTTTCCCTTCGATTCCATCAAGAGTTACTAGGGGCAATTATCGGCTAGGTCCATAAAATAACTGCAATCTATTAGAACATAAAGAAATTCCATTCATTTTTAATAGATTTTCTTAGTTTCTAAAACAAAACAAAATGAAACAAAGAATACATCAGTGGTGGTGAATGTATTTAAAAAGAGTTTAAACATCTATATAGTTATTTTGTTGGTATTTTTTTTTTTCAGATTTAATATGATTAAGTTCGTTAAAATCTTTTGCCGTTTAACAACTATCAGAAAAGCAGCGCCAAGAAGTATATTTTATAGAAAGCATCACTACTGCGCTAACAGTTGTTTTTAATTGGCTTCGTATTGCAAATGTTATTTTAAACTTTTCTTTCAAAGCAAAAATTGTGAACATTACTATATTTAAAAGTATTTTCGACCAGACATATATCTCCAGACGAATAATGCTAGATATTTAATAATAAAACACACGTGTATTCTATTTTTCACTTACGTTCGTTATTGTATCCGTCTGCTGTTTTCTCTCCATTCTTCCGAGATTGACTTTCTTTGGAATAAATCGGTTTCTTTCCGCCCCTTTCCTCGTTTCTTCTTTTGATCAATTCCTTGATATGAATTTTTTTCCCTTCGCCTCCATTGTACAGAAAAGGCGTCACGGCCTTCACGATAACTTTGTCCAATTCGTTGTAATCTTTCATGTTTTTTATGCATTCCACCAGTTCGCCGCCGCCCTTCAGATCGACCAGTTTGTAAAGTTTTTTGCCAACCGTGTTCGCCTGGGCTTTCACACCACCAGGCACTTTAGACAGCTTCACCCCCATCGTTGCAAGTGGTTTTCAGTTAAGGCCGCCCAGATATGCAACGTTAACGTATCGTTCAAAATGTCTTGCCACACTTAAGTCTAAATATATTATTGATAAAAAAAAATGTGTTACCGACTAATAATATTAATTTTTAATCATTAGATTTAAAGAAACTAAATAGTATAAAGTGTTATTATGTAAGAGTTGCCTTTTTTCTTTTCCGATAGCATCAGGATTCCTGTGATGAGGTTGAATCAAACTTTATCCGCTTTCGGATATGAATGGCAATAGTACGTATTCAATTTACGTTTCCCCGCCGTTAAATCTATGACAAGCTCGTTTCTTATTGGATAAACACGTCAAGTGCATGGAAACAAATCACGCCCTTAGTAACGGCGTCGCTAAAGACGCGCAACGCTCCAACGATCAAGCGACCTCATATTTCATTCAGTGTCTGCTTTCCTTTCTTTCGTTTTTTTTTTTCCTTTCGAACAGTCCTTGAATAATTTTAAGTCTTTAAAAGAAGACGTAAAACAAAAACTGTTATACGCTGATTGTTTTGTTTTGTTGTGTGTGGAAAATATGTCTGACACTGAACGGAACTTTTTTATTGTTTTCGAAAAGTGAAAAAAAAAAAGTAAAAAAAATCTTTCGTGACAAAACCAGATTGAATTTGCGTAAAGAAAACTAATCTAATATTAGAAATAAAAAAGAAGAAAAAGAGAACCACAGCAAGACAAAAAACAAACGAACAATAAGGAAAGACACGTTAATCACGCGAACAAATGAAATAAAAGGAATGAAATATTTCGAAAAATCGAAGGAAAGAAAATCCCAGAAGCCCGAAAGTGAGAAAAAAGGGAAAACAGGCAGTCGAACATTTCCGATAAAAATAAATTGCAATAAAAAAAATATATAAAATACAAAAGATCAAAGAACACAAGTTGTATTGTCATAAGTCAAGTTTAATTTCTAAGAATAAAAATTAAATGAATAAATAAGGGTGAGAAAAAAACGGTCGATTGAACTGTGCGTTTTCCAAAAAACACCAAAGGACAAGATAAATCTTTTATCATTTTTATTTAATCAATTACGGAAAAAAAAAGAGAAACATCGAATGAGCAGATCCATATCTATCTGTCTTCCTTGTGGCAAATAAAATGGAGAACGTCAAGGGTTCAACTCTTCAAGAAAGGCGGCAATTCTGTAACCTGCGAAAAGGAGCTCAAATTCCCGGGTCAGTAGACGGTTTTCGTTTTCTTTTAACATTATCATTCTTAATTCATGCAATGTTTGCCCGTTCTTCTGTTTTGTTGGTAAGGAAACGGTCACTTTATTATTTGTTAATGAGTCTGCCCAGCAGGGGAGGGGCGTAAACCACATGGATAACTGGAATTAACGATCCAGGTTCCGATTCCAACTGAAGCATTTTATACTAATAATAGCGCAGTGAACGACAAATGCTAGCAAATCGATTTAATATGATGAGAGAGAGATTAAGTGGAACTTGTGCATAATTTGAACCAAACGTAACTCAACGTCCGATCGGCGTTGCTCGGAACACGATGTTAACGGCCGAGCTTCGCCGATTATGAAAGCGTAACAAACGCTGCTAAAAAAAATGAAGGAAACATGTAAACATAATTTTAACAAAAAAATAAACAAAACAAAAAATAAACCGAAAAACAATAACCTACCGTAACAAGTTTTTTGTTTTATTTATTTATTTATTTATTTTTATAGTATAAGTTTTTTTTTTTACTGTAATGTGTTTTTTTTATCCACAGAAAAAAGTTTAAAAACCAAAGTTTTTTTAAAAATTATTTTAAAAGTTTTTGTATAAAAATTAAAGAAACTTTTTTTTTTTTTGTTTCAAGAAAAAGATTAATAAATTATGTGGGTTTTTTTTTTTTTTTTTTTTTCACTAATGTTGGTTCTTAAAATGGGAAGGGGTTTCTATTCAGAAAGCCGCTCTTGTTAACATGGATAGGTTCGGGGTGTTTATTCTGAAAGCCGTTTTTAACATGGAAGGTTGGGGGTACATTGCGTGTGCGTGCATTTCCACCCACATCCATTCCATTCAGATCTTCTTTTGGCGATGATGCACTTCTTCTCGCTACAGGAAACGCAGTTTTCTTTTCTTTTTTTTTCTTTTTTTTGTTGGTTTTTTTTTTGTCTTTTTTTACGCAATTTTTTTTTCTTGACAATATGAGATCGCTTTTTCCGGTGTCATCAAACATTTTTCCAAGCTGGAGATATTCATTTTTTTGTTTACAGTTTTCAGAAAAAAAAAAAAAAACGCTGTTACAGGTGTGTGCTGCTTAATGAATTTAATTATTTTTATTTCCTTCCAATTTTTGTTGCGAAAAGTTCGTCTGCTACTACGCAGTGCATTGATTGGCTGATAGACGTTTTACGTCACATTACAATCAAACCCGAGCGCATGACGTCATATACCGAGTAAAGCCGACCAGACGCTGAGTTACGTCTGGTTCAAATTATGCACAAGTACCAATTAAGTAACATCTTCCATGTGAACGACATGAAGTTGTATATCTATGCGTCGGTTTTTGCTGCTGCTCAGGTTCCACTACGACGGGAGTGTTTATTTTTTATTTTTTGGGTAGATAGAGTGTAAATCTCACGTAGCTACCCGTACGCTTGAGTTAGCTTTTCTTTTCTTTCTTTTTTTAATTTCCTGGTCATTTTATCTATCATTTATATATTTCCGGGACATTCTATCAGATACTAGACATTGACTCGCTATTTCAGAAACTTCAACTGGGAAATCTTTTAAAGATTCAAATCGTCCCTTTAAGTGCAATTGTTTGCATTCCTTTTGCACTTAGTTCACATGGTATTTTTATTTACCTCCGCTTTAGGCGGTTAGACACAAGATAAAGTGTTAGGGTTTCATGAAAGTGTTTCTGTGAAATGAAGTGGGTTTGGACTTGGTCCACCCAATCCGTGTCGTTAACCACTTAGCCACCGTCACCCCCATTTGGTTTACTGAGCATATTCGCCAGGGTTTTTTTTTTTTCAATTCTTTTTCATGAGTTCGTTTGTTCCTATAATTACAGGAATAATGGAGATATTCCTAAGTTTTCAGTTACTTTTCATATCGCACATAAGACCTTAATATTTTATCGTCTACGACTCAGTTCTATTTAAGCTAACATTCTTAGGTACACTGACTTCCACTAAGGTTGGTACTTTCTTCATCTTGTCCCATATCACTACGTCAGGTTTAATCGCTTCGTTTTCTCCTGATTACTTAGTGTGCAATTGCCATGTTTGTTTTTGAGTGAGGGTAGACGGCAAATGGAAGTCTGGAGCCAATAATATTTCTTCTATAGTTTTAATTTATTATTCTTCCATCTTTTGGGAGAAGAAAGCTCTGTTTCCACTTGAACTTAGGGTTAATGTTAATTCAAGTTCCCGGGGTCAATAGACTGTGCGGTAGGGTTCAAGTTCTTTTTGTTATAGGGTGGAGCAGGAACACTGAATGGAAAAGGAAAGTCGATAAATTGGAATTAGGCATATTTACGAAATATTAGAAGGGGGAAGAAGAAAGGGAAGAAGGAGAGTAGGAGGAAGTGAACGATATTATTGGTTTGAAAACATGGAAAAATCATAAATCTACAAAGTAAACTGACGAAAGAGTCAAGTTTTTCAAATATCTGTCTCCATAATTTATCGTCTGCATTTCTCGACAAAGTTCATAATTTATCGGCAGAACTCGGGAATCTCCGTTAGATAACTATTCTACATTTATACCAACAGCCTAGTACCTTTTAGTAACGACCATAATAAACGAAAAGCTACAAATGACTAACGAAAATATTTAAAAGTAGCAAAGGTACCCAACGTTACCCGAGTTTCTTATTTATTAATAGCTAGGAACACGTTTTTATTTTAAGATGTATATGTTTTGAATCAAAGCTTCTGGAATCATAGTTTCTATATAGTTATAACAGGAATCAAATAGTGACGTTTTTATCGTATTCAAAACCTATCGATGACGAGTGTAAAAAGCAACCCAACTTTCGTATTGACTCTGTTTCTTTTCTCTATTGTGTCTGTCTAAGTAATTCACAAAGAAAAATAATTTTAAACTACGTAACCAAATTTCTTGTTCTTTTTAAATTTTAATTATATTTGCATTAAAATTAATCAATGTTTTTGCTATTTTTTTTCCATTAAAAAAGTACCAATACTTATGCGTCCTTGAACTAGACGTAACTCAGCGCTCGCTCGGCTTTCTCCTGAGCATGATGTACACAGCCGGATTATGCCGAGCGTTGACGATGAAATCATAACAACGCTACGTAAAAGAAAATAGTAAAAGGTGTTTTTGTGTCAAATACAGGGTGACTCCCCCCCCCCCAAAAAAAAAGCTAAATGGAGGCCATCTATAACATATGCTGTAGAACGGAGAAAAAAAGGCAAAGAATCTAGCGTTTTACTGTGATGCTGTGAATATAATAAACTAGTTATGACCAAAGTTTCATTTCATTCGGACAAAACACTAAGAAACGGGGCCTAATTAGAGTTGGGGCCCGTTTTTTTTTTGTGTTACCCTGTAAATAATTTTTAAGCATTTTTTTTTTCAAATAAATAGGTGTTATCAAATGTTGTTTTTATTTTTGCCGAATAAATAATTTTAAGCAAATGTTTTTGACTTTTTTTTTTTTTTTTCAAGTATTAAAAGTATTAAAATTGGGGGCCGGGTTATGTTTTCAAGTATTTTTTTTTTATGAAACACAAAAGTGTGTGGGTTGGTGTTGTTTTTATTTATTTATTTATTTATTTATTTATTATTTATTCATTTATTTGTTTGCTGACTGGAAATTATTGAAAAAAAAATTTTTTTTTTTTTAATGCCAGGTAAATTCTCTTAT
This sequence comes from Euprymna scolopes, assembly GCF_053919585.1. Taxonomy (NCBI): domain Eukaryota; kingdom Metazoa; phylum Mollusca; class Cephalopoda; order Sepiida; family Sepiolidae; genus Euprymna; species Euprymna scolopes. Next base: position 69,661,639 of record NC_136491.1, on the reverse strand, counting down.
GAAGATGTTTTTTCCTCAGACTTTTGGGCGGCATCAGACGATGATAAGGTGGACGGAAAAGAGGTAGCGGACATGTAAGGAAGCTCTTCACCAACCGGGTAGCTTTCGGCGATGTGAGTTAATATGGAGACAAACAGATCGCAACCAAATTTTTGCCTCCACATAAACTCTAAAAGATAGGTGTCACAAAAGCTCCCGGCTGTTTCTGCATTCTTGTTTGTTGCGCTGTTTGGCCTTCATTGGTTCACATTGATTCGCAGTGAATGCTGTGGTTCACCGTTGAATGGTGACACCTCTCCTCCCACTTTGCTATATGCCTTCCAGCAGTCTGATATGACCGTGGCCCCCGGCAGAATATATTTTTTAATTAGTGGAAGGGTTAGGGTTTCTGCATTTCGGTTTGGTACGTTCACCAAGAAATCCTCTTTATTGGTGGGGTCGTATCAACCGAAGACCTCAAATCAGTGTGAGTAGTCTGCCGACGTTAAGTTTGCGTCGCTTGAAACCAGGGTTAATGTTAACCTGGGCCTCCTATCTGCCAGAGATTCATGAGAAAATAATCCCGGCAAAGTTCTCGCAGGAAATTCTTCCAATTGACTATAGTGTGCGCCGATCCAAACCCACATTAGCGCTGGAGGTTTTTATTTGTTGCTATATCGAACGCCCACAGGTATATCAGTTTGATTATGCACGCGATTTTCAGTCGTGATTTTGCAAAGAATGTCCCAGTCCAGATTGCTATTTACCGCCCGCATTTTACATTCTTACATCTCCAACCATAGCCATCTGTTATGCTCCCTTTTTTTTTCTTTTTTTTATGCTTAGATGCAATCGTGGCCGCAAGTTGCACATTTTATCGATTTTGTCATTAGTTTCCTCTGTTGACAAAAATCTATTACGACATCCGGTGTCTGGAGCTGTTGTGTCAAGATGGTCAAATTTATTTCTTATTTATTTATTTATTTATTTATTTAGATCTTCTCTACTCTTTCTAACTTGCATGTAAGAAATGGTGGACTTTTTTCTCTTCTAATTGAAATTCTCGTCTGCTGCTCGGGCACGCGTACACGTGTCGAGTTGAAACTCAGCGCACGGCGTTGTGATTGGCTAATTTCCATATTACGTCAGATAGCAGCTAAACCGAAGCTGTTGATGTCGTGTTCCGGGAAAAGTCATTTTAACAACAAATATTATAAAATAAATAAATAACGTTTTGTTTGCTATCAATTGTTTGTTATTCGAAAAGGTAAATATTTATTCATGAAACTTACCTAACAATGAGTGATTTTTTTTTATTTTAATTTCAATTTTCTTAAAGTTCTGCAAAAATTGTCCAATAATTATTCAATGTATAATATTGTTTTCTTTTCTTTTTTTTTTTCAATTAATTTTTCAAAACTTTATCTTTGCAATAACAAAAATAGTTGGTTTTTTTTGTTTTTTTTTCGTTAAAAAATGGCCAGCGTTTGCATGAAAAACAAAAATCATGAAACTTTCGTTCGGTTCCTTCCGACATTTTACGTAAATTGTCCGAAAAATTCAGACGATAGCGCAGTCCTTATTCTGCATGGGTACCAAACGTTACTTTTTGTATTTTAATTTTAAAATGTAAGAAAACTTTTTACGTTTCTTTTTACTTTTTACGTTTTTTACGTTTCTCCAGTCACTGTTGTAATTTCTTTATTACGTAACATGCGCATATTCACTTTGGATTTGTTTTTTGTTTTGTTTTTTATTATTATCTTGTGTCCATTCAGACCAAGTCAAACTATTTCTTTATTTAAGCGTTACTTTATTTCTTGAGTTTTATCTTAATTTTAAATGTATTTAAAATTAACCAATGTTATTTGTTTTCGATTCTGCTTATAAATTTAAATATTTATTACCAGTCCCTATTTATCTCTCTCCAGTGGTGGGATGATGTGACACAAAAGTCAGGGAGTGGAATTTGGAAGGGTCAACGCCCTAAACGAAGAGCACTCTATCTTGACAAAATTCTTGGACAGCTCCATTCCCCAGTAGAGGCGCCTCAGATGATTAGCAATAAACTAATTCTCAAAGGGAGAAAAAACTGAGACCTAGTAGAACTGCATAGGACCAAAGTCATACTTTAACCAAAAGTCGTCTCAACAATGGTATAGAATGTTGGTTTTGTTGACGAGGGAAACCCCCTGGTTATATCAATTATTTTGTCAGTTCGTATAAAAATCGTGTTTTTAATTTTTCATCGAATAATTTGACAATTCTTCGTTTTGAATTATCTCATCTTACAGATGTCAAGTCAATTTTGTAATCTGAACATAGACACTCATTTCTACCACATATTTTAAATTCTTTCATGGCTGATGTTATTTTTATTCGTATTTATATTGCAGTCATGGTCTTTCTTTATCAGCACATTGTTTTCAAAACATTCTTTCTCCAATTATTTTTCAACACATTCATTACGGTCTTTGAATCTAAACCAGCCCTAACTATCAATCACTTGTATTTACTTATTAGTCAAATTTTTTGTTTACTACCGTAAAACGCTAGAATGGCCCGGAAATAAGGGATTATTTTACGTTTATTTTACATACGAAACTCACTTCTACTCTAAATTCTTTTAGCTAAGTTTTCTGGGTGTTCACATTTAAAAGTTTTCCAATATCTAAACTGTCCATCGATTTTTCGAAAATTAAAAATCTCTTACACTTTTATGAGTCTAAATCCAACTCTGACTTCTAGCAAAACCTCCGACTCCGCAACACTGGTTCTAATCAGTAGTATATTTAATGTCCGTCCAATGACTCTTTATATTATATCTTTATTGTTAAATTAGCAGGAGTTTGGGGAGTGGGGCAAGTCAGGTCGTAAAATACGCTTAAATATGTTTTAATTCATGCAGATTTCGTATTTATTTTATAGGGCCAATTCTCTATTGGGTATTATAATTATTATTTCAAAAGTTTTTTTTAAAAAAGATGACTTGGGTGCTATCAGCTAGAATCGAAACCAAAACATTTAGTTTTCCAACCACGTTCCCTATCGTTTGAGCAAACCCAACGGGTAGATAAGAAATATATTCAAAATGAAACCACTTGTAGCTATGATTGAATTTGCGCATGCGTAAAACTAATAGAAATATTTCGGCAAGTTGAAATGAACATTTTACATTTCAACTTGCCGACATATTTTTGTACGCGTTACTTATCTATCCAAAGATTTTACTCATTATAAACCATCGTTGGTGTATGGTTACTATTTCCTGTTAATTTCAGTGTTATGTGACCGGTAGTTTAAGAATTTATCGGTTGAAGATTTTCACATACAGTCATCTACTATTTTATTTATATAAACTACACTATTCAAATATATATAATATTAGAAATATATATGATATTAGAAAGCAAACAGTTCCTTTAAAATATTATTGTCTGGCACAATTTCTATCTAAATACTTTATATGAAGTATCAAGTCAGCATATAAAAATAGATGAAAAAGTTGATAAGTAAATTGATATAACAAGGTAACTTAAGTAACAGTCAAGGGTCTTGAACACACAAGTTAATAAGCGTAGCAAAGATTGACATCCCAAAACACAATCGTATTAATAATGCAGACTTACGGCAATCTTATTAAGTCTTAATTTGTGATCAACAATAGTAATGTATAGACCTTGATAAATAACAAGTGACCTGATAAAGAATATTCAAGAGAACTCCACAGCTTTTACCCTTGTGAATGTAACTAAAACTAAATATTGCTAACGCTAAACTTTTGACCCTCTTTAAATGATGACAAAGGGTTGGATAACGAGTTAAATTACATATTCAAGACTCAGAATGGGTAATTAAAAAAAAAACTACTAAAGTAAATGTAGTATTGTAGTCATTATTTTACCTATATGTTACATTATACAGGGTAGACACGATAAAATTGTCGCCCAAATAAAAGACGACGATTCTATTTCCGTTTGATTGAAAACCGGTTTTCTGTTTTTGTTGCTGACCATCTATTAGTTGGCCAGTTAAGCACAAATCCCAAGAGCGACAGGAGCCTTCTATCATGTCTGGCACAATGTTCAACGAGCGAGATCGGAGATGCGCCGTTGTACAGCTCATGCTCTCTACCGATCCAAGTTATGACAACAGGACCATTGCCGGCACCCTCAA